>NC_043710.1:2031293-2061859 GCF_006229205.1 Suricata suricatta
GTCTGCGCTGCCGCTCTGTGGGGCGTGCGCGGGCTCCCCTGCGCAGCGGGGGCGCCGGCCCTACGGCTGCAGGAGCGCAGGGGCCCCGCTGCGTGTCTATGCAAGTCCGCGGCCCGCCTCCTAGGGCAGGGGGCCTCAGCGTTGTGACGGCACCTCCTCTACTCTGCAAGATGCCCACAGCGATCCTCGGGGTGCCCCGGGGGCTCAGGCAGCTGGGTGTCTGACTCGTGGGTTTGGCTGAGGTCACGACTGCACGGTTCATGAGTTCTAGCCCCAAGTCAGGCTCTTCTCTCTCTGCCCCTCACACCCCTGCCCCGCGACCCCACTCGCATTGCACACAGAGGCCTTCCTTCCTTCCCTCCCTCTCTCTCTCTCTCACAAAATAAATAAACTTTAAAAAGCAAAAAGCAAAAAGAGAGAGCCCAGACACCCTGTGGCACGGCCCGGGCGCCAGACAGTGTGGCGCCCGCTCACAGCCAAGGCGCTCCTGTAGGGCCTGACCTGGCGGCTCCCGCCCCTCGCCCCTGCTGCGCTCGTCCGGGCCGCCGCGCAGACCTGCGCCCGCGCAGTGGCGACCAGGGGCCTGCTTCCCGCCGCCCCCTCCTCCCCCGGCTGCCTGTGCGCGTCCAGGACCCGCAGGTGCCAACACAGGACCCACGTCCTCTGTGTGGGCGCGCTGGCACTGCGCCCTCAAGCACAGCAGCCCTGGGGTTTTCACTTCCCCAAAACGGGAGCTCGGATGCCAAGGGGGCCACATGCTGACCTGGGGGTGGGGCGGGGGGGCTTCTGCCCCCTCATTCAGCAGGTCACAGCCTGCTGCATGTCCGTGACACGCCAGCACTGGGTGTCCCACAAGCCACCCTGACCCGCCGGATCCAGGCCCCGGGTTGGCTGTGCCCCTCCAGGTGGTGCTGGACACACTCACTTTCTAGTTTCTTGTGGAAAGCTCCTCAGGCTCTTTGGGCAACAAGGCCCGGCCCCAGGTGCCCAGGCGGGCCAGGCTGAGGGTGGGGGATCGGGGGAGAGGCCGCGCCGCTGGGACTGAAGCCCCTCGCCGGGCCCTGCTTACCTTCCCCTTCCTGCAGTGCCTTCTGGTCCCCAACGGCCTCGGGCACCAGCTTCCCGTAGGAGTGCCTCTCGCTGGAAGCAAACTTCACGGTGTCGAAGTAGACGGACCCGTTGGAAGCATAGCTGGAAAGGAAGGAGGAGGCTGCAGGAGAGCGGGACGCGCCCGAGACGCCGCCGGCCGGTCCACGCCCACCAGCCCCGGCCCCGTGCCCGCGGCTCTCTGCAGCACCCCATCCGTGCCGCGGCCCCAGGTGCCGGGCCAGGCCCTGAGCTGCACCAGCAAGTGTGGGGGCCGGGGGCTTTGGGGCAGGCCGGGTGCGGCCAACACCCCGCCCCCGCTCTCCCTCCTGCCCCGAGCAAGGAGATGGCGTCCGCAGCAAGGAAAGCCCGAGCGTCCCCTCACGGAGAGGCCCCGAAGCCGAGGGCTCGGTGGCAGCCCCCAGGAGAGCCCCGCCGTGAGGGTCGGCGTGCACGGGGGCCGGCCTCACGGGCTCAGCTGTGTCCTCCCCATGTTCCCGTGTCAACCGCCTGGTGGCAGCGCCTCAGGACACAACAGTATTTGGAGACGGGGTCTTTACGGGAGCGAGATCACCAGGGGGGCCCTCAGCCCGTGCGCCCCTGCGGCAGCGTCCGAGCAGGAGGAGCCCCGTGGCCGTGTGCAGCGACAAGCGCGTGTAAGGGCCGCGGGAGGGCTGCCGTCTGCCGGCCGAGGACGGGGGCCGGGACAGGCCCTTCCCTGTGACGCCAGGAGCAGGGGCGTGGTGGCCACAGCCCCGCGGGCCTGCCCCCCCCCCCCCGGACGCTACCCCACCGCCCTCCCCGGCCACGCCCCCTGCCCCACGAGCCTGCTCCCACGGGGGGGCGGGGCTTACCCGTAGCCATTGTCCACGATCCTCTGGACGAAGTTCACGATCTCCGGCACGTACTCGCTGACCCGGGTCAGGACGTCCGGAGGGAGAACCTGGGGGGGAGAACCCGGAACGGCAGCCTCGCCGGCGCGCCTCGGGCGCAGCGGCCCCGGCGGCCCCGAGGGAGGGCGGGGGCAGCCCCGGGACTCTCACATTCAGGGTCTCCATGTCTCTGTGGAACTCCTCCTCCCAGAACTTAGGCAGCTGGGAGAAGATGGAATTGTCCGTGACCTCACTGCCGAGCGTCGAGTCCAGCCACTCAGAGAGCACATCTTTTGCTTCTTCCATCAACACCTGGGGGCGAAGACACGGCATCCACACGTGCCCGAGTCTCACGGGCCCGCACCTCGTGCCGCCGGCCTGCCTTAACCGAGGCCTCGAACTCACGGCTGTGCGGCGCCCCCGTGAGGCCATGACGCTCGTGTGGGTGGCGGGCACAGACACAGACACCAGACCCCGTAAGTGGGAGGTCCGGAGACGCGGCACATTCAGGAGGTCCGACTACTGTGGTCAGAGGGTGGGGGTGGCCTTGGGGACGGCAGGCGGGGCTCGGGCCACCGCAGGGCAGGGCAGGAGCGCACACAGTGGGGTCACCCGCTGTGGGGACACGGAGACGCAGGGCCCCGTCCTGGAGGGGGGCGGCATGGCCAGGGCGCCCTGACCGTCAGGAGCCATCGACTGAAGACAGCAGCCCCACATCACGGACAACGGTGCAGTGCTGGTCCGAGCCGTGTCCTGTCACCACAGCAGACAGGACACCTGTGACGCGACATGATGTGAGTGTCCTGAGCTGTGCGGGCGGGGGGACCCAGGGGTCCTGCTCCAAGGGAACCCAGCGTCTTTTCACGTTAACTGGAGCAGTGACAAGGGGTGGGGTAAGGCAGGCGGCCTGCGCTCTGCCAGTGGGGGCAACGGGGCAAGACCAAAGGTGCAGAGAGAGAGTTCAGGGGAGGTGCACACGGCAGACAGGGTGAGGACACAGGGGGTGCGCTCGCACACATGACGTGGACAGCGAAGGTACAGCCAGGAGCTCCCATGCGGGACACACCCGCTACCCGCTGCTGGGCTGGCGGGCGGCCGCGGGGACCCACCAGGACGCTCGGCCCCATCACCACCAGGCCGGGCACCGGGGAGGCTGGTCCAGAGGCATGGCTTGCTCAACACCGAGCCCCGCTCACGGCACTTGGCACAGGGCCCGGCCCCAGCCCGGTCACCTCCCCGCTCGCCGGCTCACAGCCGGGCACCTCGCGGCTGGCTATCGGGGAAAGCGAGCAGGCACGCCAGAAGGCACAGACCGATGTGAACACACAGTGTGACCGCGGCTGTCAGGGCTGGGGGTTCAAACTCCTGGGGCCCAAACTCCTGGGGCCACTACACTCAGGGCCCCGACGGGCAGGGCCGGCACGGGAACGAGGGTCAGGTGAGCAGGGAGACGGAAGTCCTGAGTGAACAGGCAGGAGGCAGCCACAGCGGGACGGAAAGGAAGGCCGTCCTTGGTGGGGTCATCGGGAGACCGGACGCGGCCGACGGAAGGACCTTGGGGCTTGAGGACAACGGAAGAGAAACCCCGGAAACTGAAAATCGGAAAGGCTGCGTTCCCGAAGACCGAACAAAACCGAACAGGGCAGCCAAGGACCCGGGACCACTGCAGACGTGTCGCACGTGCGTCCCGGGGACAGAAAGGGAGGGAGAAACATGGGAAACCTCGCCGAGCGAGAGCGCCCCACTGGTGCGGACATAAACCGCAGGCACAGGAGAAACACCCGAATGCTGGACCCGGCACGCCGTGCTCAGGCTGCGCGAAACGGAAGGGGGTAAATCCTGAAAGAAGCCAGAGGCAACGCCCGGCCTGCAGAGGAACAGAGGCCAGAGCTGCACCTGACTTGTCCCCACGCAGCGCGCAAGCAAGAAGGGACAGGGGACTTTTGGTGCGGACACAAAACACTCACCACCGGGAATTCCGTGCCCTGCGACATCAGCCTGCAGAGCGAAGGGAGACAAAGACTCCCGGGCAAACATACATGAGGGAACTTGGTGCCGGTAGACCTGCTTTGTCTCTGGAAATGTCCAGAGACGTTCTTTGGAGAGGACGGAAGTAACGGGTTGGAAACCTTGGTCTGTAAAGTGGGGAAGAACATCAGAGAAAGAGTAAGTGCAGGTAAGATAAAAACTGCTTATTTTATTTTTAGAGGAGAGAAAGAGAGGAGAGAAGGAGTGCACACGTAAGCAGGGGAGGGGCAGAGAGAGAGAGGGAGAGAGAATCCCACGCACGCTCCACGCTGGCAGCGCAGAGCCAGACGCGGGCTGGATCCCACAACCCTGGACTCATGATCTGAGCAGAAAACGGGAGCCAGGCTGCTCAACCGCCCGAGCCACCAGGCGCCCCAGAACTTCTATTTTTCTTAAATGATCTGACAGAGAACAGCTTGTTCAGAATGACAGTAGAAATGCATCCATTTGCACATCACGTACCTACTTAAGTAGCCACAGCGCCCTCTGTGTGGCCACGACCCAGGGCGGGGCAGGAACCAGGCCACCGCGTCGCTGAGGGCACGCCTACGACCACGGAGCGTACAGTGTTTCTTAGAGTGGCCTGAGATTAGCGGTATGCATCGCAAACTCTAGGGCAACCACTAAAAACAGCGTCTTACTGATCTGCTAGGAAAGGAGAGAAAGCAGGACCACGTGGAGCGCTCTGTTAAAACCACGGGAGACAGAGACGGCATGGGAGACAAAACGAGGACAGAGAACAAGGCGACCAGAGAAGGCTACACCGTGCAGCTGAGCCTCAACCACGGCGGCACCACGCTGAACGCCGATGGTCCAAACGCCCCAATCCAAAGGCACGACCAGAGTGGATCAAAACACAAGACCCAACTCTCAGGTGCCCACAAGGAATCCACTTCAAATAAAAAGACACGTGCGGATCAAAAGTGAACAGATGGAGGAAAATGTACCACAGTACCAAAGCGAAAATAAGTGAAATAGAGCAAGAGTAGCTACGTTCAGACAAAATAGACTTCAAAGCCAGGAGAGTCCTCAGGGAGAGAAAAAGACAGGGCAGGACAGACGGGTCAGTTCCCCAGGACGGCTCTGCAGATGGGGGCGGGGCCTGGGACCGCAGGAGGTGGGCCTGGGGCGGGGCATCAGACCACAGGAACCGGGGCCTGGGGTGGGGTATGGGACCACGGGAGGCGGGGCCTGGGAACCACAGGAGGCGGGGGGCGAGCAGAAGTGCATGGGGAAACAGATGAACCCCGGAAGGCGGTTGGGGACTTCAACACGCCTCTCTCGGAAGAGGACAGACCCAGCAGCAGGAGACGGGTAAGCACGGGGATGAAATCAACAGGCCCATCAGGCAGCGGACTGACCACTTCGTCCAACAGCGGGCAGAGCACACAACGTTCCTGAGCACAGACCACAAGCCTGCACAGATTTAGAAGAACAGAAATCATACATCATGCCTGCGCTTGGACCACTGAACTAGAACTGTGGTCCAGTGTCACTGAACTGTGTCACTGAACTAGAAACCAGTAGGAGAACGCGAGGTGGAAAACCCCACAATACATGGCGAGCAAAGAACACATTTCTAAACTACACACGGACCAAAGAAGCAATGAAAAAAAAAAAAGAAGAATTTTTTTAACTAAATGAAAATGAAAACACGGCTTATCAAAATTTCTGAGATGCGGCAAAAGCAGTGCTTAGAGGGAATCTGTAACACTGGATGCATAGATTAGAACAGGAAAAAAAGTATAAATTAATCATCTATGCCTCCACCTTGGGAAACTAGAAAAAGAACAAATTAAGTCCAAAATGGAAGAAAAGAAATAATAAAAATTAAAGCAGAAAACAGGAAATCAATAGAGGAAAAATCCACAAAACCAAAAACTGGTTCTTAGGGAAATGAAGAAAGCATAAGCCTCCAGCCAAGCTACTTGAGGAGAGAGAGAAGACACTGTTCTAGTATCCCAAGTGGAAGAGGTACATCACTACAGATCCCATGAAAATTACAAGCATAATAAAGTAACAAACACGGGGTACAACTCTGAGCCCCCAACCTGATAACCTGGACTAAGGGACTGGTTCTTTGAAAGACAGAAGCTGCCAAAACTCACCCAGGACCACACAATCATGCCCGTTAAAGAGATTTAATCAATAATTTATAACTTCCCAAAACAGACACTGGTGAATTTTATCAAACACTGAAGAACGAGTTTCATCAATTTTCTACAGTTTTTCAGAGGAAAGTAGCAGAGAGGCTACTTCCTGACTCATCCTATGAGGACGACATTATCCTAATGCCAAACACAGTCAGACACTGTAAGAAAAGAAAACTGCAGACCAGTATCTCTCATGGACATAGATGCAAAAATCCTCAATAAAGTATCAGTGGGGCGCCGGGGGGCTCAGTCAGTCAAGCGCCCGGCTTCGGCTCAGGTCACCCTCTCGTGGTTCGTGGGTTCCAGCCCCGCGTCGGGCTCTGTGCCGACAGCTCAGAGCCTGGAGCTCCTTCGGATCCTGGGTCTCCCTCTCTCTCTGCCCCTCCTGCATTCTTTCTCTCTCTCTAAAACATCAACATTTTAAACAAAAGAAAGAAAGAAAAGGCACTAGAACAATGCAATGCCCACGTGCGAGAAGAAGAAACTAGACCCGCCTTCTCAGCCTTCACCACAAGCGACTCGCAGGACGGCACATCTGGGAGTGGCATGCAAGCTGCAACACCGGAGGTCACCCAGGAGAGACGGGGCGGCCACCACCCCACAGCGCGGTCGGGAAAGGAAGTGGTGCGCGACTGCATTAAAATCACAGAGTTCTGTTCTGGGAAAGTCACGGCCAAGAACACACAAAGACAAGCTCAGACTAGGAGGAAACATCTGCCAAAGACACAACCGATAAAGGGCTGTCACCCGACATGTGCGCACTCAACAGCAAGAAAACAACTCGATGCAGAAGAGACCCAGATGGCCAACAGGGATGCGGAAAGACGCTCCCCACGATGCCGTCGGGGACGTGCACACCCCGGGGGGCTGCCATCACCCAGCGATCGGGACAGTGGAAATACACACTGACGGCGCTCCAGGCCGGGGAGCCCAGGCCGGCAGGCCGCGCGCGCGCTCTCTCTCTCTCTCTCACCGCCGGTGGGAGTGGGGGCGGGGCGGCCACTCTGGAGGACGTGTGATGTCTGCCTGCGCATGCGAGCCAGCAGCCGGGCTCCCGGTACTGACCCAGAGGAGCCGGAACCTTACGTCCACCCGAACGCCAGCACGCAGCTGCCTACCCTCGGAAGCCACGGCGATGCGCTTGGCACGGGGGCGACAAACCAGCTGGGGGGCGTCCAGCAGACGGCACTAAAGAGACACAGGACGCTGTGAAGGACCCTGAAATGTGTATTAGCGACAAAAGCCAATTTGAGAGGGCATCATGGTACGCGATGCCAAGTCCGTGACGTTCTGGAAAGGGAGAAGCATGGAGGTAGCAGACCGATGAGTGGTTTCCAGGGGTTGGGAGGTGGGGAGGGCGGGGCGGAGCAGGTGGGCGCACGCCTTCCCAGGGCAGGGAAACGACCCTGCCTGATGCTGGAACAGATGGGCGCCCCCCTACACGTCCGTCCACACCCACAGAGCACCCCCTCAGACAGGACTCGTGTCAGCTCCGGGTTCCCGGTGAGGACGTGTCTGTGCAGGTGGGCGTGTTGACAGTGGGTGGGGGCAGGGAGTTGTGAACCTGAAACTGCTCCAGAAACCAGGTCTTTAAAGAAACAGACGAAACAGAAAGAACGGAGGGGACCGACCCGTCGGAAATGACGCTGCTGTCTAACTGTTAGAATCCGGCCTGTGCCTCCCACGGGCCAGGACAAGCGGACGAGTCAAGACACACCCGAAGGACAGAAGCAGGGCACACAAGCCCTCTTCCCTTGCGAGATGCTCAGCCGGGGCGGGCGGCGTGGCCGGCAGTGGAGAGCCGGGCACCCACACGCTCAGACCGGACGCAGGACGCAAAAGCGCATGAAAAACCTGAGACGTTAGAGGGTTAGCATTCAAGACTCCCTGTTATTAAAAGAAAGAGAAAAATCAGAGATTGGGCGAAAGCGTTCGCAGCATTTTTAAATGACAAAGGAGTAGCGTCCAAGACCAAGACTGTTTACGAACCCATGAGAAAAAGACAGAAAGCCCGTTGGAAAACGGCACAGAAGCCCTGTGCCCAGAATCACAGCCATCAGGAGAGCCCGTGGAAAGGTCCTCTCACAAGAGGTCAGCGAAATGCGGGTGACACTGCGGTAACTACGTCACACCCTGGCTTCCGTCCCACCGACGAAAGGGAGGAACGTGGCAACCCCAAGTGCCGCTGCGCAGGAGGCACACAGACCCTGGCACAGACACTCAGGGGAGCGGGACTGCGCCGCGGGCCCCAGCTTCCGACCCCTGCTGAGTCTGCGGGAAACTGTCCCTATGCGGAGCAGCGGGGACACCCGGCCCCGCCCTCTGCCGTGACACATAGATGTGAACCTGCCCGCTTCTAGAGCAGTGGTGGATGGGAGCCGTGGCGGGTGCCGGGCAGAGCCACCGGCGCGACAGCACACGGGGAAGCCACGCACAAACATCGCTCACGTGTGGCCCAATGTTTTCAGGGTGGGGTGGTCAGGGGAGGCGCCTCGCATCCGCTCACAGGAACCAGGAAGCTTCCGAAGCCCATGCATGGAGTCTTCCAGACTCGGCCCGAGCCTCCCCCTCCAGCCACATCCCCGTGAGACCCCTTCGATGTGAGGACAAGTCCACGCCCAGGGCCGCACATCCTTCCGGAGAATCACCGGCCGTGTGGCCGGTGCCCGGGATCCGACAGCCCGCAGCTCCGCTCACGTGCACGGCCCGGAGAAACTCTTGCAAATGTGTGTCCACAGACAGAAAAGGACTCCCAGCTCACGGCAAAGGGCTCGGCCTCCCCGGCCACCAGGGAAGCGCCAACCCCACGCCCCGGGCCACGGCCCGCCCAGCAGAGCGGAAATAACAAGTGTCGGTGAGATCAGTCAGGACCGCAGTCTGGGTGCGGGGTGGTGGGTTCTCGGGACCCGGAATCCCACTGCCGGGCCTTCCAGACTGCCACTCTGGGGGTCTCCACGCCGAGGAACTGAACTTGGGGGCTGGACGGGATGGCTGTACATCCCTGTTCACCACAGACAGAAGGGGGGGCCCGTGTTTCACAGGGACACAGTTTCCGTCTGGGAAGATGGAAAGTTCCGGAGATGGAGGGTGGGGACGTCTGCACACCAGCGGGAACGTGCTCCGTGCCCAGGGCTGTGCGCCGGTAAACGGTCAAGACGGTAAATGTTACGTAATGGCTGTTGTACTGCGCTCTTCTAAGAAAAAGGGTATCGGTGGATCGATGGAGAAAAAATTCCCCGTCACACCGCTGGTAACCAGGAAACGTGACTGGTGTCCCAGGGGAGGGAGAGACAGCGGGCACAGGAGACCCGGCGCAGGAAGGCAGCTACGATGCAGGCCCGCGCAGAAGCAGGCCCCTTACACTGGTCGCGGGGCCGACGTAGAGGGATGTGAAAGCGAAGGCCGAGCTGGGCTCCGGGTGCTCCTCGCAGCCAGCAGGCGGCGCCAGCGTGCAGGCGCAGGGCCCCAGTGCATCCAGCGCCCTCACCTGGTCCCCGGGGGCGGAGGAGCCTGCCCAGGAGGCCCGGGGCCCCACGGCCCAGGTCAACGCCAGCCTCACTCCACTCTCTGCAGGTGCCGCCCAGAGACACAGGGGAGTCCCCTGGAACCCCCTGGAACCATGCGCCCCCCCACATGTGAGGGCGTGCTGGGCGGGGAGGGGAGGCCTGCTCAGCCCCAGGGCGGTGCAGAGGGACAGGATTGGACTGCTTGCAGCGAGCACCTCAGGGCAAGGTCTGCGGGACCCGCTGGAGGCCTCACCTCTGCACATCGGTCGGCCTCCTCGGCCGGGAGGCCATCGCGCACGGCTCTCTCCAGAGGCCCCGCGGCCAGCTCCACCGCTCGCCGGATGCTCTCCAGCATCTGCTTCCGGTCGGGGTCCGTGGTCTCACTTAACTTGACTGAAAACGGCTGCAAGCACAGGACAGGGCAGAGCCCTCGGGTGCTGCCCCTGCGCTCCCGAGGGCAGGTCCCTCCCACTGCCCTGCAAGTGTCCCCAGCGTGTGGCCCTCCCTTCCCCGAGGGAGCGGCAGGTCCCACGGTGGACAGGCCTGAAGCCCCGCTCCCCTGCGCCCCGGCCTGTTTCCCTGTGCAAAATGCCTATGCTTGGGGTCCCTCGGGCGTCACCTGGGGGCCACCCCCGTCAGCCCGAGACTGCGGAGCTCTAATTTCACTCCTACTTCCTCTTCTAGAGACGACACACGCAAGCTCACCGCTGCTGCCGTCACGAGGACAGTAATTTCTCTTAGAGGAATTCTCACACTAACCTGTTAGTACCGTACTTTGTGACGGTGTCATTCTAAATACTAATTGGAAAGAATTTCGGTGAATAATTCTGAAAACCTCTAGTGCCCCCGGTTTCTGAGGCTTGGACAGCTTCCATGTGGCACTCAGCTCTCAGATGTGGCTGTGACCTCGGCACCGAAGACACAGGAGCGTCAGGGGCATTCTAGGGGTGAGCGTCCGGCTCAGTCCCTGACTCCGCGCCCCGTCTGAGCGTGTCTCTCCTGGAGACTTTTCCCACAGGCCTGGGGACCACGTGGACCAGAACCCCGGTGCCCCGGCGGCGCTGGCTGCAGCCGGGAGACGGTCCCACGCCAGGGGCAGTCAGGAGTCAAGGAGCAGCGGCCGGGGGCCCACCTGCAGGGCGGCGTGGACGTCGTCCAGGAGCTGGGCTGCACGCCGCCGCTCCGCCCGGTACCGCTCAAACAGGTGGTTCTGCCGGGCCCTCCGGATGATCTGCGGAGAGGAGAGGGGCCAGGGGTCACCCTCGACCCCGCGGCAGGCAGACTCCGAGCCCCGCCGGGCGGCCGGTCACACCGCCCCCTTCCGTCCTTCCGTGACCTTGCTGATGGCGGGGACGCCCCCTGGCGCTGGTGCGTCTTCAGCTGGGTCCCCGGACGTGCAGCTTCTCACAGCATCTTCGCGTCGGAAGGCGCACCGTCCTTCGCACAAACCGCGACGCCGACTCCATGTGCGCGGGCAACCCCCCCCTCCCGCCGGGCAGACAGTGGCCGCTGCGAGCCCCACCTTGTCGTCCACGTCGGTGATGTTCATGCAGTAGAAGACGTCGAACCCGAAGTAGTCCCGCAGCACTCTCCTCAGGATGTCGAAGGAGATGTAGGACCTGGAGCCGTGGACACACTCTCCTGCGGCCGCCACGCACCCCCGGGCCGCGGCCACCACCTACTCGGGGCCCGCGACCGCCGCCAGAGCCGCGGGACGAGATGTCTATGTGCCGACAGGCCGCCGGCCCCACGGCCGGGCAGGGATCCCGTCGCCCGCCCGCACTCGCCCACTTCTCTGCCACGGGCATGCGCCACTTACAGAACGAGAATTCTATCTGAGAGCTAAGAGAGGCTCAGGGCTGACTTTCCTCCCAATCTCGGGTCCCGGTGGCAGAGACCTCTGAAGGGCCGAGAGGCTCCCGCGGGGCCCGCCCCTCCAGACGCCCGGCAGCGGGTCCTACCTGGCGTGCCCCATGTGAGACGCGTCGTAGACGGTGGGCCCGCAGCAGTACCACGTCACCTTCTTCCCGTTTTGAGGAATAAACACCTCCTTTGTGAGAACGAAGGAACGAGGGTCGTTAGCGTGGGAGAGGCACCTCGCGGGGCCCCCCACCCGCATCAGAGAGGACGCTGCAGGCTGTTCACACAGAGTTCAGCGAGGACAACTCTGTTTTACTGAGAAACGCCGTGGACGTCAGGGACGGGAGAGCGCCGTGACTCTGGCTGGAATCCCCGGGTCCCCGCGTCCCCGGGTCCCCGCGTCCCGGCGCGCTCACTGATGAAACTCTAACCCCCCCGCGGCTGGGTCCAAGCACACTCCACACAACTGGGATCCAATCCGCCTTCTTCTCCAAACCCGGTCGGCGCCCAGCAACGCCAGCAGACCCGCCACCTGGCCGTCTGGCGTGGCTGGCGCCGTGGCACCTGCGGCCACCACGTGTCCTCTCCTGGCCTGGCTCTGAGTGGCCGCGGGCGTCCATGCCTGGGTGCCCAGGGGAGTGGCCAGCAGGCGGCCCCCCCCTCGAGGCGTCCCCTCAGAGGACAGCTGCCCTCGGGCCGTGCAGAGGGCACAGGGCGAGCAGCCAACGGGTCTCCAATCCCACGTGCACCTGCTGCAGAGCCCGACGCAACCGCAGAGGTCGTGCGCTCTGCCAGCCCCCCTCCTAGCACGGCTCCCCCCCACCGCTCCTGACCTTGTTCCGGGTGAGGCTGTTGTAAAGGCGGAGCTTGCACGGCAGAGACCCCGCTGGAGGAGACCACTGAGGCTGCCCCCGCCGACCTCGACCTGCGAAGGCACAGGGGGGGGGGGGGGGGTGTCACGGAACCGCAGAGCACGCCACAAGTGACGCCTGGCTTTCCCAGCAGAAGCACACGCGGCTCCACGAGCCGCCCAATGGGGCTACGCGACGCGTGTGCGGCTCCGCCCGTGTGCAACACGGCCCCTTCTCTGCTGGGCTCACGCCCCGCACTGCAACCGGAACCGAGCACGGCCTGGGGAGGTGTGGGGGTGCACAGAGGCCGCCGGTGGTGGCGCTGAGGGACGTGGGCCACTTTCCGGGGCAGCACAGGAGTGGCCAGGGGAGGGGACGTCTCCATCTGCTGGGGGCAAACACGTGGCCGGCTCCCCCTCAGTGCTGCGCCCCCCTCCCCACACCACGCAAGCCGCCCCAGCTGGAAGCAGAAGCAGGCCCGTGCGGCTGCGCGCTGGCGCCTGGCCGGCTCCGGAGGCGGTGTGGGGAGGCTCTGTCCCCCCACTGCCGCCCACGACCCCGCCTCCCCCTGCTCCTGCCACCGTCCCCGCCCTAGCACGGCCTCGGGGCCTCACCGGGTCCCAGGCCTGTGCGTCCGGCCGGTCAACAGGCAGGACGTATGCGGCCTGCGCCCTGAGAGCCTGCAGGGGCGCAACCCCGTCGTGGGAGCCCAGCACCCTTCGCCGCGACCCAGAGTCCACCCCCCCCCAGAGCCAGCGTGGTGCCTCCCCCGTGGTGCCCAGGATGGGCCCCACAGAGAAGCCAGTCCTAGGCGTGGCCATTTGCCCGACGTGCCACATCAGCCACACAAGCTAATCTGACTGACAGGCGGGGGGAGGAAGGGGCGTGTGTGCATGTGTGTGGGCTTGTGTGCCTGTATGTGTGTGCCCGTATGTGTTGGTGTGCATGTGAGCGTGTGTGTAAGTGTGTGTGTGCATACACATGTGTAAGCAAGCGTGTGCATGCACATGTGTGCATGTGAGCGTTTGCACAAGCGTGTGCATGAGTATGTGTGCGCATGCAGGTGAGGAGGGAAGCAGGCAGGGCCCCAAGGGAGCCCCTCCTCCAGGTCGGTGCCAGCACGCAGGGGCCCCGGGTCCCCGTGTGCGGGAAGGCGCGCACCCTCAACGCCACAGCAAGGCTTACGGGCGGGCGCGAGTCTCATGGGCTCACTCCCAATGCCGCGAACGCCCGCGAAGGAAATGCTCTGTCCGTGGCTCAGGGCACTCAGTCTGCCCTGTGCAATGCCATCAATCTCCCCCCTCGCTCGGACCCCCTAACTCCCGAAACAGAGTCAACACCGCCGTCCGAGACGACTGGGGACATGGGCCGAGCCGTGGCACACACCGACGTGACCCGGGGACCAGCAGGGCTCCCGCTCAGCAGGAAGGCTCGGGGTTCGCAGCCGAGGGCGAGGCCCGGGGAGCCTGGCCACGCCCCCGAAGGGCCACTACTGCCACAGGGGCGGAGGGTTCAAGGAACACTGGCATTCTGCAAACAGGAATTTGCCGAAGGGGAAAACTGGAGGGCATCACACGAGGACCCCTGATTTACTACAGAAAACTCCCCGCCAGCGCCCCAACCCGCGCCCGCCCGGCTCACTGAGCACAGGCGCCCCGGCAAGGCCGAGCCCGGTCTCCCTGCGCCTTACACAGCGCTCCGCCACGGCGGGGCCACCCCGGGGGCTAAGTCTTTGTGCTGGTTTCCGTCTGAACTAATGAACACACATTCGTTCACCCAGCACGTACCCGGTCCCCCCTGCCCCCTAGGCCCTGTCCTGGGCACGGGGCTGCCGTGGGGGACAAACTCCTACCGACAGCACCACACACTCAGCTCTGAGCCACACACGGCTGTAGGGAGGTCGCCGGGACGCCAGCGGGGTCAGCCGGGTCCCCAGTGCTGCGCTCAATGCCCTTTCCTGGGACACGGATGCCATGCTGCACTGTGAGGCGCCCAAAGTCACGCGGCCTTCCTCAGCGCCTAGCCCGCCCTGAGGGTCCTGCCTGGGGGCCGGGGGAAGCAGATAGGGCGCCTGGGAGGAGGCGCAGGGGCTCACGCTGCGTGCAGAGCCCTCCACACTTGGGGACGCAGCGGCCGAGGCCCGGAGCGGAGCCGTGGAGGGGAGGCTGACGGGGCTCGGAGGCAGC
The DNA here is from genome assembly GCF_006229205.1 of Suricata suricatta. NCBI lineage: Eukaryota > Metazoa > Chordata > Mammalia > Carnivora > Herpestidae > Suricata > Suricata suricatta. Next base: position 2,045,836 of record NC_043710.1, read on the forward strand.
GGGAGGAACGGAGGCCCGGCCGCCCGCACCCCACCCTCTGTGCCCGTGAAGGTGCTCGGCTGTTGAGGCCCACCGCTGTGGGGAGGGACACAGACGGCCCGCCAGTCACCGGCACGGAACGGGGCTAGCGGCAGGAGCAGTGACCAGCCAGGTCACAGGCACTGGCAGAGTGGACTTGGAGGGAAGGTGGGCGGGGGCCTACCCTGGGCACACGCCTCCCCTCTGGTCCCTCGATCCCCGGCCCCCACCCCTTCCGGGTGCCAGAATCGAGCACTGCTCCCAGGGGCTCTGGGTGCCTTCCGGGGTGCGTCTCCCCCACCTCGAGCAGCCATGTCGACACGCGGGGTGACACTCTGCCTCCAGTGGCCCTCCCCTGCGTGGATTAAAAGACGTTTGCAGGAGCAGAGACCCGTCTTTATGTCATGACATCTGTGGTAATGTGTGCCTGCGCCTTTCTTTCAACGAGGTCCTCAATGGGGCACGAGCCAGGTCACTGCCAAGGCTGGGAGCCCAGGACCCACCCCGACCTCCGCCCCTGCGCACTGCGTCCTGGGAGCTGGGAGCCGGGGGACAACCTGACACCTGGGCCTTGGAGGGGACACAGCTGACACCACTGAGCTCAGCCGGGGCACTGTGCCGGACGTGCAGGGGGGAGACGTTGTACACAAAGCACCCACCCCGTGCGGGGGAAGGGGCGCTTGCTGCAGGATCGTCAAGGCCCCACCGCGCACGCACTCGAGGAGGGACGCCCCCTCCCCCTCTGCGGCAGGGGGCTCAGCTGTGTCCCAACGCCGCCCCCGAGGGTCCAGAGGGGGCCCCCAGAGACAGCATGCGGCCGCCCCCCGGGAAGCGGCGGGAGCGCACCAGCCAGGGGGAGCCGAGCTGCTCGCGGGCATCAGAAGTCAGGGGGCAAAGCCCGCGGGGTCCCCCGCAGGGCCTGAGCCCTAGGACTTCCCAGGACAACCTGCCTCACGCGGGCACAGGCGCGCCAGCTCTCACAGGCTGTGGCTAAAGCTAGGTGGCCGGTCTCAGCTCTTTTCCTGATTTCCAGATAGCCCGTGTCAATCAGCACTTGCTTCAGGGCGGAGCCCACCCGAACCCGGGCACGCGCACCGCAGCGCATGCAAGGAGCGCGGGGGAGGCGGCGGACGGGGTACGGCCGGGCCGGAAACTGGCCCCCAGAGCCCGCGAGGACTGCCCCTGCATGCAGCGTGTGCTTCCACCGGGGAGCGCGGGTGCCCCCGCCGGGCCGCGTGCCTGTGGGCGGCGACAGGAGCCAACCCTGCGGGCTCCTCCGGGTGGGGCGGCCGGCCAGCGCCACGCCTCTTCGGGGCCCTGACCCCAGAGGTGGCCGCCGGGAGAGACTCTCAGAGCTGGGGACTGCGCTACTCACTTGCTTGGCGCCCACAGGGCTCGCCCAGGACCGCTTCCATGTGCCTGAACCACCGAGCCACGTGGAAGAGGCGCGTGTCGGCGGGGGGCGCCGAGAGCTGCCTGAACACGTCCACGTCCGCCTGGGACAGCGCGTGCCCCTGGACGTAGCTGCGCGTGCTGAGGTGCTCGTTGAGGGCCTGCACCCGCGCAGTCTCGTCACCAATGCTCAGGATGGACCTGTAGGCGGGAGCTGCAAAGACAGAGGCACAGGGCGTCAGGGGGGCGGAGCCTTGGGCGCGGGGGCGGAGCCTCGGGGGCGGCTCCCGCCAGTCGACCCTTCCGGAACACGGACAAAGCAGACAGCGGTTTCCCGGGGCTGGCGAGGGGGCATGGGGGGCGGGGCGGGTGACTGACAGCGTCTCCATTGCGGGGATGGTCATGTTTTGGGTACGGATAAAGGCGCGGGCTGCACAACACCGTAAATGCGCTAAATGCCGCGGATTTGTGCTCTTCCAATACGATTTCAATGGTGAATTTTACATTATGCGAATTTTACCTCCATTAAAGAAAAACAACTGAACACAAAAGGACCCTTCTCCGCAGCGCACACCTGCTATGGGGTGGAGGGCTGCGCACACCCAGGCCCGGGGGGCCCGGAGGGTGCCAGGACGCAGCAAGCCTGGGCCGGGCCCCTGCACCAGCATGGTCTCCAGACTCTCGTGTTTCTGGGGCGATCATGGCCCAAAAGGCCAACCCTGACAGCAGACGCTCTGCCGGCCTCCGTCAGAGAAATCACTGAAAGGAGTCGCATTTGGGGCGTTTGTCTCCTGCAACCCGGAAGTGACTCCCAACCACCTGAGGGCCACCCCTCTCAAACGGGGTCATCAGGGAGGACAGGCCCCACCCCCTCTCTGTGGGAGGACAGGACCCTGACTTCTGTCACTGCCAGCCAGCAGACACAGCTGGCCACATGGCCTTGACACTCACCGCCCTCGGGGACTGCCCACCTCCTCCACTGAGCGCTGCTCACCCCTCCACACCCCTTCTTCGTCCCCAGGGCCCCATCTCCTGTCACGTGTCACTTCTCCTGGTATCTATCACCACTGGGTGAATCCTGTTCTTAGCACCCTAACACCCAGCTGCGTCTATCTCTGGTGTGGGGGTGGGCGTGGGGGGCTCAGGGTCGGAGCTGCCCCAAGCCTGAGCAGGAGGGGCACAGACCCAGCCCCGCCCCCAAAAAGGGAGGCGGGGACCACGCTGGTGGCACTAAGCCACAGGCCCTTGGGCCACAGAAGAGCCTGGTACCCCGGCTCACAGGCCCCAGATGTTTTACCTTAGTTTTCAGAGCGAACCATGTGGCAAAAGGACCAGGGCCCATCTGCCTCTACAGACACCCTCTCAGCCCGGGACCCACTCGGAGTGGAAAGCATGTGGCCATCCCTCTCCCTCTAGTCACAGGTGCCTGACACCACAGGGTCACTGGGTCACTGTGCCGGACCCACAGCACAGACGGCTGCGGACAGGGAGGGGACCCCCCACCTCTCTGACCCCCGTCTCCCCATCCCCGTTTACCCCCCTGGCACATGCCCCCCCCCCCCGCCTCTGCCGCCGGAGGACCCCGTGCAGGTCAGGCCATCGGCAGACTTCCGGGACACGGCACCAGCAGTGAGGACGAGGTGGGAGGGACCCACAGGGGGACGGAGGCCCGCGCCCCTTCCCCAGCCACTGGAACGCAACCAGGCCCGTGTCCCGGGTGTGTCTGTGCCCTGAGCCCGCCCCCCGTGGGGACCAGTGGGCCGCGAGGGGAGGTCCTCCTCCAGCTCTCCAACAGATGCGGAGCTGAAGCCACAGGCTTTCCTGAAAGCCCACCTGCTCCCTCCCCAGCGCACCCCCAGGAGGGCCCCGGCTCATCCCAGCCCGACGGGTCAGACACCCCATCCACGCGGCCACAGGGCCACCCTCCCCTCTCACTGGAGTCCTGCCCCTTTACGAATCACACTCAGGACGCCCACGGCCAAGCGGGCGGACAGTCCGGGAACCCGGCCTGCACGGGTACCAGAGATGCGGTCCTCCCCGTGGCTCCCACGCAGGGGCCCAGCCCGCCCCAATCCCAACCTCCACGCCGCAGGTCCCCCACGGGCAGCCTGGCATCACCCAACCCAGTGGCCGGCGTGGCCTGCTGAGAAGCGCAAGACCACTTTCCGTCCACCCCCCGACCACGCCCACCTCACCCTCCGGCCTCTGACTTCAGCTCCTGCCACCGCCCGCCACCCTATCCAGCCACCTGAGCCCCTGCGCACTCCACAAGCGCCTGGCCTGCTCCTTTCGGGGTCCCTCACCCCACCCTCCCGGCCTGCAATGCTACCCCAGACTGGCCAGGCTCCGCCCTTCCTCGGGGCTCTGCCGTCTGGTTGTCCACAGAGGTCCCCCTGGATGTCATTCCAAATGACCGCCTGCCACCTGGAGCCCCGACCCCCTTCCTGCCTTCGCTCCCCACGCTTACCCCTAACACGCCACTCCTTTCTTTACGTCTGCCCCATGCCCCCCTTTATTCGCTCTGCACACACCCTCAGCATCCAGCACGCAGCCTGGACAATCCGCCATGTGAATGGGGGAGCCTGCCAGAGAACTCGTGCTCACCATGCAGAGCCGCCTGTGACGGGGGGTGTTGCCCGCTGGTTTGGGGCCTCCCAGGCCCTCTCCCGGGCACAGCCCCCCCCCCCAGCACACCGCAGCGACCAGACTTCCCAGGGGCCCAATCTACAGCTGCTTCCAACCCGAAGGGCTGGCTGGCAGAGGCGCACACCTGCTCCCTCTCGACCCACAAGAAGCACGAGCACTTCCGCGTCAGCTCATGGACCGTCAAAGCCCAGAGAGACACAGAGGGTGTCCCCACCCTCCCCTTGCTGCCACTGAGCAGGGGGCTCTGAGGACCCGCCTGAGGGCTCCTAGGGAGTGGCCCCACTGCCACAGGCCCCCGACCCTGCTGCTCGGACTCGCTGACACCCCTGTAGAGGGCAGCGTGCAGCCAGGAGGGGGACCTGCGTGGAGGTGCTCCCGGCCCACAGAATCCAGGGAGCGGGGAGGCAGTGCCTGCCTCAGGGTACCGGGAACCGGGACTCTAAATAGGCGTCAGGCTGGTGGACCTTCCCTCCAGGGAACCTCCCCCTCCCTCAGCCACGGCCACGGTCCTCCCACGGCTCAGCAGCCAGCAGGTGGCTGTGGGCACACACTTTTCATAACGAAGAAAACCAAGTTCACTAAAGATGAAGAGGGCCTGCCAGAGGTGTGGGCAGAGCCAGGGTGGTGGCACACGCAGACGGGGGCGGGGGGCCCACGTGGACAGCGGGGACACACACCGACGGGAGACTGGTCGTTGGAAAGCCGTCTTCCCAACGCTGACCCCCCGCAGCCCCTTCCCCGTCTCTGACACAACCACTTACCAACCAGCGCCCAGATGGGGGGACGCAGCGCAGACGGCACCTCTCTGATCCCACCCACCGTCACCCCCGGACAGCGAGCACACAGGACAGACCTCCCTCGCTCAGAACGACCACCCAGGCCCTCCCCAAACAGGGAGTCAGGGAACCCTGACAGGCGGGCGTCTCCGCTTTCCCTCCAATAAGCACATACTGCTCTTAAAATGAGGAAAGCAGGTGGAGCGTCCGACCGCCAGGCTGGCTGTACAGCCCCTGCCGGCCTCGACGGGCTCGGAAGGACAGCCGCCTCGTCAAGCTGCTGAGAGTCAGTGAAATCCCGCTGGTAAACATTTAAGACAGCCGGGCACACCGCCGGCCCCCGCTCGGTTTGCCGGCACCGCCGGTACCCCCGCCCCGCGTCGTTATGACGACGGCCTGGAAGGAGGCTCCCCGCACGCGACACAGGCTTCAGGTCCACCACGCGGAGCGGCCTGGGCGTCGCCGGGCACGGGCCTTCCCGGGACGGGCGGCTCCCGCGCTTGAGTGTATCTTGAGGACACAAGTAAAGACCAGGTCCGCATCGCAGCGGTCGCGGACCGCGGTCTGGCTCCCAGCCTCTGTGCTGAGCTGAGCCGAGGCTCCTGGGACCTCACCTCGGCCACCGTCTGCCACCAGCTCAGGCTGCGCGTCCGCTCAGACACGCCCCGGGGAGAGACCCCGAGTGACCACGGCCCCGTCATGACGCGGCATCCAGCTTAGATCTTTCATCCGCTCTCTCCAATTAGAAAGCCCGAATCTTCACGAGATGCTTCCTGACACACAAACAAAAAGGCCAATCTCTCAGCGCAGGGAGGACAGCAAACGCCACAGGGAATGGGCTGCAGCCCAGCACCGCCTCTCCCCCTCTCCCGGCTCCTGCCATCAGCATTTAAACCTGCCTTGCCTTCCTCCTCCTCTGCCCTCCTCCTCCTCTGCCCTCCTCCTCCTCTGCCCTCCTCCTCCTCTACTCCAGATCCAGCCTGGGCTCACGGGCGGGGCAGCTCCTCCCCGTGAGCCATGGGAAGGGTACCTGCCCGGCCCACCAGAGACCCACAGAATCAGAACCTGGGGGGGGTGGGCTGGGCTGACAGCAGCCCCCCCCGCACGGCCCCAGCGCCTGCAGACCTCAGTGTGCAAAGAAGACCCCCAGACAGCGTGCAGAAGTGCGGACCCCTCTGGCCTTCCTCATAAGCTCCCAGGCCAGGTCTGTTTCCGTTTCCAAAATCAGCCTGGGCTCAGGGGTCAGCACCCCTCCCAGCTCGCCGCCAGTGCCCTACAAACCATGCCCAGTCTGCAAACATTCCGCTGGCTCCCCGGGCTGCCCGCCTGCAGCACCCCTGCTCCTGGGTCCCCTCCACTCGGCTTCCCGTCAGGATACTCAGCTGTCCAAGTGGCTCTCAGAAAGGGACAAACTCACCCCTTCTCGTGATTCTAACGTCGGGGAGCAGAGAGGCATGTGCACCGTGCTCTCCACCACCTGGCGGAATGCCACCCAGTCCCAGAGGCCAGGAATCGGCCACCATCCCCTACTGGGCTAAACCCCGGGTGCGCTGCTCTCAGCCCCACACTGCCCACACCCAGCACCAGCGCTGTCCCCCAGCCCTGCCCACGCCCCAGGCCAGCGCTGCCATTGCCCCCACTGTCCTCCTGCCCCACCTCCACGTGGGCAAGGGGCAGACGGTCTTTCCAAAACCTCCAGGTAAGACCTGGACTCCAAAGACGTGCCCAAGGCCCTGAACCTGTGGCCTATCTCCAGCCCTCCTCTGCCCTTTGGCCTCAGGAACTTTCAGGAAAGCAGGGCTCTGTGCCCGGACGCCCGCCCACTCCTCTGTCTTTGTCTGGGCTCAGCCTCCATCCCTCCTCAGGACCAGAGCACCAGGGGCTCACTGGCCCCCAGGCTGCCATCTCCGGGCTCTGGGCAGCTGCTGCTTCCAGGCAGAGCCAGCCCTGGGGCTCCCCACACCCCATCCTGCCCGTGGCTGGCTGGCAGAGAAGGGCCCAGCCGAGGCGTTCGGCTGGCAGAGCGCGGAGCCCGTGCTCTGAACGGCCTCGCCGTGCTCGGCCCCCCACGCAGCACACGCTCTGGGACGTGACCAGGGAGGGAGCTGCCACGCGGCCCCCAGAGGCCGCCACCTCCTGGGTTCCAGCCCACCTGGCACCGACCCGCCTCAGCCAGTTCCTCTGCTGGACGGAGAGCCCCGGAAAGGCTGAGACAGATCAACCTTGTTCGTGTGCAGAGCTCCGGGGCCCAGCGGCGCAGAGCAAAGCAGGTGCTCCGTGCGCATGCGCCGAGGAAATAAGAAGGGTCCGATCTAGCTAAGGGAATCTTTTTTAACTGCTCGGTGACACTTTTCCACTGAAACAGAAAATGGAACGCTCTCACGGCGCATTTCACTGACCTTCTGGTGGTCAGAGTCACAGCCTGCTGCCCAGACGGGAGGGTGGTGGGACACTGGGCGCCTCTCTTACACTTTACAAAAGTGCACCCCGGGAAGTGCGAGCTAAGGTCTGTCATCTACGGACGCACGCCGTCTGTTTTCCTCTGGGAAACACAGCACAGCGTGTTGCCTTTATCTCGTCTGCGCTGCCAGGCTCACTCACGCCGTTACCCTGAATGGAATCATCCAGATTACCATCCACGGCAGCACAGGACTGCGGTTACGACCCCAGCTGTGGTCAGATAGGCCACAGAGGCCTGGCTCTGCCTCTGGCCGGCTGCGCGACCCCAGACAAATCACTTCTCAGAGCGCCAGGATCCTCGCCTGTGCAGGAAGGACAGGGCAGAACCCACCACGAAGAGTCGCCCCGAGGACTGAAGGCCGCGGCAGGTGCAGGCAGACCGGGGCCTGGGAGACGCGCGCGCTGAGAACAGGGTGAGCCACGCGATGACCAGGAAGCCCCTTCGCTGCATGAGAAACTAAACAGCAAGTCTGACCTGACCGAAGCCACCAGAGAGCGCGAGTGTGCAGGGCAAGGCCCCTGGGAGGAGCGCGGGCCCCCAGGGGCCTCAGAGGGTCCCGCGGAACCTGGAGAGGGGGCGCCCTTCAAGCCACAGAGGAGAAGCTATACCCCCAGGGTCATCACCGGGCACCAAAGAGATGTTCTGGGTCAACTTAAGGAAGATGATCTGAATCGGGAAGAATATTCTAAGTGAAGGTCTCCTCACAAAGCCCGGGAAGATGGTAACCTAAGTGCATCTATGACTGCAGTATGTAATATAAAGCCTTTCCTATGTCATTTTACTTCCTGTTTCTTCAGAGGATGGTCTTAGGTGGTTGTCTCTGGGGGAAGCCTGGGGACAGACGGGAGGGCAGTAAAGGAGGAGCAGGTGGGCTGAGCCCTGGAGCCAAGCACTGGCTGGGAGGTGTTGCCCCAAAACACGGGACTAGAAAAATCTACCAGCTGTCCAGACATCCTGGGGGTTGGCCCATTCCTACCAAGGCTCCAAAAACCTCGAATCCTAAACCAATTAAAAGAAAAATCCAATGTCATTTATGTTCACACGTGAACCAAAACCACACTTCCATTTAAAAACAATAATAAAGGGGGTGCCCGAGTGACTCAGTCGGTTAAGCACCCAACTCTCGACTTCAGCTCAGGCTGTGATCCCCATGGCGTGCGAGATGGAGCCCCGTGTGGTCTGAGATCAAGCCCCCTGTGCTTGGGACTCTCCTCCTCTCTCTGCCCCTCCCCCACCTCTCAAAAATAAACTTAAAAAAAAGGCAAGACAGAAGCTCGAGTTTCAGACACACAGCGCCCATCCTGTGCCAGGCACTGCTCTAAATCCTTCCCAAGTAATCACCCCGTTAAGGGGCCACGTCCCCTGAGGCAGCACGCATCACCCCTCTGTGCTGTGGTTAAGGGACACAGCTGGGACCTGGGCCCAGCCGGCCCGGCTCGGCGTGCTGCCATTTTACGGGAGTCCGGGGGGGACATCTGAGGGCTGCGTGCCTCGGAGGCAGGTGGGGACAGCGCCGGAATCCAAGCACACCTGTTGGGTGAAATGCAGAGTGCCTGGTATGTGGGTTACCCCACTTAGAGCCCCAGAGGCCTCAGGAGCAAAGAGGGGCACGGGGGCCAAGAGAGCCCTGCGCAGCCTAAGCTGTGGGCAGCCTGGCACATGTAATCTCCCGCAGCCAAGAGCATACAACCTACGCTCAGAACGCTTCCTGACGGATGTTTGCTGCCGACTTCGGAATCCCAGTGACAGTCTCTGGTCTTGGCAGCAGCCACAGCCTTGCCTGCGGGGCTGTGGGAGAAGACCCCGCGCTCTCCGGAGGTCCACCCGCTGGTGCCATCAATGGCCCGGACGGGCAGAGCCAGCGCTGCTCCCGGCGGCAATAAAGCGGGGCAATAACGCTCTGACCACGCAGATCCCAATGACCACCGTTGGCGGAGCCGCAGATGAAAGCCTCGTAAAGCCCGCGTCCGCGTCCCCCCGGCGTCCCCCGCCCACCTCCGGGCTGCTGCCCGGCTGGGCGCCAACCGCCACCACCCTGGGGCTCTGCCTGTCCCCAGAGCACAGCTGCGGCTGGAGGGGGCGAGGTCATCCCTGGCACAACCCGAGGAGGAGACTGAGGCGGAGGAGGAGGGACCGCGGGGCCGCCAGGACCCAGGTCGAGTCCCAGCGAAGTGCGGACAGCGCAGGCCCAGGCGCGGGGTCGTCCGCCGCCGTCCCCCGGGACCCGCTCCGGACACCCGCCGCCCCTCAGCCCTGGGGTCGCTCCCCGCCCGCCCCGGACACCCGCCGCGCCCTCAGGCCCGGGGTCGCCCCGCTCGCCTCCCCGCGCGCACTCACCCTGCTCCCCGGAGGAACCTGACATCGTCGGAATTACAAGCCAGCAGCCGCGGCGCCGGCTTCCCAGAATCTGATGCAACCACCGCCCCGGAAGTCCCGCCCAGCTTCCGGACACCCTTCAGGGACACGCCCGGTCGCTAGGCAACCGCTGCGGACCCCTCCCCCCGGTGCCGCCGTCTCAGGGCATGCTGGGAGTTGTAGTTGTTATCGCACCGCGTACGGCGTCCTTGAGGAACCCGGGAGCTGCGTGTTCCGTGTCCCGACCACTGAGGAGGCGGGGACCAGCCTGGGCGCGGGGCTTGGTGGTGTGTGGGTTGGGGTTGGGGTTGGGATTGGGGGGCTGGGAGGAATGTTGCAGTCCTGCCTCGAGAGAGGCTTTAAAGACAGATCTCATGCATGCCTGTTTTAAGTTGGCATTGTAGCAAGTGGTGTGGGGATATCACCCCCAACGCCCCCCCCCCCCGAGAAATTAATGTGCTAGCCTGGTTGGAGGATTAGTTCGAAGGAAGCTTAGAAGATGGGATTAGGGATGGGAGGGAAGTGCCTCCCAGGCAGAGGGGACCGTCCTGCAAATGAACCCAGCAGAAAGCAAACCCCTGAGAACGTGAGCCTTAGCATAGACTGCACGGGAGCAGCCCTGGCAAGAGGCAGGGCTTGAGAAACAGGCCAGGGCTTGGAACTTCATGAAGCATCTTGTAATCGAAATGAAGGACACTGACTCCCCTGCAGGGTTTAGAAAGGACCAGCATGACTGTTTGTGCTTTAGGGCTGTTCTTGCAACTGCCAGGTGCTAGCGGAATGGGTCCGGGAGAGCCAGAGGAAAAGCAAAACCTGAGGCGTTGCAACAGTCTGTGGGAGTGAATGGCGGCCTGGACTAGTAGGGTGAGCAGGCAGGCCTGGGAGAGCCACAGAAGCAGCAGGCCCTGGGACATGGGGGGGGGGGGGGGACAAGAGAGTTGGTGGTATCCCTCCCTCCGAGAGAACACCTGTGTCTGGACTGAGTGGTTGTAGCATTTAATGATGCTCTGGAAGAGGAAGATGCTTGGCGCTGGACAGAAGTGGGCAGGCCAATCTGCAGAGGTTGGAGTGAGGGAGGAGGGCAGGTAGAGATCACATTCTGAGGCCACGGACGTTTCCAGAGCTCCTCCCTCTGGCAAATCACCGCCTTGGGGCCCATTCCTTCCCCTGTGCATGGCCTCCCCTTCCAAAGATACCACACCCAAAGCTGTGTGCCCGCCGGAAATAAAAGGAAATGCCATTAAAAAAATTTTTTGTCTTTATTTTCAGACAATCAGAGAGTGAGCAGGGGAGGAGCAGAGAGAGAGGGGGACACAGAATCTGAAGCAGCTCCAGGCTGTGAGCTGTCAGCAGAGACAGCAAGGCCCAAACTCACAAACCCAAGATCTTGACCTGAGCTGAAGTCAGAAGCTTAACAGACTGAGCTCAGCCACCCAGGAAATGCTATTTGAGACAGAACTTTTATTAAGTAAAAATAAAGAATAAAATATTTGCTATCAATACTTTTAAAAATGTTGGTATTTTAGAGAAAGTGAGTATGAGCAGACGAGGGGCAATAGAAAGAGGGAGACAGAATTGGAAGCAGGCTCCAGGCTGTGAGGTTAGCACAGAGCCTGACACGGGGCCCGAACTCACAAATCGTGAGATCATGACCTAAGCCAAAGTTGCAGAGCCACCCAGACACCCCAATACATTAAAAACACTTATATAACTTAAAATTTTTTTTAACATTTGAGAGACAGAGCACAGGCAGGGAAAGAAGCAGCAAGACAGACAGAAATTGAAGCAGGCTCCAGGCTATGAGCGGTCAGCAGAGCCGAGCGTGGGGCTCGAACCCACAAATTGTGAGAGCATAAATGTGAGCGAAGTCAGACACTCAACCCACTGAGCCACTCAGGCGCCCCTAAAAATATTTTTTCTAAAAAAGCAAGCCAAGGTCTAGACCTCCAGCTCAAGGCCCCAGCGACGGTCCCATCAGCTGCCAGGTACAGGTTAGTGGTCACTGGGTTGCTCATACTTATTTATGGAGCACTCAGTCACCCCATTCTAGGCCATGGGGACATCACAGAGACTTGGATGTGGAGAAGCAGGCCATGACAGAAAAACTGTCAAACCCTCCGGGCCTCAGCACCCAGGAAGAGGACCAAGGATTGTGAATCACCCCCGTACAGGAAGTGTACAGAGCTCCTCCCTCCGGCAAATCACGTCCTTGGGGCCCGCAGGCAGTCCCCAGGACACCCCTTCACGGGCAGGAACGCACTTCTTCTCAGCGTGTAGAACTGACCGCCCCAATGGAAACGTTCCGTAGAAATCTATTCAGAGAACTCCATCTGGGATTCAAGAAGTTCCTAATAGGGTAGAAACTGGGCCAGAATCAGATCCAGTCCACGTGGAGCCTTGCCTCGGGCATAATCCAGTGCCAAAACTTCACTCTAATCAGAGGTCTCGGAGTTTTCTACACGTTTTCCTAAAAGAGCTTCTGCTACTAGATTGTTTATAATGTTCTCCAGGTGCATGTGTAGCTCCAGTTTGTGGAGGGCAGCCAGGAGTCTAAACACAGAAGCATCCTTTCCCTTCCTCCCTCTCCACCTAGAGAGCATCTTATGATGCTGCTCATTCAAATTGCCTGGGTTTTCACATTCGCAAGAGTCAATGTCCGCCTCGTCCAGGCCAATTAGCCTGACAAACATCTTAAAGTTATTTCCCAAGTTTGCTTTGACAAATTCACAGTTGATCCTCATGGTGGCTGAAAGAAACAAAACCAAAACGGAAGATAGTTACATTTCTGGGAGAGCAGCGCGGCACCTGCGGACACTGAGCCCCAGGAACGCGGTCACAGGGCTCTCCACCGTCCCCTTCCCTGGCCAGCACACGGCACCCAGGACGTGGGAGGTCCTGTCCGACCCCGGGGGTCTCACAGAAGTGATCAGGTCCAGGGGCTGGGAGACCCAGGCTGGGCCACCTCTGCCCTGGTGCTTGCCCTGCCTGTACGCTCATCCTCGAGCCCAGGGGGCGGGTGGGGAGGGGCAGGATGGGGCCGCCGCAAACCGCATGGGGACCCGCAGCCTGCTGTGTGTCGTCCGCCTGCCCCTCTCCCCCTCCACACCCAGAGAGAGGCTATAAGACGGTCAGGACGGGAGGGCCTTCTGCTGTCAGCAGGGGCCCCTGATTGGGATCTCAGACCTGGGGCAAGTCCTGTCACCTGAGTTTCAGACCGTCACGTTCCTAAATCCGTACGACGGGGTGATCTGGCAGAGCTGTCAGCGAAGGGGACGTGGAAAGCACCCGGCACGCGGCGGGCCTCCCACCCAGCAGGGCGGCTCATCCAGGGCCGGGGCACGGACCCCCGCCTCCCACCCAGCAGGGCGGCTCATCCAGGGCCGGGGCACGGACCCCCGCCTCCCACCCAGCAGGGCGGCTCATCCAGGGCCGGGGCACGGACCCCCGCCTCCCACCCATTCCCAAACACACAAGCGGGCCATAAAATCAAAGGATGATGAACCCCGTAAAACTCGGGTTTGCCAAACTGCCGTCGTTAGCGAGGGTGAGAAAGCACGTCACGAGCGGACGGAGGGTCCCCGTGGCTGCAAGCAGACAGGCGTCCCGGAAACAAAGCCACGAGGTCCAGCCAGTCAGGCCAAAGGAGGTGAAGCCCAAACAGTCACCGTGAGTGAGGAATTCAGATCACGTACCCTCGTTAGATTGGTCGATGAGGAGATATTCTTTCCTGTAGTGCTGTGAACAGAAGAAGAAAGACTGACCCAGGAGAAGGAGCGTGTGCAGCAGAAGCACCACATGCTTGGGGGGCTGCAGGGCGGGGGCGCCTGTCTTCGGGGAGCTCCAACAGGCGGCAGAGAGCTCACAGCCTGCGTGTGCCCCCCGCGCGCCCTGGGCCCAGTGACAGCACCGCGTTGCTGCTGTGACCCAGAGGCTCCTGCTCAGAGAATGGCTGAACTATGTCACCGGGGGGACCCGTTCCACCCCAGGTCATCCTAACAGGGAGGACGCTTGTGAACGCAACTTCCTAACATGGCCAATGCTGGTGTGCACAGGCACGGGACAGGTGCTCTTCGCGAGGAGAAGGTCAGGCTTCCGCGCGGCGTCAAGCCACCTGCTCTGGGCATCTGCGCCTCGAGAGCCCGGCTCGGCCGCGCTGGCTGCTGGCCCGGCACGCAATGCCGGTCCCTCCAGGGGCTGCTGGGCCACAAAACAGGGTGAGAACAGGTGGACTCCTGTGGCACCGCCCGAGGGACCCCCTGGGCCGCCCGCTGAGACAGGCAGGGGTCCTAACTTCTCTACCTGACTCCCCTCAGACCCCCTGGAGAATCTGAAGTCAGACTATGTCCCTGAAATGAGGCGGAAGGACACTCGACCCAGGGACCCAGGCTCCAGAGGACAGTTCCCAACCTCGCTGCCCACATCACAGCCACCCGGAGTCCCATGGTCTCCTCCCTGGGGCCCTGCCCCTCAACTCCCAGGAGGTTCAGAACAGACCCTGTTCACCCCCTGAGGACTGGCTGTGGCCCCCTCTCTTCCTAAAGAGTCACGCTCCTCGCCAGCACTAGACAGCAATTATCTGCTCAGCTGGTCAAGCCCTATTCGGGTGTCACCAACTCCAGACGGGCCCTCACAGCCCTGCAGCAGAGGACAGGGGCTGTGGCTGTCCTCCAAGGGGGAGCACAGGCAGATAAGTGCTGGCTTCGCCCCGAGCTGCCCGCCCTCCCTCTTACGGCCCCGGCAGCCGGACGGCATGGCCGGCACACGGGCAGGGCTCAGCCGAGGCCCTGGCGAGTTGCCACCAGCGGGCCGGGCCTCCTCCTTCCTGCCACAGTACCCGGACGAGGAGCGTCCACCTCCGTGTCACAGTCCCTTGGGACAGCAGGCTGGGTTGGGGACTGCTATGAGATGTCCTGTGTCCTTGTCCTAGAAACATGGACGTCCTAACCTGTAGGCAGTGACTGTGTTTGGGACCAGGGTCACTGCGGACGATGACATTAGGATACGGTTGGTGGGCTGGGCCCTGGGGAAGAGGGGAAAGTTGGACACAGACACGCACACAGGGAGACGCCACGTGAGGCAGGAGGCGCAGGTCGGATGATGCATGTGCAAGGCAAGGAGCCCCAAAGGGGCCAGGAACCAGCCACGGCTTGGGGGGAGGCCCGGACCGGACCATCGGTGTAGCCTCGGCAGGAAGCAGCCAGCCAGCGGCCCCCCGCACCGGAGCTGGGCAGGAGCTGCGGTCTAAGCCACCCCGGGATGCTCCTGCGGGGGCTGCGGAAGCACGGAGCTCTGCATACACGCTTCGTCGTCCCTCGGACCCACACAGACGCTTCACTCACCTCCTCTAGACTCCTGAGCGAGGGGGGTGCCTGCATCCCGTCCTGGGGCCCCGGAGCAGCGGGAACGGTGGGAGCACCCCGAGCAGCGGGAGCGACAGGAGCGGCGGGAGCACCACCAGCAGCGAGAGCACCAGGAGCACCGCCAGCAGCGGGAGCACCGCCAGCAGCGGGAGCACCAAGGGCATCGGAAGGGACAGGAGGTGCGCTCTCTAACGTCTGCTCTGGGGCCGCCGGGCTTCCGCCGACCACCACCGCCTGCAGCTCGGCGCCTTCCTCGGGCTCCTCGGAGGGGCCCAGCTGGGGCCCGGACTCGGGCATCAAGGCGAGGCTCTCCTCCTCCGCAGGCTGGGCTTCCGGGGCCGCCGCCGGCCTGGCCCGCTCAGGCACCTCAGGGCGCACCGTCTCAGGCTGTGGATTGCTTCTCGGCGACTAAAGGACAAAGTCATTTCTCTTGGTCATGGAAGCTCCCGAGGCACCGCTCTGGGGGGAACGGTCAACTTAACTGTCTGATGAATTAGCAGGAAACGTGCGGTTTTAGAGAACACGGGGTGACCTCCCCGTTCTGCCACCAGCTGGAGACCCCCCAACCCAAGCCTGTGGTGGGTTGAAAGGGGGCCCCCCAAAGATACGGGCATATCATTTTAGTGCACTTCACAGGTATGGTACTTTTTTAAGAGAGTCTGTAGGTGGGGGAGGGTCAGAGAGGGGAGAGAATCCCAGGCAGGCTCCACGCTGTCAGCGCAGAGCCCCATGCAGGGCTCGATCCCACAACACCGCACGATCATGACCTGAGCCTAAATCTGGAGTGGGCTGTCGGGGGACTGAGCCCCCCAGGCGCTCGCAAGTACAATTCCTTACGGATGCAGGTTGGTGGCGGCTCTGCTTGGGGCACATGTGTGGGCGCCCTTCCCCAACCCCATCTGCGCCCCCTCCCCCGCCGTGTCTCCCTGTCACATTCTGGTAATCCTGCCGGACTTCACCCTGTTTCGCCTGCAGCTCCCCCCCCCCCCGCCACCCGGGCCATCTTGTGGGACTCT
>NC_043710.1:2061959-2073692 GCF_006229205.1 Suricata suricatta
ATACTTACCCTTCAAAAATCTGACGAGCGGCTGGTAAGGAACCCGCACACCTGGGAAGGACACAGGATGTGGGAGTCACTGGGGGGGTGCTCTGGCAGGGCCCGGGCCCCCGCCTCCCTCCAGGAGCCCCCTAAGGACACAGCGCCCCTCCCTCCCGGCTCCTTGGCCGACAGCACCCAGACATGGCATCTCCAGCTGGCTGACCCGAGATTCTGGCCTCCAGACCCATGTGCTGGGCAGCGGGCAGCACCCCTGCCAGAGCCCCGAGCTCAGGAGTGCCAGCAACAGAACAAGCACAGCTGGGCCTCCAGTGACCAGTGAGTCCCGGGGCCCCGGGGGGCTCCGTCGGGGAAGTGACTGACTTGGGCTCAGGTCATGATCTCACGGTTCATGGGTTCGAACCCCGCTGAGCCGTCAGCACAGAGCCTGGAGCCTGTCTTCAGATTCTGTGTCTCCCTCTCTCTGCCCCTCCCCCGCTCGTATACGCTCTCTCAAAATCAAATGTTAAAAAACAACTTTCTTCCTTTTAAATAAATGAAAAAGCCTCCACTGGGAACCTCTTAACCCCAAGTGTCCACTTCTGAACTCCTGCGGGCCAGCTTCTCCAGGACTGACCTGAGGCTAACTTGTCTTTCTTTTTATAGCAGCAGCAGATGCCAATGCCAATGCCAATGCCAAGGACACTGAGGAGGAGGACGCCGAGGACAATACCGACCACATTCAGCCAGGGGAACCCAGACCCACTTTTGTTTTCTGGAAGGAGACAAAAGAGAGGATGGCGTAGGAGAGTCAGGCCCGCCTTCCTCATCCAGGTGACGCGCCGCACAGTCCCCAGCCCTCCTGGGTCACGGAGGAGGACGCCCAGTTCCAGAAGCCTGGGCCCCGCACAGAGGGCTGGAAGTGAAGCACGCAGGGCCAGGAGAGCGGCCAGGGGTCCCGGTGGCCGGGCCGGGGCTCCGGTGTGAGCGGTCACAGCCGGCAGCAGGAGGAGGGCCCGTCCTGACTGGAGCCGGGCCCTCCCGCGGTGGCCCGAGGGACAGGGCAGGTCCCCCCTGGAGCACCGACAGCGCTCGCAGACACACAGGACTGGGCGGCAGGGCACACCCGTCAGAGCCCCGGACGGTCGGCCACCCGGGCATCTCGGGCGTCGGCCGCCAGTGCAGGGAAAGATGGAGGACGGGGCAAAACCTCCGCCTGGAGCCAAAGATGCTCTTTACTCTGGATGAGACCCTTCCTACTTCTTCCTTCTTCCCGGTGTTAAAATATCCTCAAAAACTACACGTTACAGGAATCAAGACTTTTGGTGGACATCAACAAGCCTATTCGGAGGTGTGAGCGGGAGAAGGACCAGGGACCATGGGCCTCTGCAGGGAAGGGGGTGTGGCCTGCTGGAGGGGGCGTGGCCTGCTGGAGGGGGCGGGTGCATGTGGGAAAAACGCAGGGAATCCTGACCCCCTGGCCCCACAGCGAGCAGAACCCCGACCCCGGGCTCCTCACGGAGCAGGATCAGAACGGGGAAGCGTGCAGCTCCCGGCAGGCGGCGTGAGTCAGGGGAGCAGGTTCTCCCACAGAGCATGGGAACAATGCAGCACAGGGACCGGTGCTGCAGGGACCTCATTCCATGAAGAGCCTGCCGACGGGAGAACCCGGGGCAGACACCCTCCCAAAGGAAAGGGACCCACCCTAACGCTGTAACTTCCAACACTTATAAACACAGCTGACCCGGGGACGCAGGTCTCGACCCCGAGGGTCCACCTCGGTGTGGACCGTTCGTATAAACACAGTCCGATATCCTGAACGTGTTCTCCCTTCGTTTTCCCACTGCCGCCTCCTCCGCTCCAGGTGACTTTATCAAGAAAACGCAGCACGTATCATGGACACGATACGCAAACAGGAACCCATTATCGTTCGGGTTCCCGCTAAGGCCTCCGGGCACCAGCACGCCATCCCTGGTTAGGCTGTTGAGGGGCTCACGGGTTCTATGCGGGGTTTTGACAGCGCGGGGAACCTGCGCCCCTCACCCACGACCTCTGGGGGTCAGAAATCAGAACAAACCCGCCCGCGACCCGGCGTGCAGTGGGCAAGACCCCCACACAACAGGGAGCAGAGCGGGGGAGGCCACAGCTTGTCCCCAAGATGCTGCTTACCCAAGACCGAGGCATATGAACGTGGCCCGCGGGAAGCCAGCCCACGACCCGCGTCTGCGAGTACACTTTTGGTGGCACCTGGCCGTGCCCACGGAGGCCTGACGACAGCGACCGCGGGGCCTGCAAAGCCTACGCTTTGTACCTTCACGGGAAAGGTCCGCCGCCCTGGATTCGAGAGACGAGCTCCGTTTCTTACCTGGACGCACCGGGTCAGCGTCTCCAGCACAAACCGTGTCGCTGGTAGCCGTGCAAGGCGACAGGACGGCGCCGGGACACCTGAAGGAGGGAAGCAACCCGGAGTGTGACCTCCCCCCGCTGGGGCACGGCACGGTACGCGCTTGTCACCACCCACAGGTCACGGCTGGGAGGGGCCCCGGCTCCCACGATGGCCCGCGGGCCTCAGGCAAATGCTGCCTGGCATCTCCCGGACTCCCTGGGCCGAAGTGGCTCCTGGGGAGCAGAGCTCTGTCCTGGGCTCTGTGACACTACGGGAAAGGGCCTCCCTCTCTGTTCCTGGACAGCATGTGGCTGGGGGGACGGCCACCGCAGCTGGAGCCCCACGTCCACCGAGAGAGAGGTCAGGCCGAAGATGAAGCAGGTGGAGAAGGGGACGAGCAAGCAAACCCAGAGAAGCCAGAGCCCAGATCACACCAGACCTGAAAGCTGTCCTGACGTGGGACTGACCAGGCATTGGAACCTGGGTCGTATTAGCTTAGAGGGCCTCGGAAACGAGCTGTTTTCTAAGTGGCTTTGCCACCGTGTCCCCCGTAAGGGCCTCCCCAAATCCATGCCCACCCAGAACCTCCTAAGATGACCTAACTTGGAAACCGGCTCTTTGCAGACATGATCACTTTACAGTGAGACCGTACCAGACTGCAGCGGGCCGAAATCAGTGACTGGTGTCCTCAGAGGAGGGGACCCGTGCTGGGACAGAGAGAGGCACAGACGCATAGGAAGGTGACCTCGCAGAGACAGAAGCAGACGGAAGGTAAGCGAAGGAGCACCAGGGAGCACCCGGAACGTCAGAGGCTGGAGGAGGCGAAGCAGCATCCTCCCCTAGAGCCTGCGGAGGGAGCACCTCCCGCTCGCACCTGGATTTCAGACTCCCGGTGTCCAGAGCTGGGAGAGAACACACCTCTGTCGGTTTTCTCAAAGCTGCCCAGTTGTGGCCCTTCCTTAGAGCTGGCACGGGGCAATGGCCACAGGGCACAGTCTGACCATTCTATCTGCCTAGACCGCTCTTCCCCCAGAACCCTCTATGGCTCCCTAACCCTCTCACCGGGCCTTTGCCTGAGACTGGTCCCCTCCCACACCCTCTGCCCGTCACAGACTCCTCCCTGCGTGTGTGTTGGGACTGTCACCACCACTGCTGGGGCCGGGGGAGGAAAGAGGCGCCCACGCCCGTGCCCCCAGGACCTTGTACACCGGAGGCAGTTCTCCACGCAGTCCACAGAGTTGCAGTAGAAACTCCCCTCTCTGCACCGGCACCGTGTATCACTGGTGGGGACGCACTTCGAGACAACCTCTTGATCGCCTGAAGGGAGAGGGTCACAGGTCAGCGCCAGCGGCCGGAACCCCTGCCACACCGGGCCGCCGTGCCCAGAACCTTGGTCGAGGGCGTGGAACCTGTCCTCACCCTCCCTTCCAGGCAGGGGCGGAGAGGAGCTAACAGCCAGCCCTCACCCCTGCAGCCGCCCACACCGTGCCCTCTACCCTGTCTGCCCCACAAACAGCAGCGCGCAGCTGCCTCATGTGCCACATGGGCAAAGCCTCGGGGAGAGCTCAGCACAGACACAGGGCCGCGGCGGTCACGTGGATGCCCACCCTTCCAGAACCTTCCACCGAGCTCGTGTCAGAGAACCGCACTTGAGATACAGATGGAAATAAAACACGACCAGGCCCGCAGCTCGACGCTGGGTCCGGTCCTCCAGGGCGCCCACCGGAAGGGTTAGGGAAGGCAGCGCGCACGCCGGGCGGCCTCCTGCGGGCACCCGCCTCTCGGTCGGCAGACACTCAGACGGCTCCCGGCTTCCTGTTACCACAGACCCCTCTCCACACCTCAGCACACACGGCCAAGAGCTTGTCCAGGTCTAGACAGGGATGTGGGCCGGGGTGTGAACCCCTGCTTCTCCCTCGGTGTGTGGGGGGGTGAGCACCCGCTGTTCTTGGCCCCCACGAGCGCGGGGCGTCCAGAGCGGAACCCCCTCCGTCCGTCTGCCGGAAGACAGCACGTCTGTCCATTCACTCCAGCGCATTTCACATTTACTGGCGCTCCGTGCCCCACATCCTCCACCACGTCTGGGTCTCCACTGGAAGCGTGTGTTTTTCCAAACCTCACGCTCGATCTGTGCTGGGCGTGAATGACGCGTTGGCCGTGTCACAAATGGGCTCTCCTCCTTCGCGGCGTCAGGGTCGTGCCTTGCAACCAACCGGAGTCGGGTTGATTCGAATGCAGCCATAGTTCCCCACCTCGCAGTGATGGTTGGAGGTTCTGGGAATCCCGGAAGCCGCTCTGAGCTGCCTGGCCGTCCTAAACGGCCCCCACATCTTCCCCTCAGAGGCGTACTTTCCTCCTGTGGACCGTGACGCATCAGGAACCCCTCGCGGGAGCGGCGGATCAGGTCGCTTGGAAGTCCGCCCTCCCTCCCGTGGACCGGTGGGTCCCGGGGCCCCGCGCCACCTGCCGCATCCGCCAGGCCATCTTCCCCTTCGTGCGGATCACGCTGTCTCCGTTGCCGCTAAGTATGACCATGCGGACCGCCCGCTGCGCTTTCCACTCCTCCGGACGGCTTCGGCCCATCGAATTCCCTAAAAGTCCTCAGGAGGCTGACGTCGTGTGGGTGTTAGGTGAAAAACGGTATACGGAGAGCACACAGCCTGCGTGGGGTTGCTCCGTGGTGCTGGGATCGTCCGGGCAGCGCGCCGGATGTGAGCGCCGTCTCACGGGGAGCCGACGGAGCAGGAGACGGGAGCCCTCTTCCCGTCTTGTGTTTCTCTGTACGTTTAGGTTTTCCGAAGTGTTCATTCACCTAAACGTTTTCTACATCCTTTGTGAGATTTCTCTCAAAAGATCTTAGTTTCCTTGTCTTGGCAAATGCAGATGGTAGATTTAAAAAAAATGACGTCTTTGAAAATTGTTGCTGATGTCGTGGAATCGAGACCAACTTTTGTATACGGGGCTCGCCCACAGCGCCTCTAAACCCTGGGACCGCGCGCGGGGACCCCGTAAGCACACACGCCCCCCCCCCCCCACGCCGAGAACCCACGGCGCCTGACTGCAGCCCACTTACCCGGCCGGCACTGGATGCAGCGCTGACAAGCAGTCTCCCCGCTGGAGTAGGAGAGGAAGGAGCCGGGTGGGCAGACGTGGCACACGGGGTACGTATGGTTCACAGTGCAGTGAGTGAAGACGTAGTGTCCTACGTGAAGGGGAGGACGCAGAGGTGAGCTGGGGGTGCAGAGCAGACCCAACCCAGCCCCAGGCCTCTCCTGGAGGACCAGCCCTCACCGACTACCTCCCTGGAACATTCTGAACGGACACTTGGCCACCTGCGTCCAGGGAGCCCCTCGGCTTTCGCGGGCGACTCCCAGCCCACGTGCACAGAGGGCTTTGACCACACGTGCTGGCCTGAGAGCCTGACAGCCCCCGGGGGGCCCGGGCTGATTTACAGCGAACACTGGTGGTCCCAGAGGGGCCCTCCTGGTCTCGCACCTGCCCCTGCGAAGGCCGTGGTGGACAAACCACACGTCCCTGGGAGGTGGGGCCGAGGCCCTCACTCCGCACACGGGCTGAGTGCAGAGGTTTGCCGTGGGCGACTGTGTCCGACGCATCCCGGATGAGCTGTGCACGTGCGTGGGTACGTGTGCATGCGGGTGTGGATGCACAGGTGTGTGGGATATACAGGTGTGGAGGGTCCAGGTGTGGATGTTTGGTCCCCAAAACAGGAGCCCTGCGGTGGCAGAGGGTCCCAGAGAGAAGGAGGCACAAGCGTGGGAGTGGGGGAGGGGTGCCGCTGGAGGCAGGTGTGGGCGCGTGGCTGCCCCTGCGAACATTCACGTGCACATCTGTCTGTGTAGGTGGGGGTGCAGGTGTGGGGGCAGCCCCACAAAGCCCCGGGGCTGTGACGGAGGCAGGGCAAGAGGTGACGTGGAGCGGGGCAAGGACAGAGCAGGCGCTAAGAGCCTGGCCCACCATCTGCTTTACGGGACGAACTCAGAGCGTCCTCAGGAAGGCTCCAGGGATGTGTCATGGATGAGGAGGGGCTGGTCCAGCCCTGCTGGAACCTTCCTGCCTCAGGCGTCCACAGTCACCCTAGCCAGGGGGCAGATAGGAGTGTCCAGCCTGGGCACGCGTCCCATGTTCCCGCAGCCTGCCCGGCCTCACGCACCGAAACAAGCCCACGACCCCTTCCTGTGAGAGTCCCCGGGGAAGCAGGGGTTGGTGGGCGGCTGCCCAGGAGAGGTCCACCCGCGCCGGCCAGTGGGGCTCCCCCCACCCCGAGCAGCCCCACGAGGCTCCGGGAGGTACTCTGGGACTCACCTGCAGGGCACATCCAGCAGCAGAGGCTGCTGCCATCCGGCTGATACTCGGTCTGCTCACACAGCGCCTCGCTGAGTGCCGGGACCACCTTCGATCAGAAACGGGAGACGGGCATTGTCAAGAGGGGCCTCTGCTGGGCACACGTGGGCAGAAGCACACGTGGGCAGAAGCACACGGCCACCTCACAGGGGCGGGACCTTCCTACGGACCTGTGAGTTCTGTGTCTGCAAACTTGCCTCTCGGGGACATTTCTCTGGCCCCCCGCCCCCCAGCTGCCACTCACAGCACGTCCTCAGACCCGCAGACCTCGTGCTGGCTGTGCTGGGGTCACCCCAGTCCCTGGGGGCGGCGTGCCTGCTGTCTCCCGTCCGCGTCCTGCCGGCCGCATCCCCACCTCTTACAGCGGCGCTCTTACAAACCCCTCCTCGTCAGGTTTTCCCTTCTAACCCAACCCGGTCACTCAGAAATGAGTTTAACCCATTTGTGCGTGTGGGACCAGCCCTGTCCTGCGTCTTCTGTCGTGTTTTTAACAGCCCACCTTTTTGTCGGTCCTTTTGCCCCTTCTTCCCCAGATTCTGCTTTCCGATTCCACTCCCCCCTCCGTCCCCACACTGGGAAACTGATTAGGTTCTAGTTCTAGTTCTCCTATTTACAAGAAGTAACCAAAAACCACTTAGACAGGCTTCAGGAAGAAAACTCAGTGTGCAAACACCGGTGACCACGATTTCAGCCAACAGCCCTCCAGGGAGAGCTGGCACCCGCGAACGGAACCACGTGGGCGAGCAGGGCACGCCCACAGGCTCAAAGTTCGGTAAATCACAGAGAGAGAAAACACAAACTTCCAGAGAGGAGGCCTGGCAGACACCTGCACTGCCACCCAAGTCAGCACCACCAGCCAGGGGACCCGTCGACGGCACGGCTCTCTTGGGATGAGGCGGCTGCAGAGACACCCCGTCAGTGCTGGGGCTGTTCTGCCCGCAACGCCGCGGATTTACTCACCAAACGCGCCACACACGCCGGGCCTGGGAAGCGTTCAGCAGCACGAGCGCTCGCTGCTCACTGCTCCTCAACAGCGTTAAGGTCACAGAAGACCCACACTCTGCCCTGGGGCAGGGGCGGTGGGACAGCAGCCAAGGTCAAGGGCGCTTCGCGTCCCCCCCCCCCCCCCCCCCGCCCTTGTGAGAGGGGCACAGGCGCCCCCCTCTGGCAGGTCTGGGCAGCAACCACAGAAGCCGCGCTATTTTATTTTATTTCGGGGTTCCTTTCCGAGGGTATCGTTTTCCTGTTTTTATGGGGCTCACACACACACCACCCCTAAGCGTCCAGGACGTCCATTCACACTGTTGGACACCATGTGACCTGCTCTTGTCACATGGCTGCTTCAAAGTCCCGAATTATTTCAAAATGAAACCTGAAAAATTAAAAACTTTAAAACAGAAAGAAAAACTTCAGCTCAGGTCACGACGTCACAGTGTGTGGGTTCGAGCCCACCATCAGGCTCTGTGCTGACAGCCCAGAGCCTGAAGCCTGCTTCCGATTCTGTGTCTCTCTCTTTCTCCATCCCTCTCCTGCTCACGCTCTGTCTCTCTCCGTCTCTCAAAAAATAAACATGAAAAAAAATTAAAAAATAAAATAAAAGAAAGAAGGAAAACAAAACTCACGACGAGCAAAGCAGCTTTCCTTTCTGGAACTCTGCTGGTCAAGAACCTGACTGAGGGAGGCTGCTTCCTGTGTGGTTGAGGATCCCAGCTCAGCGGGCACCGGAATTACCGCCCCCCGCCCCCCCAGCAGGGGAAACAAAATTAGAGGAAACTGTGTCCCGCCTCCAGCCACGCCCCTATCAAGCGGGCCCCGCCCCCGCCCCCGCCCCCAGCCACCACCATCTGGCACTCCGAGCACTCCGAGCACTCCGATGCCAACTCCCGCCCCCAGCCACGCCCCCAACCACTCCGAACAGAGGGGCGACCAGGGCGGGG
Source organism: Suricata suricatta (assembly GCF_006229205.1). NCBI lineage: Eukaryota > Metazoa > Chordata > Mammalia > Carnivora > Herpestidae > Suricata > Suricata suricatta. The sequence goes on from NC_043710.1 coordinate 2,070,623, forward strand.
CAGAATGTAAGCCGCCAGCCCCCACCATTCGGCCATCACAGTAAACACCGCATGATGCAATATTTTAAGACATGAAATCAGCAAAGCGCTGCCGGTTTTTGTGAATCAAGTTTTGACCAGACCCGGAGTTGGAATACTAGGAGGTGAAGCAGGTGGGCAGGCTCAGGCCAAGTTCAGGACCCCATCGGTCTTTCTTTCTATTTCAGGATGTTTTTTGCATCGATTTTCATTTTTCCAAAAAAATCACATCAAAATATCATTCACCCCATTTCCTCAGTTTTGTCGGTGCCTGCATAAATTTTACACCAGTCACGCGTGCCTAACTCACCCCCTCCAGCACCTGCCTTGCAGACGACCAGGGGTTCCCCATTCTCTCCCCCATGGCGCTCCCCCCCACCCCCAGGCCAGGGGTGCCCTCCTGGCTCCAGCAGCCCTCCTCTCTGCCCTCCCCTCAGGCTCCAAGTCCCCTCCAGCCCCTTCGCTTCTGTGCCAGGAAATCCCTAAAGAATTTCCCGCTAGACACGCAAAGCCACATGGGAACCACAATCAACCAGCATTTGTGAACCCCCAGGACACCCTAGTGGACGACCAAGGAGCCTGCACGAAGCTATGGATTTAAGTTAACAAGAACATGCCACCCAGCTGCCCTGAGCATCGTCCCAGTGCCCTCACAGGATGGAAGGTTCTGGGAGGGGCTGTGGAAGACTCCAGAACCACCCGGGCCCCAGCCTGAGTGTGAAAAGGCACTGGAAGGGTCTCAAGAACCCTGAGCCCAGGGGCTATGATGCAGCCGCGTGGAGGAGACGGGCCTTTCCTCTGTACCCCAGAAGGCTGGCAGGCGAGTTCTGATTCCAGAAGGTGCGTGAGCGCAAGAGTGGAGCTCCATCATACCTGACGAGAAGCCGGAGGAGGAAAGTACCCCGAAGAAACACCAACCAACACGTGAAAAAAATTAAAAAATAAAACAAAAAAAGAAAGAAGGAAAACAAAACTCACGACGAGCAAAGCAGCTTTCCTTTCTGGAACTCTGCTGGTCAAGAACCTGACTGAGGGAGGCTGCTTCCTGTGTGGTTGAGGATCCCAGCTCAGCAGGCACCGGAATTACCGCCCCCCGCCCCCCCAGCAGGGGAAACAAAAGGCCAAGTTCAACTGGAATACAAGGCGCTCTCCTTTGGCACAGGGAAGGAAGCCATTGACAAAGTGAAGTGGCAATCTACTGACTTCGAGAAGATACTGCACACGATACGTCCAATAAGGGGTTGACATCCCAAAGTATAAAGAACTCCTACAACTCCATAACAGAAAGACAAACGGAAATGGAGAGGGGGCTTGGGTAGACATTCCTCCAACGAAGACAGAGGGCCAACACGCGCGTGAAAAGATGCTCAACATCACTCATCAACAGGGAAACGCAAATCAAAACCACAGTGAGAGATCCTGACGGGTCAGAATGGCTAGGATCAAAATGACAAGAAATAAGAAATGTTGGTGAGGATGTGGAGAAAGGGGAGCCCTTGTAGTCAGTTGGTGGGAATGCAGATTCGGGGTCCTCAAAAAACTAAAAATAGGACTACCATATAGTCCGGCAATTCTGTGTTTGGGTGTTTACCTGAACAAAAGGAAAACACTTAATTTGGAAAGACATCTGCACCCCCATGTTCACTGCAGCCTGATTTACAAGAGCCAAATGTGGAAACAACTAAGTGTCCATCAATAGACAGATGAAGATGTGTACACACACACACACTGGAATATTACTGATCCATGAAACAGAAGAAAATTCTGCCATTTGCAACAACATGGAAGGATCCAGAGTTTATTATGCTAAGGAAAGCAAGTCAGACAAATACCTTAGGATTTCAGGGAGATGTGGAATCTAAAAAAAAACAAACGAAGAAACAAAAGAAAAACAGACTCATCCATACAGACAACCGGAGTTGTCCGTTGCCAGAGGGGAGGGATTAGGAGATTCGAACTCCCGGTATAAGTCACAGGGGAAAAGCACAGCGTAGGATGGAAAGTGCAGCACCGGACCGGATGTGGTCATGATTGCTTTGTAATTTACACAAATGCATAAAACCGGAAACATCACTCCTGAAATTAACACCAGACTGTATGTCAACTACTGTTACAGAAACAGAAAAGAGAAATTCTCTCACACACACGTGACAGAGAAGATGCAGGCCAGGCAGGCGCGGCAGACCTCAGCGTGAATGCTCCGGAGCAAAGTCTGGGCACTGCCTACATACCCCTGGCAAATGCAGCAGCACAGGCAGCCCCGGGGCTGAGGGCGCTTCGGAGACGGTGTTCGGCATGAATGCCCACCGGGCAGAACTGGGGAATTTCACCAACGGCTCTAGCTGACACACTGACCATTATTTCATAAAAGCACTAAATTCAGAAAAGACATCCTTTCCAGGGCAGACACCCAGAGACGCTGTAGCCGAACTGGCTTCCAGGAAGGCAGTGACTGCGCGCGGAGAGCCCGAGCCTCTCCGGCTGGGTCTCGGGGCGCGCGAGGGGCCCCTGGCGGCCGCACGGTCGCAGCCTGCGCTCGCCTCCGCGTCCGCTCCCCAGAAATCAGAGTCTGCGCCTGCGGCGCGCGATCGTAACCGCTTCTAGGAACACTCGAAACAGATTCTGCACCAAACCACTTCTGTGTGAGTGCCAGGCAGCAGGAAATTCGGCCAAGGTGATTTGCACCGAATTAACAGACCGGACTTACTAACGAAAAATCGAGAACCCCCCCCAACCGCCGCCACTTCCACATCCGTGAGCGCTACTCCAGCTGCTCGCCGGTCGGCCCGCACACCCGACGGCGGCCCCAGACTGGCAGTGGTCCCCCCCAAACCTCGGACGCCTTGGTAGCCACCGGGATGCAGCACCACGGCCCAGGGCGCATGCTCCGCCACAGCTAAGCACGCCCCGAGGTGGGGCCATGGTCCGTCACCTTCCGAGGGAAGGCACGATTTTCCCGCACCTTCCCGAGCGCCTCCCCCGCCGCTCCCCTCCCCCCCCGCCGCTCCCCTCCACCCGCGGCCCGCGCGCCTCCCCCGCTGAACCCCCCCAC
>NC_043710.1:2073792-2083373 GCF_006229205.1 Suricata suricatta
AGAAGGGCGCCCGGCCACGGGGCTCTCCTCCACCGCGCAGCCATTCGGCCGGCGTTTCGGTCGGACTCTGAGCTCCGCGCCCCGCGGCCGACTAGCGGGTGCCGGAGGGAGTCACCTGACGCAGCGCCCCGCCCCCGGCCCCGCCCCCGGACTGCGTCACGTCCCTTTTCCCAGGGACCGGAGGTACCGCCTGGCCCTGTCTCCGGAGGGGACCGCCCCGCCCGGTGGTCCGACGGCCGGTGCCTCCAATCCCTTTTCCTTTTAGGGATGTGTGATTGTATGAAAGAAGGTAGCCAGGAGGGCCGAGGGAGGGACCCAGTAGTCACCGGCCGGCTGCCCCACACAGGCGGGTTCCAACGGGAGGTTCGTTCGCTCCCATCCCGGAAGCCAAAGTCCAAGATCAGGAGGCCGCAGGTGGTTTCCCTCCGAGCCTGTGGCGGAGACCCTGTGCCAGGCTCTGTCCAGGCCTCCAGCGGATGCCAGCAAACCTGGCGTGCCTCGGCCTCTAGGGACATCGGCCGGTTCGGCCTTCCTCGTTCTCCCGCTGTGGATGCCTGTGTCCGAGCTTCCCTCTTCGTTGTTATACTGGATCACGTTTTGGTTCTGGTATAGTTGCCGTGCGGTGTTCTTGGTTTCAGGTGTTCCGTGGAGTGATTCGCCAGTGCCCTCGGTGACCCGCGCCGGCACTCTCCCCTCGCCTGGTGCATCCATGCGCCCACCCTCCCTCCCCCTGGCGACCACCTGTTTGTTCTCTAGATGAGAGACTTGTGTCTCTCTCTTTCTCAGATGCCACACAGGAGTCAGACCTATGGCATGTGTCTTTCTCTTACAGACTTACTTCACTTAGCATTTTCCCTCTAGATTCTAGATCCATCCACATGGCTGCAAATGGCACGATTTCAGTGTCTTCAAATTTCCCCTTCTTGTAAGGACACCAGGCATGTTGGTCAGGGCCCGCCCTTGTCCACTATGATCTCATCTGAGCTCATGGCAGAGGCGAAGAGGATAATTACGTCTTATTTCCAAATAGGGCCCCCAGTCTGAGGCGCTCGGGTTAGACCTCCGCACAACATGTGTGTGGAGATGGGGTGAGATTCATCTCCTAACATGAGGTTTCGAGGTTGTGGTGCAAAGTCATCTAAACACCTCTGGGGGCACCTGGGGGACTCAGTCGGTTGAGCGTCCGACTTCGGCTCAGGTCATGATCTCGAGGTTTGTGAGTTCAAGCCCCACTCTGTGCTGACAGCTCGGAGCCTGGAGCCTGCTCCGGATTCTGTGTTTCCCTCTCTCTCTGCCCCTCCCCTGCTTGTTCTCGCTCTCTCTAGGTCAAAAATCAATAAACAAAGACACCTCTGGGAGCAGATCCCACAGCGCAGGTAGCAGATAAGAAGGGACGAGTCCCAAAGGAGCATTTTTGATCTTTAGTCAAACACACCGTCCTAAGCGTCTGTCAAGGGCCATTCCAAGCACTCTGCACACGTTACCGATCCTCTATGCCGCTAAACACAACACTGAGCGCTGCCACCGCTCAAGCCTTGGGAGTAACCAATGCTCCGGGTCACCATCCAACAGAGACACCTGCGTGGTTGCTGGGGAATCGAGAGGTGAAACAGGCAGACAAAGAAAGGGGCTTCCGAGGAAGAAGAAGTCTGGGCTCTGGCATGGCCGGAGCGGAGGGCCAAGCCCCTCCATGTCACAGATCCGCCCCCGGGGCAGGAGACTGTATTTCCACGGTGTTAGGTCTTTGATGGTGCTGCTTTCCCAAGGGTCACGAGGGGCCCGGTAGGGCCTTTGCTGCTTCTCATTCCCCTCGAGACGCCAGAATATTGAAAGCAGGACCTTGAGGAAAGATTTGCACACCCGTGTTCGCTGCAGAAATTATTCATGAGAGCTAGTAATCGAAGAGCCCATCAGGAGATGTACGGATGAACTAAAGTCCGTCCACACAATGAAACATGATTCAACCTTAAGAAGCAAAGGGGGCACCTGGGTGGCTCAGTCGGTTGAGCATCTGGTCATGGCATGTGTCTTCCGCTCAGGTCATGATCCTGTGGTTCGTGGGTTCAAGCCCCACACCGGGTTCTGTGCTGACAGCTCAGAGCCTGGAGCCTGGTTGAGATTCTGTGTCTCCCTCTTTCTCTCTGCCCCTCCCTTGTTTGCACTCTGTCTCTGTCTCAAAAATAAATAAACATTAAAAAAAAAAGAAGCAAGGAAATCCTGACCCCTGCTACCATGTGGTCGAGGCTCCAGGACACGATGCTAAGTGAAGTAGCCAGTCACAAAAGGGACAAATATTGTCTGATTCCACCTCTGTGAGGGCCTAGAGGAATGAAGTCCATGAACACAGAAAGTAGGATGCCGGGCGCCAGGGCTAAGACAGGAGGGGCTCAGTGTTTCACGGGACAGAGTTTCAGTTCGGGAAGATGGAGAGTTCTGGAGGTGCATGGCAGGGATGGGTGTGTGACAATATGCACAGACGTAACGCCACAGAAAAGTGCATCTAATACTGGTTAGGATGGGAAATTTTGTTATGTGCATTTTAGCACAATAAAAGAAAAGTCACTAAAAAACAACCACCACAAACAGACTTGCAGCAGTAACAGTACCCAGCGCTACCTTCTCACCACACAGACGGGAGGAGCAGGAGGGAGGAAAGGCACTTTCGCCCGAGTACCGGCTTCAGGAAGTGGGATCTGGCTCAGCAGGCTGCGGTTTTCATGCACCTGCTCACGCCTCACCCAGGGCTCAGAGTGAGAACAGAGACTTCTACTAGATGCGGTCCCTCAACATGCCTGATACAGCAGGCTTCTTCCTAGAATACGTACCGGTGTCGGAGCTGAAGCCCAGGTCACGGGAGACTCCCATAGAGACATCACTAAGCCATACTTTGGGGTCTGGTTCTACCAACTGGGCCTCTGTCCCCTCTCGCCCCCTTTAAGGATCATCAAAAGGGGACTCCCTGTTTAAGAGGCCAAATATCAGCGAGAATGAGTGGGCAAGAGGAAGAAAGGCATCCAAACTGCACATGGAGACGCGGAACTCCATCCTCTTACTGCAGAAAACCCTGGAGATTCCCCTAAAGAAGAAAGAACCCTTGAGAAATGATAAATTCTGGACAGAAGCGTCATCGCCTGGACTGTCTCGTTCACAACATGGAGTCGGTGATTCGTGGCGCTCAGCACAGTGGGACCGTCGCACCCAGGAATGAAGCGGCGAGAGTAGCCCACATTGGGGGCGCTCCCCCCATGAGGCAGGGATGGGGCGGGGGGACATAGGGACCTAGGTGGACCAGCTGGGGACGTCCCAGGATCCCAGGTAGGTGTGGCGAGGGGGTGCTTTCCCAGAAGCGCCCACAGGCACTTGGATAAATCAGACTTGAAGGCAGGAAAGCTTTGCTCATCCTGAAGAAATCCCTCCCAGCCATGGCTCCTAGGGACCCTGACAGGAATCAGAGTCAGTCAGGCTGGAAAATTCCAGCACCCCCAGGGGAAAGTGGACTTGCTTCCTCCGGAAGAAGGCTAATGTCCAGACAAGCTCCAGCAATGTCCTGGGAAGAGAACAGGATACCTTTCCCCAGCGTTTTTTTTTTTTTTTAAGTTTATTTCAGAGAGAGAGAGAGAGAGAGAGAGAGCGCGTGCAGGGGAGGGGCAGAGAGAGGAGAGAGAGACTCTCAAGCAGGCTCTGTGCCCTCAGCACTGAGTGGCTCACTCTAACCCACGAGCCGCTAGATCATCACCTTAGCCAAAATCAAGAGCTGGAGGCTTAACCCAGGAGCCCCTCCCCAGCTTTTATTATTTTATTTGATCTTATTTCACGCCCAGTATGGCTGACACCCAGCGTTGTGTTCCTTTCACTTGTATAACATGGCGATACTTTTCAAAGAATGGAGCACGGTCTTCGGTGCCAAACTCCGGGGGTCGGGGACCCAACCCGTCAAAATGGGCAGCTGGGGGCGGGGGCAGCTTTGAGGCTTCCTACTTGGAGTCAGATTTGGTTGACGCAGGCAGGCAGGGTCTGAGGACCCAGAGGGGGACCAAGAGGCGCCTGGCACCTCACAGCACAGAAATCAGCCGCGAGCCAGCAGGAGGGGAGCAGGATGTAACTGGGTTTAGACAGCTTGCAGGTAGGCGGGGTCCGGGAGACTCCCGGAGGAAAGGAGCGCGCCTCTTCTTGGCTCGGGGGTGGGGCTTCTATTCAGGGGTGTGCTCAGCGTGCAGGTCCTCCCGGAACCGTCAGAACAACGCAAGGGCTCAGCGGTCCTTCATGAACCGGGTCCTCGGAGCCCGGGGCCTGGGGCCGACGTGTCTATCACGGGAGGTGTGGATGCGCGCGCAGAGGCTGCACCTCTCACTCCGGCCGGGTCTTCTCTGACGTTGCCTGTTGCTCTGGAAGTCTCTAAAGAAAACGCGAGTCCTGTGTCCCTTATGAGGGGCGGGGGGCGGGGACACACTGTTTGCACTAGGAAGCATGTGTGCAGTGGCGGTCAGGTCTCAGCAAGAAGAGAAACAGGAAAAGGAGCAAAACACAGATCCTGATGGAGTCCGCGGGGCCCCTGTCTCCGGCAGCGCTGAGCCCAGCAGTGTGTAAGCAGACAGCCACAGTTTCTGCTTTGCGGACCGCAGAGTGACTTTCAAGGGCTGTGAGTTGGCTGTCCTGTTTTCTGCAGAGGTTAAATTGAGGTTTGAACGAAAGTTTCAGGCTTAAAGAAATTTCCCTTATCTCTTGAAAAAAAAAAAAAAACCTCTAAAAATGAAAGCGTTTAGGCGGCGGGTCAGTAGTGAAGCATCCGACTCTTGGTTAGGTCATGATCTCATGGTGTGTGGGTTCGAGCCCCACCTTGGGCTCTGTGCGGACAGCTCAGAGCCTGCTTGAGATTCTCACGCTCCCTCTCTCTCTGCCCCTCCCTGGCTCACTCTAGCTCTCAAAAATAAAGTTAAAAAAATTTATTTTTTAAAAAGTGCCTTCTCAGCCCGGGGGTTTCTTACTGTCTCCCCACCCTCCTAACAAAAGGAACAAGGTGCTGACTCCTGCCCCGACTTTGTGAATCTCGAAGGCATTCTCCGGGAAGGAAGCCAGACACAAAGGGCCACGTATTACCTGATTCCATTTATGTAAAATGTCCCAAATAGACAAACCCATAGAGACAGAAAAAAGATTGGTATTTTTCCAGGGCCCGGGGTGGGCTGGAGAGTGCAGAGTGAGGGGAAGGATTGGAGGACGGAGAGCGAGGTCAGTGAGTAGTAGGGAAGGGGGGGATTAAGGTGTTTTGGAGCGAGGTCGAGCACCACGAAGTCGGCACACCTATCAAAAGCCACTGTGTCGTTCAAATATTTGAAATGGTGAATTTCATGTGATAAAAAAATCATCAAAAGTTCTATCCAATCTAGTCTCAGAATTTCAGTCCACTGTTCAGTGTTTCTCCCAGAGCCCACATGCGATCCCGCAGTGGGGGGGGGGGCGGCTCTCGGCTCCCTCCCATCCTCGGCGCTTCCAGGGTCAGGCAGGGAGGGGGAGGTGCAGGGGGGAGGAGGACACCCCCCCATCCTGGGAGCTGCTCCCTCTCAGCTGCCGCTGGCTGTGAGTGTGGACGTGGGGGTCTGCGGACCCCTGCCTGGGTCTTCCTGGGGGAGGCCCCCTCAACACGCCTTGAGGTCAGCTCTGTATTAGAGAGCTCGCGCCGTGCAGCACGTGCCTACAAACCCCACCGCTTAAAACACACATGTCGGGGCGCCTGGGGGCTCAGTCGGTTGAGCGTCCGACTTCAGCTCAGGTCATGATCTCATGGTTTGTGGGTTCAAGCCCCGCATCGGGCTCTGTGCTGATAGCTCAGAGCCTGGAGCCTGCTTCAGAGTCTGTGTCTCCCTCTCTCTCTGACCCTCCCCTGCTCTCACTGTCTCTCTGTCTCTCAAAAATAAATAAATAAATACACACACACACACACACACACACACGCACACACACACACTTTCTGTCTGTGGGTCAGCAGTCCGTCCGGGCATGGCCTTGCTGGCTCATCTGCCCAGCCTCACAGACAGAAATCAGGGTGCTGGTCAGAGGCCGGCCTGGAACGGCCCCATTCCCAAACTCCGTGGGTGCTGGCAGCGCTCGGCCCCATGCAGGCCGCTGGGCCGAGGGCTCAGCTCCTTGCGGGTTCACCCTGGGCTCACAGGTCCATCTGGGGAGGGATGCCCACCTTCGCTTATTATTGTTGTTGTTGTTTTTAGGTCTTATTCAGGTTTGTGGAAAGCATTTAACCACATAACACATCCAAAAGTGGCCGCATTTGAAACCAGCCACAGGATCCAAGGTGGGCAGCAGGGTCCCGGCCCCCCCCAAGGCAGCTGGGAGCCCGCCGGTGCTGCGGGTCTGGTCCCCACTGAAGAAGAACTGCAGATTCTTTGGGAGCATCCTCTAAAGCCGCCAGCGCTTCTGTCTCGCTCCTCCCTGGGACCGGTGCGGCTCCTGTGAGCCCACGAAGGGTCCCCCTGGGCGCGCTGGCTGGTTAAGGTCGGGTCCCCGGAGTTCTCTCCAAATTTCACTTTTCTTAAAAGTCTTGTCTCAAAATAACTTGAGAACAAGAGGCCTTTTTGGCCCGTGTGGGTGGGGGCAGCAGCGAGGGCCAAGGTGACGTGCGGGTGAGCCCGGCCACGGCCCAGGGAGCAGATGTCCCCACGGCCACCAGAGCCAGGCGGCCGAGATGCCGACGCAGGGGCCTGAGCTCCAGGGAGGCCGGAACCCAGGCCGAGGGGGCTGCGCTGTCCCCTAGCTAGTGACCTCGGGACCAGCCGCAGGACTTGCATGGCCATGTGCGCAGGCCCACAGTTTCCCGGAAAGTTCTGTCATCGAGCGACAGGGCTGTCCTGACCCTCCCCCCACCTTTTTTTGAAAATGTCGTTCCTTTATTTTTTTCACAAATGAAGTCAGAACAACACAGAGCCCAGACACCGGATGTGCAGCACCTCAGACACCTTGTCTGGTGACCCCCAGGAAGCGATCTTTGTGCCCTTGTACCCAGAACCTGTGAATGTGACCTTAGCCGGAAAGAGGTCTTTGCAGATGTGATTGAGGATCTTCAGATGAGATGATCCTGGATTTAGAGTGGACCCTAAGTGCGCTGACAGGTGCCCTTGCAAGGGTGACACAGAGAAGCTGGACGCACGCAGGGCAGGAGGCCAGGTGGAGACAGCGCCCTGACTGCTTTCTAGGAACGCAGGAGGTTTCTTCCAGAAGCAATTAAAAGAAAAAAAAAAGCACCAAAGCAGAAAACGCTGGAGGACATCCAGGTCAGACATCCTTTATGGCACCGAGAGGCCTGTCCAGCCTGTCACTTTGCTTTCTTGTGACTGAACCCTGCCCTGGAGAAGTCGGGTCCCCCACCCCAGGCCACAGACAGCCTGCACGGCAGGGCCCCAGATGAGGCACCCAGCATGTCATCACCAACCCGATGCCGGAGGACGCAGGCATGCTGGCCCAGACTTCTGAGTGGGGCCACCGTCGCACCTCGACGCCCCCACGCAGCCGGTCAGTGGCCACTTTGGTTGGAGCTCCAACTCCCGCATCGCGCCCCCGCCCCTGGGGCTGTGACTTAGCATGTACTTTAGCAGAACAGAGGAGCAGAGGGAGAAGCCGGCAGGGGGCTGGCAGGGGGCGGGCAGGGCCCAGGAAGGGGGGAAGGGAGGTCTCCCCCAGCAGCTGGGAACAGACTTTGAGGGTCTTGCATCCAGCTGGGGACCAAGGGAACCCAAGGGATGGATGGACAGAGGGTGTAGACGGTTCAGAAAGAGTGAGGCATGAGAAAGGCCAGCGAGACGTCAAGACAGGGAAAGGAATCAGAAAACTTAGAAGAAAAAAGAACTGCATGAAAGAGAATTGGTCCAAAGAAGAAATACCAGGGGATGGGGGCGGGGCGCGGCTCTACGGGCCTGGGGGCGAGGAGGGGCGAGGAGGGGCGAGGAGCAGGGTCTCTGGGCTGGTGCTGGGCTGTCCTCACCCGTCCAAAGTCACACGTCCTGCTGGTTCTCAGCGACCGAGAAACAACCGCGCTCAGGCCCAGACCGAGAGCCGCCCGAGGCGCCTGTGCTCACTCACGGGCTACACCCGCCACCGCCACAGACTCGTGCGGGGCTGGAGCCGCTGGTTGCGGGCGCTCTGCCGCGTTTCCTGGTCTGCAGGTCGGGGAGGACGGAACCGGTGCGAGGGGCAAGCCCTGGCCTCGGGTGCACACGCGGACCCGCGCGGTCACCCGGGACGGAAACAGGGCTCAGCCGGACACGGCGCACGCGCCCGCGGCCTGCGAGTCGCCCATCGCCGTGGATACTGCTGGGTGGTCTCAGCACATCTCCACGGGGGTCTTCGGGCGCGTGCCCGCCGCTGGCTGCTGGCGCGGGTGTGCGTGGATAAAATTCTGAAGCACAGATACCCCCACAGGTTCTATTAAAGGCCACCGCACTGGGGCAGGGGGGCACTGTTAGGTGAGTCCACTGTCCTTTCTTTATCCGAATGCTGGCTCAGTGGGCATTTATTTGACTTTCTCTAAATTTTCAGAGCTGAGCAGCGGACATCCATGTCGCTCAGTATTTAGGGTTCAGTTCACTGGCTTCTTTAGGGCATGTTCCCGCCAGGCCAGGGGGCTGCAGATCTCCGAGCGAGGGAGGGGCCGGTGGCTGAAGACTCACCCTCAGAGCTGGTAGAAGCAGGAATCCGGCTGTCAGGAACCACCTCAGATGTCCCTGTGTCACCCTTCACGCCCGCCTGTCACTGACATGCCCGCTTGTGCAAGAGGTCAGGCGCGTGCTCAGATCCTGCACCAGGGCGAGGCTGGGGGCTGGCCTCTCCAATGAGTCAAGAGAAATACCTACGTCTCTGTTTTGGAACAAGATCATCTCAGGCTTGTTACAGTTTCTGGCAAACGATCAAGTGAGAAGCTGTGTTAGGTGCGTCTGAGGGCTCCAGCCGCCCGCCCCACCTTTGTGGCCTGAACAGCTGTGCTGTGGGGACAACAGGGACCCCCATGGGGACCCTGCTTCTTTGACCTGTCAGATACTGAGGCCCATGGACATGCACTGTGTCCAGGGTCAGGGGAGGATCTCAGATGACAGCCCAGCTGTGTCCCCCCAGCCAGGTCTCACCACCCCATCCCCCCCCCGTTGGAAACAGGAGCAGGGGGTGGCTGCGCGAAGCGTGGGGGGGGGGGCCAGCGTCGCCCCCATGGGGCATGAGATTGGACATGTGTTCAGTTCCTGACCCAATAACCGCCTGTCTTGGCCGGTGTGGGCTTGGTTTGCTATGTTTGCGAAGGGCAGGCCAGCTCTTTCTTCCACAAGTTTCTTCCCTGGGGCCTTTCCCACCTTATCAGTGGCCATGGTAGAGGCGTTTACGTCTCTCTGGGAAATTCCTTTATCTTAGATGCCTGTTTGCCCATTTATTCGGTTGTAGAGCCAGAAAGAAATGAACTTTGGGGACATCACTGCCCAGCTGAGCCCACGCACCAGCACATCAGTAGCAGACCCTCTCCCTTGGACCCCATGGGAACTGGCTGCACTGTGTGTGACCCCCAAATCCTGGGCACCCACTCTTGGCAC
>NC_043710.1:2083473-2120162 GCF_006229205.1 Suricata suricatta
GGGGGGGGGGGGGGGGGGGGGGGGGGGGGGGGGGGGGGGGGGGGGGGGGGGGGGGGGGGGGGGGGGGGGGGCTCTGGGAGGACACTTGTTGTAGGAGCCCCGGCCATTGTGTGTAAGTGACGAATCACTGACTTCTCCTGAAACCGACCCTGTACTTACTGACCGTGAACTAACCAGAACTAAGTACAAAATCTTGACAGTCCCGTAGGGTCAATGTGACTACCTCTCTCCACTGATGGGGCGAGGCTGTGGGCAGGGGCACAGCCAGGGGCATCGCTCTGCTAGGGAGATGCCTCGACGGGACTGTGCGTGGTCTGAGGTCCTCCTGCGACAGGTGACAGGGAGCACCCCCTGGGCAGGCATCCTGCCGCCAGCCTTGTTTTCCCCTCGCTCCCAGTGCAGTCCCTTGGGCCCCACATGTGGGACCCAGTGTGGGGTTGGGGAGGGGGCTGGTAGGGTGGAAGCCGTGGAAACAGGGGCGGTGGTCATTACTTCGTGGGCATCGGACCCTTTCTCTGAGGGTGAACAGGACACATCCCTGCACTCTTTACCCCCTTGTGTCCCCTAACCCTCCTACAACCATCCAGGACAAGAGCTCTGACTCCAGGAGGGAAAGGGAGTGGGGGAGGGAAGGGGAGGAGAAGGGGAAGGGTGGGGAGGGGGGGGGGGGGGGGGGGGGGGGGGGGGGGGGGGGGGGGGGGGGGGGGGGGGGGGGGGGGGGGGGGGGGGGCATCCCAGGCCCACCCAGACCCGGTTGCTTCTCTCAGGAGTTCCTGCTACTGCAAGTTGGTGGCCGTTCATCCAAGGAGACGAGAGCGGTCAGCAAGGCGGCTGCCCTGTGCCACATCTCCTCCTGCCCTGGGGTTCCTTGGGGGCAGGGCTGGACACGAGGCTGGTGGCCCTGCCGGACACGGGTGTGCCCACGTCTACCCTCCCGGTCGCGTCTGGCACAGATGCTCCGGGAGCCAAGTCAGGCATGTTTTCTAGGAGGCCAGGAACGCGGGTCCGGAACAGGGGGTGGCGATGGGAGTGGCCGCTCTGGACGCCCACATCATTCTAGGACATCACCACCGGCATCTCTATGCCCAGGAGTGACCCCAATGGACCCCAAAATCCTGTCCAGGTTTTTACTATTTCAAGGTGCTGCATGCTGCCCATGTAACTGCCCATTTGGGCACCAGACCAGCTGTCCCTGGGGGCTTAGTCACCGTCTTCCTTTAGAGTGATTCTTGGAATTCCGAGGACAGGATGCTGAAATAATTCTGAGGCTGTGTAGGGTGTGGTGGAGGAGGTGGTGAGTCAGGCCGCACTTGGTGGGCAGGTCCCACCCCCTCCGGAGCAGCCTGCCGGGCATCAAGATGCAGACAGCAACCTCCGGGGTGTCTACTCTCCGACGGGGGGACCGGCACACGTGGGTTCAAGGCCAGTCTGGGGGCACTGCCCTCTGGGGGACAAACCAACCCGAGTCCAGGCAGCGCCAGGCAGGCACCCTCAGCCACGCCCGAGCCCTGCTCCCCACACCCCGCATCTTGTTCTGTGGGCGGAACCCCCCCCCCCCGCCCCAGCCCCATCCTGGAGGCTGGGATCCTCCCCAGTTTGGGGGCTGAACCCTGAACCCTGCTCCCCCCTCCCTGTCCTGGAGGCCTGGGGAGAGATGCTTGGAGCGGGGAGGTGCCTCTCTCCCTTCCTGGCTGTTCCCTTCATCCCGGTTCCCGAGGCCCCCTCGGCTGAGCAGGTGGGGTCTGCAGCTGGCTGTACCCAGACCCTCCTTCAGGGGCCTCCTGGGCTTCCCGGCAAAGACAGGGCCACTCACTCTGGCCCTTATGGCTGGGAGGACCAGGGGCGGTGGTCACGGTGAAGCCGAAGCGCGGGCTGCTCTGGGGACAGTGGGGTGGGGGAGGGGGTGGTTATGGGGGTAAGGGATCAGGCAAAAGGGGCCTCAGGGGCACCCACAGTCTCCATGGCTTCCTGGGGGGGTGCCACCTATGTCCTCAGCTGTTTGTCAGACGGTGGGCAGGACCCCTGTCTCTCTGTCTCTGGGCACTTGCTGCCCAGGGTGGGCCGGCTTCCCACCCTTCCCTGAAAACCGCACCCCATGCTCTGCTGGCCTGCTCCCCTCGTGACCTGGGGCCCTTCCTGGGCACCTCCAGCCCCAGGCAGCCCCTGCAGGCATCGAGTCTCTCCCTGGGGAGCCCCCCTGCCATGTTTCCAGAAGTTCCCCAAGAAGACAGCACAGAATAGGTGTGTCTGTTTATTTCAAGGTAAGGGGTGTAGGCACGCCCCCCAGCCGGTGCGCGGGGATGAGGCGCAGCCCAACACTGGAAAATGAGACCGGTGGCATCGCCACAACATAGTCTGAGGCTCGGTACGTTTCTGTACACGCAGATGCTCCCGCACACGTGTGCACGCACACACACACACACGCTCACGGCCACACTGGACACAGGAACAGAGGTGAGATGCCAGACGCGGTTTGCAGCCTGCCTAAAATATTGCGTTTATTAAAAAAGTGTAAAACAGGAAGACCGTGCATCAGTCGGAGCAAAGTGGCGAACTTGGGCTTCCCCGATCTGGGAGATGTGGGTCTGGCGAGGCCGCCCCGGTGCGCCACACCCGCTCAGGCGTGCCCCCCTTGGCTCGTCCAGGCTGTGGGAGGTGGGGGGGGGTTCCACTGGCATGTATAGTGGGGTCCCGTCCAAACAGAACAAGAGCAGAATAAAATCCAATCGTTCTCTCCAGAGTGGCTCTGGCCAGTCCTAGAGTCCACTGGACGCCCCTCTGTGCCCCTCGTTGCAATGCAGGCGGGGTCTCAGGAAGGAAGGGCCTGTGTGGCAGGACCAAGGAGGCCCCAGGACCCTTGGGGGTTCCGGCGGCTCTGCACCAGCTCCCTAGTCACCCCTGCTGGGGAGTGACTGTGCAAAGCCTGGGCGGGCCCCCTGGCCGCTGCCTCCGTCACTCTCCGGGCGAGCACACGCTGGACGGGGACGAGCAGGCCAGGTGAGCTGGGGCGCGGAAGCTGCATTTGGCTGTAGCGTTAGGGCCGGCCCTGGGTGAGGGCCCGCGGGAAAGGTCAGCACCTCCCCTGGAGGAGCCTGGGTGGCCCCCCGGGGCCTTCCTGCGGCCCTCCTGCTGCCACGGGCCTATCCGGCCACAGTGGCCTCGCTGGCTGGGTCTGTCTGCCTCCCCCCGGCTGGCTTAAAGTGCTAGGTGCCTGGGAGGGAGGGCTGGGGCCGGCCCAGCTCCGCGGGCGATGCCCATGCTGCCCCATGGGGGCTCTTATTTGAGGACGTAGTTAATGAGCAGCTGACAGGCCAGGGACACGCAGAGCAGGAACCAGGAGCGGGGGCTCTGCAGGAGGCCCGGGGCCGCCGCCTGCCTGGCCCTGGCTGTGGAGTTCAGCATGGCCGAGAGGTGCCTGCAAACAGGGGATGCAGGCTGAGCCGGCCAGATGTGGGCTCCCCCTCCCCTCGGCGGCCAGTCCTCTACACAGGGGCCCCGGGGCACGGCGTCGGATGCACCGGGCACACACCCCAGGGTGAGGGGGTCATGGCTGGGGAAGTTGGGGCTCTTGTGTCCCCTTTTCCGTCCGGCCATTGGGCTGAGTCATCCCCTCACCTCAAAGCCATACATTGGAGCGGGATGCCCAGCACCCCAGAGGTGAGGCTTGCTGGAGATGGAAGTTTTCAAAGGTAATTAAGGTAACATGGGGTCGCTGGGGAGGCCCTGATCCTGTGTGATGGGGCCTTGTAAGAAGAGGGGATCAGGATACAGGTATGTGTGAGGACACAGAGAGAGGACAGCCATCCACACACAGGGAGAGAGGTCTTGGGGCCCCGGCCCCGGCCCCGGCCCCGCCTGGACCTCGAGGTCTGGCTCCAGGACCTGGGTAGGGTCCATGTCTGTGGTCTGTGTCACGGCCGCCCTAGGGCGCTAAACCCCCACCCTGGACTCAGATGGAAACTTCTGGCCATTCTCCTGGCTTTGTGCCTCACAACTGGGGGCCAGGCGACTGCTCTGAGGTCCCCAGCTCCTCCCCACTCTGCCTGACTCACACTGGCTCTGACTCACCACAGTCTCCGGAGCCCACGCCCAGGGCAGGCATCCTGCCAGCTGCACGGAGCTCAGCCCCCACCCCCGCACCCCTGCCCAGGGTGCCTCCGTCCTGCCCTCGAGACACTAGACCCCTTGCAAATCTTCAGGGCTCAGCGCTGGGGGGACACTCCAGATGCCAGGCCCCAGCCCTCCCGCGCTCCCGAACGCCGCACCCCTGCCTACCTGTGCAGCTCCCGCTGGGCCTCGCGGATGGACAGGACGGCCTCGTGCAGCGCCTGCAGCCGCCGCGCCTCCTTCCCACACCGAGGGCACGGGCTCTCGCTGCCTGGCCCGGCCGGCCGCACGTCACAGGACGCAGGGGTTGGAGGTGAGGGGGAAACACAGATGAGCTGGCGAGCCCAGGAGCCAGCATGGGGCTCCTGGGGTCATGCCCCACCTGTCAGGTGAAGCTAACCACAGGAGGGGTGGAAGGGTGGCAGAGAGGGTCCCCCCAACCCCCGCCAAGCTCAGCTGGCCTCTAACAAGCCCTGGGGGACGGAAATGGCTGAGGCACAGTTCATCCTCCATGGAAGGGACAGGGGCAGAACCAGAGGGCCACACACGGACGGACACTGCCCAGCCCTGCCCCCACGCCGCCCCTGCCAGCCAAGGGAGGGGCCTCACCCTCTGAGTACAGGGTTGGGGACCACTGCCCCCCATGCCCCTCCTCTGCCCCCAGGCTCAGGAAGGCCTGTGGAGGACCCTTGGGAGGACAGTCAGGGAAGCTGCTGCTCTGACCCCGCCCCCCCTGCAGAGCAGCCCAGGAGGCTCACCAGGGAGGAAGTCACCCTCCTCCTCCTCCTCCTCCTCCTCCTCCTCCTCCTCCTCGTCAGAGAGCTCTGGGCAGGACTCAGGCGTGGAGCTGCTCTCGGTGACCTGGCTGTGGCCCGATGGCTGGTCGCTGGCCTTGCGCAGCCGCCGGTGTGGGCCGGGTCCCTAGAGAGAGACGGGGCCACTGCAGCCAGGGGCCCCGTGTGCCCACCACACCCTTGGCTGCCCTCGTGCTCCGGCTGTGCCCCAGGGGACCTGCTGGCCTTGGGGACAGGGACAGCTCTAGAAGGAGCGGCTGTGGACAGTTGTGACCCATGGGCCATGGATGCTGGTGCTTTGTCACTGTGTGGGCTGACAGCCAGGGACCCCCAACACCGGAGAGACACCCAGAGGGACCTCCAGGACTTCCCTAGAGCACACGGGTGGCTGAGGCGTGGCCGTCCGGAGGGGCTGCGGAGAGGGAGGGGCGCAGGGGGCCTCGGGGTGGACGTATGTGGAGGGGCTGGGGCCACCCGCTGAGTCAGGGCTGAGGGGCTAGGACAGGCGTGTCATGTGGGCAGTGAGATCCTGTGACCCTTGCTTGCTCGGGCAGCTGGGGCACCGTGCCGTCCCGCCCGTGTGCCTGCTGGCCTCCGGCTGTGGGCATGGGGGGCAGCCACTGGCACACAGATGCCGCCCTGCTCACACAGAGTCTGCGGCACGTGGGGCGGGCATCACCTGGTGGTCTCCGCACACGCGGCACCTCGGCCGATACCACAGGCTCCCCTCACCGGCCGCCCCTGGGAGACCCCTCGCTTGCCTCCTCCCTGCCTTCTCCCCCTGCTCTCCCTGGGCACCTGTGCCAGCGCCGGCCGCTCCTTCTCCCACCTGACGGAGCCCCTGGGCCGCCCTGAGCCTCAGTTTCCTCATCTGCTGTCAACATCAGAGGGAAGCCCGGGGGAGCAGCTGGCCAGCAGCCCCCCGCACGGTGCCCTGCACATCTGGCTGCCCCGGGAACACAGCCTCCTGCAAATCCAGGCATTGTGGGCGCCGTGCTGGGCTTAGTGGGGCAGGGGAGGGGGGGAAGGGGAGGCCCTCCTGGGAGTGGGCGAGTGTGCGTGTAGGGTACGGAAGGGGGAGGGGCAGTCAGGGAAGAATGAGGGTGGGGGGTGGCCGCCACACCTAAGTCTGACGGTCCCCTCCCTGAGGCCAAGCCCGGGCAGGGACCCTGGCGGAGCTGACCTGGTGCCTGGGCCCCGGGCTGCCCAGGCAGGTGGTCCGGTGGGCCAGGGTCTCCCGCTGCACGGTGTGCAGGACCCCGTCTTGCTCAAACTGGGCGACGTCCTTCAGGGGATCCCAGGGGCTGCGGCTGGAGAGTCCGGAGGCCCTCCATTGGCACAGGTGTGGCCCCTGGGGCGAGGGGGCCCCATCCCAGCCCCGTCTCAGCCTCCCAGCCGAGCGCCCCCAGCGAGACTACTGCCTTCGCCTGCGTGCAGGGCACACGGTGAGGGCGGCCCCAGGCTCCAGGGGGACCCTCCCGCTGCAGGGCAGTGGGACCCCAGCCCCGGGGCCGCCACACTCACTCCTCATGCAGGTAGCGCCACTCCCGGGTGGCGGGGTCCAGGTGGAACAGCCGCGGTATCCAGGGGGTCAGGTTCTGCTGGCGCTCGCGAGTCCGCTGCCGCTGTGCCTCCTCCAGTGAAAACTTCTCCTGTGTGGCCTTGTGCTGGTCACCCTCGCCGATGGCCCTGGTGACATGCTGCCAGAGTCTGTGGGCAGGACACTTGCTCTGAGCCGGGGGAGCTGGACAGCCCCACCCCCTTGGCGCTGCAGGAGGGCTTAGAGCAACTTCCACTTGATTGCCTCCCGTGATGGGGAGCTCATTCTCTCTCCTGGAGTGCTGTTTACTCACAATGGATGATTCTTTCCTACACTGAAGTCATAGCTCCCGCCTGCAGGGTACTCCCTGTGGAGCTGCTGGTCATCTGCGGGCAGCAACGGGTCCCCAAGCCTGCTCTTCCTCCCCCAGACCTCACACCCTCCTCCGTCGGCTACCCCAGCGGGACCTGTCATCTGTCACAAGGGGTCCGCTCTGGTCCACCCTCCCTGCCAGTGCCATCCTGGGACATCGAACCCGGCCAACCTTGAGGGCAGCTGCCCGCCTGGCCACACCGGGCTGGGGTCCGGGCCCCGCAGGGGCCAGGCGGGCCTCACCTCTCTGACTCCAGCTCTGTCTGCTCCTCAAACAGCACCGTGTGCCGCTTCAGCCTCTGCCCTCGGACCTCCCCACTCGGGTTCCAGAAGAGCTCAGTGCTTCTGCCCTCCTCCTTGATAAACACTTCTCTGTCCTGCCCCAGAGGAGCCGGGCGAGGTCAGGCGGGCCCCAGGGCTGTGCCCGTGCGCAGGGGGCCACCCGCACCAGCCTCTTACCCAGTGTCCGCTGAGATGCGCCAGAACCTCTTCTCCTGCCATGATCTTCCCTGAGATCTGGTTGATGCTGGTGCTGCCCCCAAACAAGGGCTGCGGGGACACCCCGTGACAGAGTGGTGAGGGCTCGGCCGCCTCCCCAGGACCCTTGTGCCCCTGGGCGGGCTGGAGGCGGGGAGGAGGAGGGCCCTTCCTCATGAGGGTGCAGGCTCACAGCCCCCAGGGCACGGGAGGCTGGGAAGGGACCCAAAGCTGGAGGCGGCCACCCCCCCACGCCTCAGCCTCAGCCCAAGGATGCAGGGGGCCCACCTCTGCGCCCACGTTGGGGAAGGGGTCTGGGCTTGTGCGGCTCCGCCATGCAGCCTGCGGAGCCCCTTCCTCGCTCCTGGCCCGGGCTGTGCCGTGGAGATGCCGAGCGCGTGGGCATCTGCTCCAGAAACCATCCCCGGGGCACCGAGAGGGGCCCCCCGCGCCCCCAAGGAGACTGTGGGTGCCATGCCAGGACTACCTTGAGCTTGAATTCCAGCTCAGCTTGGAAGTTGTTCTTCTCACACGTGATGGTCACTCGGCCACCCAGCTCCATGGTCATGGTGCCATAGAGGATTCCTGGAACGCAGTCTCTGCTCAGTCCCGCCTCGCTGTCCCCACCCAGCCACGCAGACCCCAAGAGGGGGAGCGGGGCGGGCAGTGTCTCAGGATGGAGACGGGCCGGTCAGGGGGCTACCCGGGGCCACGCCTGGCTCCTCAGTGACCCTCTGCCCCCAGGAACGGCTCTCTGCCCCCAGGACTTTTGCTCCTGAGAGCTGCCCTGTCCAGGGACTGTCCTGCCCTTGGCCGGGCCCCTTCCTGCAGGACCCCCTTTCCCGGCTCCCAGGGCCCCCGTGAGATGCTCGCCACCATCTGTCATTTGCTCTGCAGTCTGGAACCCACATGAGCTCCTGCATCTTCCCCGCACACTGCGGCACCTGGGATTGGCCGGCGTATTCATTTAAACACATACGCATATTTTTTAATTAATGAAGGAACAAATGAATATTCCGTTTCTTGCCATACGGAGGACTTAATCTAACTAAAGACAAGAGCTGGGTTGTGACCGTTATAAAACAACTGGACGTGTTCCCACGTCAAATGGAAGGAAAAAAAAAAGACAAGCCAACTGGAGCAGCAAAGTGCTGGGAGCACCCCCAAGCCCCGCCCGCGCACGGGACCGAAGGCCTGAGCGGAAGGGCCTGGCACCCCTGGCCCAGGACGGCCCTGCGGGAAGTGGGGCGGGGGCTGCAGAGCGGGGTGGGGTCCCCTCTCCGCAGGTGGGGCGGGGTCCTGACAGAGACGCCAGCCTCCTCTGACTTTGGGACCAGGTAAATACCGCATTTCCACAAACACTTGGAAAGTGAAATTTGCAAAAGGAAAATGAAACCGAAACCACGTGCTGATTTTCCGGATCCCGAAGGGGAATCAACCCCGAGGGCTGCACGGAGCCCGGGGACACGCTCAGGACGGGAACAATCACAGCAGTGAAACTGCAGCCTGTTTCCAGTCATCCGTGTGGGGCTGGGGGGGGGTCGGGGTCACTCCGACCGAGTGTGATGTGGGAAAGGAAAGGTAACCCTGGGCGTTAGAAAAGAGCTTTCTGGCGGGGGGAGAAAGGCGTTTCAGGCACCCGGTCCACGGGACCAATAAAATCCTGACACCTAGGACTTGGATCGGAAACGCATACACTCGTGATGTATTTTAATCTTAAAGAAAACCCCGCTGAGATCGGGTGCTGGAAAGTCCGAGCGACGAGGACAAGCCCTGCCTCCCAAGGGCCGCATCTGGCGAGCAGCCGGCTAGCAGCCCGGCTTCCTACCGGCGGGAAGCCTGGCTTCCGGCAGAAACTCCTGCCTCGTGGTCTCCGGTAGGAAGCGTCCGCTCCCATGGGGCCAACCGGAAAGGACGCAGCGTGTTGGGCGGAAAAACACCTTCCACACCCAGCTAGGCGGAAGTCACGGAAGAGCCGGACGCTCCCACCACCAACCAGCGACTAAGGTCGAGGTCGAGTGTGTCCCACCGAGGGGCCGGCCGGGGCTCTGCCCTCCCGCGGACCCCAGCCTCTCACCTTTGCAGTGGGCGTAGGGCATGGTGAGGGTGTAATCCTCGGCCCGGTTCAGGAAGCTGAGCGTGGCCTGGCCGTCCAGGAGAGCCGACAGGGAGTTCCCTGCGGAGACGGGGCCCGGGGGCCAGTGAGCGGAGACGGACCCTCAGGACCTCAGGGGGCCGCCCCCCGAGCCACAGGGTCTGCGCTCCCTTCCAGCAGGTGGAGAGAGGCCCCTGTCCCTCCATCTGTGTGGCTGCGGGGCACATAACCTCTCTGAGACTCAGATTCTGGAAAAGCCGCGTCCGCCCGGGGTGCCACACGTGGATGTTGATTTCAGTTACCGAAGGGGGGGGTTTCAGGGCGTAGACTGTACATGTTTGCAAATTAGCCTGACCCCCTGCCTGGATATTTTTTTAATGTTTATTTATTTATTTTGGGAGAAAGAGTGTGTGTGTGTGTGTGTGTGTGTGTGTGTGTGTGCGCGCGCGCGCGAGCAGGGGAGGGGCAAGGGAGAGGGAGAGAGAGGGAAAGAAGCCCAAAGAGGCCCTGCACTCAGCACAGAGCCCGACACGGGGCCTGAGCTCACCAACCATGAGATCGTGACCTGAGCCCAAGTCAAGAGTCGGACGCTTAACTGACGGAGCCACCCAGGCGCCCCTACCCTGCTCAGGTTTTGTGGGGACAGAAGCCACGAGCCACGTGTGGCCGCAGAGCACCTGCGCAGTGGCCACGGCAACCGAGGAGCTGCTCTGGAAAGTCGAAGAGCCACGTGCGCCGCCCTGGACGGCTCCAGCCGGCACCTGCTCGTGCAGGTCGTTGCCCGTGACCCTCACAGCATCCCCGCAGCGGGTGCCTCCCTGCGGCCGAGGGGTGGCCGGGCTCTGCAGGGACTCGGCCTCTCTCCAGGTCCTGAGCTCTTTACCTCCCATGTGACCCCTGACCCGGAGACGTGGGGGACCTCTGTATCCGGGGGCCCCAGTCACCCCTGCATGGGCCAGCCAGGGGCCCCCCCCTCACCGTAAAAGCGGGACTTGGCTGTGACGCTGCCGCTGATGCAGAAGCCGTCCCTCCTGTTGCTCACGTGGAAGGCGGACACGGGTGGGTGGTGGGACACCTGTGGGCACGGGGGTGCTCTCCAATGGCGCCGGGGAAGACAGAGCCCCGCTTCCTGACGGGAAGCCCGTCCCCCTGCCCCACCACATCCCTCCAGCCCATGCTGGGCTCTCAGTCCCGCCGCCCAGGGAAGGGGAGACGGGGTCCTGGGCTTGGTCCGTGCAGAGTGCCCGGGGGGAACAGGATGCGCCGTCCCCTCCCGAGGAAATGCTTTCTGCTGTCCCAGGGCCTGTGCCCGAGTGCAGCTCCCGGGAGAACCCGACGGCAGCTGGGGGGCCGCAGCGGGGAGCGGCGGGGGGCTTCGGGGGCCTTGCCTGCTCCGCGATGTAGAAGGTGTGGCTGCCGGTGCGGGGATGGAGCCAGCGGCAGCGGAAGGTCTCCCCCAGGATGGGGTTGTAGGGCTTCCGGATGCCCTGCGGGCGGCGACCAGAGAGCTCACGTGAGGCCCACGGGAGACGGGGTGCGGCCCGAGGGACGACCTGGGGGGCTGCGTGCTGCCCTCCCCACTTCACAGGGGATGACCTGCTTTGCCACCAGCACCGGGGGGGCAGCACCTGCTTCCGCTTTGGGGAGAACATGCTTTGCCCCGGGGGGCAGCCTAGGACATGTCCTGTCCAGTTCTGGGCTCCAAGGGGGACCTAAGACCCTGAGCAGGTCACGCTCCCTGGACTTTGGTGAAACTGGTGCACAACCTGTTCAGAGCCCCCAGAGGCTTCATGTAACCCTTTAAGTAAAACCCCGAAGCCCCTGCCCTGCTCCCCACTCCCCAGCTCCACTCACCACCTTTCTGCTCCCACAAACAGCCCAGGTTCGTCCCATTCGGGAGCCCCCCGCCCGGGTCTCAGACCCCCTCATCTGATCGGCAGCAGCCGTCCACCCCTTCACGCCACCCAGCAGATCTCTGTGCGTGAGTGTGCATCTGAGTGTGCAGGCGCGTGTGTGTGTGCATGCCTGTGTGTACATGTGAGAGTGTGTGCATGCATGTGTGTGCGCCTCTGCATGTGAGTGTGCACCTCTGTGTGTGTGCATGTGCCCGTGTGCACACGCGTGTGCCTCTATGTGCATGCGTGTGCGTGCGCACCTCCGTGTGTGTGCGTGGGGGCACACATGCTCCCCGAGCCATCACCGTCTGCCTCTCGGAGCCCCGTGTGCGGCCCCGTCCGCTCCTCCCTGCCGACCTGCCCAGAGCCTCCT
Source organism: Suricata suricatta (assembly GCF_006229205.1). Classification (NCBI taxonomy): domain Eukaryota; kingdom Metazoa; phylum Chordata; class Mammalia; order Carnivora; family Herpestidae; genus Suricata; species Suricata suricatta. Next base: position 2,095,127 of record NC_043710.1, read on the forward strand.
CGGAGCCTACCCGGCCTGGACCCCGCCCTGCCGGGGGTCACAAGGCACTTCTGGGACCTGGCTGCGCTTGGACCTGCCCTGTGACTCTGGGGCTATCTCTCCCTTCCCCTGAGCCTCAGTTTCCCCTTCTGTGCAGTGAGGAAGTAGGACCAGAGTCCCATCACGCAGGTGTCCCCTGAAGGGGCCAAGCAGGATCCCCCCATCTCAGAGAAACAGGGATGACACACAGCAGTGCAGGGAAGGGGCTGTCAACCCGTACCTCAAGGAGCCCCTAGCACCTGGGTCTTGGGTGACAGAGACCGTTCTGAGAGTCCCAAACTTGGGCTCTGATGAGCACAGGGCCGCTGGGGTTGCAGTGACAGCAGGGCCCGCCCCCCTCCCCCACCCCCGCCTCACCTTGGGTTTCTTGTAGAAGCCAGACAAGTACCATCTGAGCACGAGCTTCATGCGAGTGTAGGCGTCCTCCTCCAGGGCAGCGCTGCGCAGGACAGAGCGGCCCCTCAGTCTGGGCCACCCTCTCCCCTGGTCCACCTGCCGTCCACTCGCCTGGACACAGGCCACCCGGGCCCCTCCCAGCGACCCCGCTGCGTGGCTGAGCTCAGCCCTGGGCCCCAGGCCCCTCCGGAAGCGTCCGTGAGGGGGGCCGGGGCGGAGGGAGGCTGGGGTCCGGGGCGCCCCCGCCCGCTCACCTGGACAGCAGGTTGGCGTGGTAGTAGTGGTCGGAGAGCTTGTCGAGGAAGGAGCGCGGCTCCAGGACGAACGTGGGCAGCGCCACACGGGACAGGTCCATGCCCGGCCGCAGCTGCCGCAGCAGCAGCCACACCAGGCTCCTGTTCTCCTCGGACACCGTCTCCACCTGGGAGGCCTGGCCCCGCTGCCGGCAGGGGCGCAGCCGTCAGGCCCCCGGGGTCCGTGCGGCCCGGGGTCGGGGGGCAGGATGGCGGCGGGCTCCTGTCCACCTCCACTCCTTGCCAGCCTGGCCGACCGGGGCCCTCCCCGCGGTCTGTGCGGCCCCGAACTCCCAGCGCTTGGGGTAGCGCTCGCCCACCCCTGCTGCTGAACCCAGCCGTGGGTGGTGCCCAGCTCCGTGCCGTGGCAGGGGCCCCATGGGTACAGGGAGGCCCCCAGCCGGCCCATTTAATCTTCCCAGCGGCCTGCGGACATGGGTGACGCAGGTGCTCTGGGCCTGTGCTTCCTTTAGAAAGGGGCCCTGCCTTGTCCAGGGTCACACCGCCCTGGCCCCCACCTGTCTGCCTCTCCTGGTAACACACACGAGGAGACAGAGCTGCGGGGCTCAGGGCTTCGTCCCTCCGGGTCTGGGGGGTGGGGTGGGGACGCTCCTCTCGAGGTCCACGCCAACCAGCAAACCCTCAGGTGGGCCGAGTCCCGGAGAGGCTCACAGTGGCTCCCTGGGGCGCTCATGGGACAGGGCAGTACAGCCAGGACCCAGGGAGGTCCCTCCAAGCCCTGGGGACCCCACCACTTTCCGGCCTTTGATGGGGGGCCTGGGTGGTCCCAGCCTCAAGCCTGGGGTGGATGTGGACTCGGCTGGGGCGTCCCCTCAGCCGCCCACCCCTCGGAGCCCCAATGAGACCCTGAGCTGGATTTGGACACAGGAGGCAGGCAGTGCCCCAGGCTGCCCCTGCACCCCCTCTGCTCCCCAGACTTCCTCCTCACGGTGGCCCCTGGGCACCAGCACTGTGGTCGCCCTCGCTTTGTAGAGAGGACAGGTGACTGGTCCAAGCTCACACAGCGCATGTGAGCAGAGGCAGGACATGAACTCAGGGCCTTGTGCGTCTGTGGCCCGCAGGCAGCTGTCCCTAGGCAGGCAGGAGACTGGGGTGCTGGCTCCCAGCTCCGCACGGGTATCTGTCCCTACCCTGCTGGGCTGCCTTGGACGAGCCGCTCTGCCTTTCTGTGCTGGCACCTGCCTGAGGCCCCCGCCAAGTCTCCCAGGCTTCTCTGTGGAGCCTTGTCCATGCTGGGCCTCCGAAGGGTCCCCCAGGTGCCCCAGGACCCTCACGTGCACCCCTGCCCCAGGGGCATGGCCTGTCCCTGTCCCAGCTGCCAGCCTCATGGGTGCCCTCGCCATCGAGCTGGGACCTGCCTGCCTTCCTCCGATGTCTCCTGAATGCCCCCCAGCCCCCCCCCCCCCCCCCCCCCCGCCCCTGGCCCTTCTCCATGGCTGCCCAGGGACAGGGCGCCCTAGTGGGTCTGGGCTTCTAACTCCACTCCTTGACCTTCTAGATGCCTCACCTGGACCTCCGTGGGGCCCCACCTAACCCCCCAGGGTTTCCCAGCACCCTCAGCGTCCTCGCGGCCCCCTGGCTCTCTCTGAGCTGTGGACACCACCTGATGCTCTGCTCCCCCAACCCGCTGCCCCGGGGGCTGCAGTCTCCCGTCCAGGGCCAGCCAGGCACTGTGGCCTCTGCCTTTCCCAGGGGGGCGGGCGACATGGCGACACCGGCTGCCCCAGCGGGGCATGCTCTCACCTCCCCGAACTCCTCGTGGGCTTGCTCCACGTACGTGGTCCCCCTGGGCACCAGGCCCTCCAGGGTCTCCGACTGGGTGCTGCCGCTCTCTGTCTTTCCGCTGTGGTCCTGGGCCTCAGCGTCCGACTCCTCTGCGTTCTCCCTCTCCGACTTGTCTGAGAAGGCGTCGTTCTCCAGGGAGGAGCCGTTCAGCCTGGAGGGGCAGGGCGTGCAGGGGCCCAGGTCAGGGGTGCGGCCCGGGCGCCCCCACCCACATCCTGGGGTCTGAGCCTGCGGATGTGGTGCCCGTGCACCCTCGGGATGAAGGGGGCCCACCTCCTGGTCGGAGGTTCCGGTGGCCAGACCTCCCCAGTGCCTGCCCCCCTCCCCACACTCAAGGAGACCCCCGTGCTGGTCCCGGTGACAGCCAGGGTCCTGGGGTCCCCCAGCAGGCAGGAGACCTGGGCCCACCCCCTGCCCGCCGCACCCCTGCTCACGTGCACAGGTCGCGGTCGTGGATGGTGGCCGAGGGGGGCAGGCCGCCGAGTGAGGGGGGCGATGCGTCTGGCGAGGACCCGGGCTCCCCATCCCGGCCCTGCTTGCACGTGCCGAGCCGCAGGAGGCTGGAGCAGCGGAGAGCCAGCTCCAGGGCGTCCAGCCAGCAGCGGCCTGCAGGGTTGGGGGGCAGGGGTGAGCCCTCTCCGAGCCAGGGAAGACCCCTCCCCTGGGCCTTCCCTGAGACGCAGAGGCCGAGCTCCAGCCAAGCCCCTGCAGCTCCCGCACGCGGGGCCCTGCCTGATGAGGGCCGCCTGCCGCAGGTGTGGGCGCAGGGCCTCCTGCTGGCCACGGGAGGAGGCTGGCCAGGGCGCTGCTAAACGTGGCAGGCGGCCGGGCAAGCCTGCGGGCATCCTGGAGGGAGCGTGGGCCTCGGTCTCAGAAGGGCAGCTCCACAGGTGGAGGGGGGTAGACCAGGGGATGGCAGGTGGACCCTGAGCCAGAACTGACCCAATCCACGCCCCCCAATCCTGCTGCCTTCCTGGTGGAGGCTGCCAGCGAGTTAGGCCAGCCCGGCTCGCGTGTCCCAGGCGGTGCTAACAGCTGTGGGGACACGTGTCCACCAAGGTGACCGCCAGTGTCCCGGTGTGATTACCAACAGCACCGGCCTTTCCACACGGGGGCATCCATAGCCACGCACCACGTGACAGTTATACTGAGAAGAGCTTCAGGGGTCTGGGGCACGGGATTAAGGACAGTGATGAGCCCCCCCTTGTCTGAGCCTCTAAAACGTGGCCTCTTGGAGATCGTGACTCTTGTTCCCTAACTTTGAGAACCACAGAATCCTGCCCTTTGGGGAGCACTGCCGGGGCCAGGGATTGGGAGGTGAGGGTCTGCAGGGACGGGGGCCCTGTCCTCACACTCCAGGGTCTCACACCTGGGGTCCTTCAGGGTTTCACTGCGGGCTTGATGGGAGCTGGAGCGCCCAGCCCTGGGGGCAGAGGAGGGGGTCACGGGAGCAGCCCCCCCCCCCGGAAATAGCAGGGACACCCAGGCCTCCTGAGTGGGGCTCACCTTATCATTGCGACAAAGGACCAGGCACCCTGAATGCTATGCATCCTTCGAAGCCCATTCCCAGGCCCCCTCGTCCCGGAAGCCCACCCTCATGTGCACAGGGGCTGTGGACGTCCTTCCTCCCTCCTCTTACCTGCCCCCCCCAGCCCATCTGGGATCCAGCTCATGCTTTAACCTGATCTGCCTTGTCTGACAGTGAGCTGCTTTTCTCCCCGAAACCACAGGGGTCCACAAGAGCGCAGCGTCGGGGTCCCTCCTGGAGGGTGGAGTGTGGACGGATGTCCACCAGCGGCCCCCAGCCCCCCCCCCCAGGGCTTGTAAGAGCAGCGGCATTTCCCCGGAACAGCCACTGGAGGGCGCTCCAACAACACGCGCTGCATTTGGGAACCGGAGAACGAGACCTCTTTCCAGGCCCTCCAGGCTTAACACTTCCTTGGGGACAGCGCGCCCGTGCCTCAGTTTCCTCATGTGTTAATGGGGTGAAAACAGTCGAACCTACTGATTCTATGATGCCTGGCATGTGCATGGGGCTCAGCAGCTGTGATCTGCTTGCTTTAAATAAGGTCAATGTGTTGTCTTAAGTGGGTAGCCGGGCACTATTCATGATTTGCCCTGGGGAAACTGAGGCTCAGAGAGGAACTAGTGAGTGGCGGGCCTGCCTGACCCAGGCCCAGGCTTGTCCCGTGACATCTGGCTGTGTCCTTCTTGGGTGGCAGTGGAAGGGATTGAGGCGGGGCCACGTGCACCTGGTCTGCAACTCCCCCTGGGCGCCCACTTCCGGCGGGGCAGCCGGGAGACCCGCAGGGCGGCGGGGACTCACCGTCCGACTCGGAGGCGGCCCTGAAGATCAGGTAGCTGCTGGGGAGCGGCTGTGTGATGGAGCCCACGGTCTCGCCTTTGGGGCCCTAGAGAGACAGACACGTGGCGTCACCCGAGGTGACACCCAGGAACGGGCGGGTCATGTAGGGTCATGGAGACGTGCACCGAGACACCCGAGCCTCAGGATCCCCAGGCGGGGTCAGACACTGGCCTCACAGGCGGTGGGAGAATGCGCCGGGGGCCCTCTAACCCTGCAGCTCCCCATCTTACGCGGCCGTAATCAGCATATGCAAATTCAGGGTGCCCAGCTAAATGCAAATCTCCGCGCGAAACAATGAGTAACTTTTTACAGCATGAGTATATCCCGTGCAATATTTGGGACATACTCCTTGGGTGTCTGTCTGAAATCCTAATTTAAGTGGACATTCTGGATTTTATCTGACAATCCGACGCCCGCTGGGCCCGGTTGGGCAGCCTCCTGCTTAGGCAGGTGCCACAGGGAGGGCGGAGCCAGGAGCCGCTCGCACAGCCCCGTTCCTCAGCCTCTGTCGTGTCGCCAGGCCGTGGGCCCCACGGTGTGCTCCGCCGGGACCACCTCTGATCCTCGGCCAGAGAGGCTTAGCCCACGGTCCCCCCCGCAGCTGGCTGCTGGTGCCCCCCCTTCCCCCAACCTGATTAGGCCTCTTACGAGGCCCTCCCCCGGGCGGACCCCCGAGCGCGGGCGCCCCCTGGCGGTACCTTCACGGCCCAGACGGACTGGTCCAGCGGGTGGAAGAGCTTGAAGCAGAAGCCGTCCTTCTTGGAGGGCCGCTCGAGGAGCTGGCAGCAGTGCAGCAGCACCGTGCCCACCCACTGGCCCACCTTGGGCGTCTTGTAGATGAGCAGCACGCCCGGCTTCAGCACGCACCACAGTTTGGTCCAGCTCTTCAGCGTCCCCCGGATCTGCGGGGAGGGGCGCGGCGTCGGGGGGCGGAGCTGGGCGGGGGGCGGGGCTCCCCTTCGGCTTTGACAAGAAGCTCATAAATTACAGTGAATCCAGACACAGGCACTGCGCCAGGAACAGGCTTCCCGGTGAGGTTCAAGGCCAGGTCACAGGTCTCTCCCCACCCCCCGGGAGGAGCCAGCAGCAGGTGCAACTGTTAGAATTGTCAGCTTTGTGTATTTTGAAATTCGTCATTTCTTTTCTCATTCCAAATAAATATTCACTTTAGCACGTAATTTTTTTTGTTTTGTGGGCGGTGAAAAGTAGCCCATGTGGGCCTGAGTCCTAGGCAGACGACCGGGTGCTGATAGGCCGTCTCCTGTGCCCTTGGTGGCAGCCCCGGGTTCACCGGCTTTCCCTCCTCCTTGGGGGGGGGGGAGGTGCAGAAATATGTCCCGGGAACCAGGAAGCCACCACGCCTGTGAGGGCTAAACATGGGCTCTGAGGGGCGCCTGGGGGGCTCAGTCAGGTAAGCATCTGACTTCAGCTCAGGTCATGATCTCACGTTCGTGGGTTAGAGTCCCATATCAGTCTCTGCTGACAGCTCGGAGCCTGGAGCCCGCTTCCGATTCTCGGTCTCCCTCTCTCTCTCTGACCCTCCCCTGCTCATGCTGTCTCTCTCTCTCTCTCAAACAAACAAACAAACAAACAAAAAAAAACCCCATGGACTCTGAGCCCAGTCTGTGAGGCTGTAATGCAGCCTCCCCTCCCCACGCCCCAGCCCTGGGCCCCATGGGCATCCCGGGACCCCCCACCTCAGCTGGACTAGGGTTTCTGCAGATTTAAGCTGGTGGAGATGAGGCCACATTGGAGCAGGGTGGGCTCTGATTCAGTGACATTGGGACTCAGACACACAGACACGGGAGGGGCCACGAGAAGACAGAGGCAGAGGCTGGGGTCACGAAGCCACAGCCCAAGGCTGCCTGGAGCCCCCCAGAAGCTGGGGAACCTCTGCAGGAGGTGTGGCCCCGTCCACATCAGGTTTCAGGCTCTGGCCTCCGGAGCCGGGAGAGAACGCAGTTCTATCTTTGAGCCCCGGCCTGTGGCCCTTGGCCGGGGTGTCCACAGGACACGGATCCAGATTCACAGCAACACGCCCAGCTGCCTCCCTGCAGTGTCCCCTGGAGGGACAGCACGCCGGCCCGTCTGGCCTACCTTCAGGCTGTCGGCCATGATGACCACGCTGGGGTCCGTCAGGGCGCTGAACAGCTGCTTCGTGGCCCGTTTCTTCTCCTGCCGATAGTTTTCCTTCTGTGCCTGGGCCCAGGGCACCCAGCGGGCCGGTCAAGGGAGGAGGCCCTGCGCCGGCCCCCCCCTCCGTCCAGCCCGCCGGGGCCCCCACCTGCCAGTCTGGGGCAGGGAGAGAAGTGGGGGCGCGGCCTGCCCCCTCCCTCCAGCAGGCTGGGGTGGGGTAGGCTCTCTGGCCCATCCACCTGACAAGTGACACGCTTGTGTCCCCCCTTCTGGGCCCGTGCCCACCTTGAGAGCTTCCTTTTTGGTGACCTTGGCTGTTGGGGACACACATTCCTTGTCGGACCCATTGTATAGCCTGTACTCTGTCTGCAAGAGAGAAGTGGGGCAGGAGAGGGGTGTCAGCATGCGCTCCGGGGCTGCTGTGGGCTGAGGGGCGTCAGCGCGCGATCCGGGGCTGCCGTGGGCTGGGGGGCGGCCGTGCGCTCCGGGGCTGCCGTGGGCTGGGGGCGGCCAGGTCACTCTGGGGCTAAAGCCTGGGTGGGGGGCGGCCAGGCGGGCTGGAGGCCAAGAGTACAGAGAAGTCAAAGGAAGGTCCGCCTGTCCCCTAGTCCCCGACACCCTCTGTTTGGTTTACCAGCAATTGTGGGGGTCGAGGGTACAGAGATGGAGGGATCAGGGGGGCCAAGGATGTGGCCGTGAGCTCAGGGGGGCCTGGGAAGCACCCACCCTAGCCACGGCCATGTGTCCAACCTCTGGGCGGGGGCCACACGGGCCATGGGGACTCTCATCCCTGGTGCCCTGGGCACTGCTGAGTGCAGGGCGATGCCCAGGCCGGGTCCTGAGCCCGCCTGCAGCTGCCCGGGCTGAGAGCAGGAATCCAGGGATCTGGGGCTGGAAGGGGCTGCGGCCCTTTAACAGATGGAGAAACTGAGGCCCTGGGGGAGGGGAGCTAGTCAGGAGGAAAAGCCAGGACTAAAGGCTAGAGGCAGAGGGCGGGGCAAACCGGCCGAATCCCGCCCTCCGCCTGTGAGCTCAGAACACGTTTTTAAGTGGGTGAAAAAAACATCCAGAGAATAATATTTTGTCAGACATGTAAATCCTGTGATTTGTGGCTGCAGCTCGCGCACTTGGGACACGGCCCGGGCGGCCATCGAGCCCAAAGACTCGTCTCGGTCCTTTCCAGAAAGAGGGCGCGGGCCCTGCTCGGCTCTCTGGGCTGAGTGTCCTGGGCGTTCCTGCCACCAGGCAAGGGGGGGCCGGCTGTTGGCGTCTGCCTGCACCGGCTCACCTAATCCCCACCATGGCCCGCGGCCCCGGCCCAGTTACCATCCCATTCCACTGACTGGGAAACTGAGGCCCAGAGAGGTAAAGTAACTCCCAGGGCTGGCACTTGTACCGTCCAGCAGGCCGGCCGGCCCCACGGTACCATGTGCTGGGCATGGCTTCAGGCCCTGGGGGTCGAAAGGAGGGGCAGGCTACCCACATGTAACAGAGCTGCGAGAGCCAGGGGCCACATCCCACGGACATCACTGTCCACATCCTGCCGGGGAGGAGACCGCGGCACGGAGAGGCTCTGAGCCTGCCCAGGGTCACACAGTTCGTGAGGGGCTGAGCTGGCACTGAGTCACAGGAAGGACAGGGGTGCCCCGGCCCATGCGTGCCAGACTCGGCAGGTGACGAGCCTCTGGGGGCCGGGGATGACCCACAGAGATGCTCCCGGCTGTCCTCCCGGAGAACCGGGCCTCTCATGCCCCAGCCCCCTTAGCACATGCTGTTCCCCCAGCCTGGAAGGCTGTTCCCTGTTGCTGGAAGCCCTTGCTCCTTCCTCAGGCCCCACCGAGCCGCTCTGAAGGAAGACAGCTCTGACACCCTGCTGGCACCTCACCCTGATACGCCTGCCCCTGGCCGGCCCCACACCGTGTACGTTACAGCCACACGTGAGGTTCTCTCTGTCGCCTAGACTCCTGCCAGGGGCAGCTCCGTCCCAGCACACACCGGGCCCCGGAGGTTTGATAAGTATCCTGGATGAATGAATGAATGAATGAATGAACCTGGCACCCAGCTCTCCTCCAGATGTGGCTCAGAGGAGTGGCACTGGCTTTAGGCACCAGAAGAGACACAGGCCCTGGGCCTGGGGACCTGGGGGCAGTGGGAGGGATGGAGCAGAACGGAAGTACTTGCAATCACCTACCTGACCAGACTCTGAGGTCTAGCATATATAAAGAGCTCTTACAACTCAACAACCAACAACACAACTCAGAGTTGGGCAGAGAACCTGAACACGGAGACATCGGTTGGTCAAGAACCCGAGGAGCAGATCATTGTCACCAGGGACACGCCAGTCAGAGCCACCGTGAGACACCACTGCACAGCCACGGGGGCCACTGCAGCAACGGGAAGGAGAACCGGGAAAGTACTAGTGTGCTGAGCGTGCGAGACTCCGTTGCTGGGCGGGTGGTCGTAAACCGGTGCAGACGCTGCGGAAGCCAGTTCAGCAGTGGCTCAAAGAGTCAAACACAGCGGGCTTCGGAGTCCCACAGGCCCCGGGGAAGGCCGCCTGGCCCAGCGGCACCATGCCCGAGGCTCCGGTGGGTTTCTGTCTGGCGGCGGTGGGGATGGAGGTGTTCTGGAAGGACACAGCACCGCACACCCACGGAACACTAGCTGCGCACCTAACACCGCTAGTTCTGGGGTATTTGAACCTGGCCTTGCCCAAACTGTGAGATCCATACTAGCCCGTATCTGTGCCCGAGCTGGTCCCCAAAGCAGCCCCAAGTTGCCCTCTGGCATCTGGGGTCCCCCCTCCGGGTGCCAACGTGTCACAGGCGGACTCGTCTTGTCTGGCGCGGTCCTCCTCGCCAGGACGGAGGTGCCAAGAGCGCAGGACTCCGTTCTCGGCGAGCCCGACGTGCACCCACCCCAGCGCGGGCCGCTCGGGCGACGCTCAGACATGACTACGGAAAGGAGGGAGTCAAGAGTTCCTGACGTGTTTGTGCGCTTTACCGGCCTGCAGAGAGACACAACTATGTGCTCAGCATTGTTACGCCGCAGCCTTGTGTCTTGAAAAAATGAAGAACCCAAGTGGTCCATCCATGCGATGGAAGGTTTTGGGCCTTAAGCAGGAGGGCGTTCTGACACCTGCTACTACACGCCAGAGCTCGGGGACGTGACGCTGGGGGGGACGGGCCGGGGACGAGGGGGACAGGCCGGGGGACAGAGAGAGACGGCAGGACTTCGCTCGCGTGAGGACCTCAGAGGACTCGCCTTCACAGAGACAGGAAGTAGACCATGGGCGTCGGGGCTGGGGAGGGCGTGGGGGGTCGTGTTTGTGGGAGGAGTTCCGTTTCAGAAGACGGAGAGCTCTGGCCATGGAAGGGGGGTGAACAGTGTCGAATGTGCTTAACGCCCCCCAGGGCTGCGTGTTGGGCCCTGGATACTACGCTGCAATCAAAAATGAAACGTGTTCAATTAGGTACAAGTAAGTAAGTCATCAGACGCGCTCCGATGGCCGCCGCAGCAGCTGGTGCCCTGGGGGCCAAGGAAGGGAACCGCAGGCTCCGGCGGGTGGGGGGCACCCCCCAAAGGCTTAGTTGCTCCTCCGCCTGAGGCAGACACGGGGACAGACCGCAAGACCACAGCGAGCCCTCCTTCGACGGATCAGGCCACGGAGTCCCAGGGGAGTAAGGCAGCTGCTCAAGGTCACCGGGTGGCAGGTGGTCGGGCAGGGGGCCGACCGCGTGTTGTCTGTACTGCTCCCCGGCCCCATGGCAAGAAGCCGGAGCCACCAAGCTTGTCAGTGTCTGGGGGCCGGCCTGAGACCCTCTGGGGCAGAGAAGGACATGCCTCAGACCCTCCATGTGCGGCCCGGGGCCTCGGCACCCTCCCTGGACCAAAGGTTCTGCCTGGAGGGGCTGGCCTGGGCAGCAGGTGGGCACGTGCCTTCCTAGAACTCGACACCCCGCTGCAGAGGGCGTGGCCGGCGCAGGGAGCCGAGGCAAAGGCAGTTTCCCTAGAGCAGAAAGACTCCGGGGCCTCCTCTTGCAGTATTTTCTGTCCCCGAGAGCCACCCAGCAGCCCACAGCCTTTCTCCAGCGCCCTGCCTCCCCGGCCTGCCTCCACCGCCCTGCCTCCCCGGCCAGCGATTTGCCAAGAAGGTGTTTTCGATACCACGGCCAACAAGCTCGCTTTGCCTCCGCCCCTGGGGCCAGCCTCCAGGCGGGCAGGCCGGGGTTCGGGGCCGGGCCCCAAGCATGCGTGGGCCGGGGTCCCAGGCTCAGCCGCTGTACCTGCTCCACCCTTCCTCCCGCAGCCAGGCCCTTACCGGGGGCCCCTTGGTGGCAGAGCCGGGGGTCGGAGGCCCTTCATCCCTTGGCAGCAGCTGGCCATTAGGCTCCATGTCCTTCCCTGCAAGAGAGTGGCCAGAGTGAGGACCTGGGCGCAGGCGCAGAATGTCCTCTGAGGTCCTTAAGGCCAGGCCCCCGTGTTCCCAGGAAGAACGCGGTGCCCAGGTTCAGAGGCCCACGGTGGGTCAGGGCGCCTGGACCATGCCTGGCCTGCCCTCGCACCCTGATCCTCCGGGAGCTGGCGCCTCGGCGGGAGGTGGCCGGACCCTGTCCCCGTACCCCGACCTGGCAGGTGCCTGTTTTCCTGCCCAGCTTGGTTTAGGAGGCGACGACCCCAGGATGGGGAGGAAAGGCAGGCCTCTCTGGGGGCAGCAGTCCCAGACTGGCACACAGCGCTCAGCTTGGACTCTGGTGGGCGGGCCCGGGAGGAACGAGGCGATGGGGTGGCCTGGGCCTGGGGCTGGGAAAGTGCGGGCGGGGGGACGGGGACCCTGTGCTCTGTGTGCTCCGTGCTTTGCCCGCGGTGGCACGGGAACACCCAGTCTGGACGGTTCCCTCTCAGAGCCTGGGAGACTCCTCTGTAACCGGGAGTAGGTACTCACAGCCCCATTTCACAGAGGAGGAAACTGAGCCCCAGAGAGGTCCTGGACTGGCCCAGGGTCACCCGGCCAGAACTGGGGCTGGGAATTCAGGGAGCCTGTCCCAGGAGACCAGGGGACCACCACGCCACACTGCCTCTCCAGGGATGAACCGCCCCATGACCCGGCGAGGGAGCCCCCTGCGGACCTCCCCCGGCCCTTCGGTTGGCGGGGCTCAAAGGCGAGGCAGGAAGGCGCGGAGAGGTCGCAGAGCTGCGCTGGGAGGCCGGGGAGGACCCGGGCCCTGGCGGCCACCCCAGCCGTGGGCACTGACCTGGGCTGAGGGGGCAGAGCTCATTCTCCCCATTGAAGAGCAGGTTCCGCGTGAGCTTCCGGGGGTTGACTTTCTGGGGCGTGGAGGAAGGCGGACACAGGGAGAAGCGGCGCCTGAGGAAGGCCTCCTCCTTCATGGCCTGGGTGCTGGGAGGCTTCTAGAAGGAAGGAGGGGAGAGACGGGGTCACACCTCCTGTGAGCGGGGGGGGGAGGGGGCGCCAGGGGTCGGCGGACACCCTCCCACGCAGCCTGGCAAGGGGCACGGAGACGCCTCGCATTCTTATACTCAGGCCCTCACGTGGGGCATCTCAGAAGCCGACGTGGGGGTCTGGGGGGCCCACTGGCCAGCAGGGGTGGTGGCCCAGGGAAGGCCACGCCCAGCCTGAGAAGGCCACGCCCCTGTGGGAGCCAGGCCCAGAGCGGCCTGTGCTGTTTCACAGAGGGAAACTGGCTTCAGAGAGCTTGGCTCTGGACCCGAGGTCACACAGCTGACAACTACAAGGCTCTGTTGGAGCCCATTGGGGCTGATTTGGAACCCGGCTCCTGGCCGTCGCTCCCACTACCTCAGCTTGGCCCAGCGCTGCCTGTCCAGCCCGCCAGGGAGCCAGCACCGGACAGGAGGCCCAGCTGGCTGACTCATCCGGTGACACTTTCCAAGCACGCAGGTTGGTGGCCAAGACGAGTCAGACATGACCTGGAGGAGGGGCCCCCAGGGAGAGTGACGAGGGATGGCACCGGTGGGCCTCCCTCACCTGGGGTCTCCCCTGTCTTCGGGGTGAAGTCCTACAGACTTGGTGCAGGTGGAGGAGCTCCTGCCCACACTGCCTGGGACTGGCTCACAGCTCAGCCTCTGCTCCCCGCGCCCGTGTGCCCTGGCTCCACCCAAGGCAGAGCGGAGAGGGCGTGAGGGCCCCGCTGCCTTCCCAGACCCCACAGGTGTCTTCTCCCAGCACGGCTAATGGGCAGGGGGCTCTAGTCTGTGAGCTCCACCATCCGCCCAGGTGACATCATCCTTCCCTCCCCATCCCATCATCCACCTGGCCATCCCCCCATCCATCCATCCACTCACCCATCAGTCTACCCATCCCCCCATCCCCCCAACCATCCATCCACCCACCCATCTGTCTATCCATCCATCCATCCCCCATCCCTCCATCCATGCATGAATCTATCCATCTACCCATCTACCCACCCACCCATCTGTCTATACATCCATCCACCCATCCATCCATGTATCCAAACAACCATTTATCCAGCCAGCCAGCCGACTGCCCATTAGGCTATCTGTGCATCTATCCACCCAACCCCTCATCTCTCCCTCCCTCCCTCCTCCGTGGATCTTTCCAGCCATCACCGAGTCCTCCTTTCCTCCCCACTTCCGTCCTATTAGCCCAAAACATCTGAGGTGACCTTCAAATAACTGAACTGCTCCATGGACACTCCCCAATCCGAATGCAATGCAGGTGTGCACCAGTGACTTGTCCCTTTGTGTCCTGACACCCCGGACGAGTGCTCGGGCCCCCACATGCCGCCTCTGACCTGCCCGGACAGGGCGGGGGTCTCCGAATCATACCTCCCGTGGTCTTCCCACCCTGGCTGCTCTGGATCCTGGGCGCTTGATCCCTGCTATGGGCAAGGCGGGGTGAGGCGCTGGGGAGGGGGTGCCGTTGCATCCACGGCAAAAGTAAATCCAGATCACATCTCCGCAGTGACTCCTGGCCCAGAGAACACAGGCCGGCCTCGGTCCCCTCGCCCTGTCCTCCAGCCCCTCCACGACCCCGCCCTTCCTCCCACTCACTCTCCCAGCCACACGGGCTCCTTTCTGTCCCTGGAAGATGCAGAGCCACTCCCGGGGGCCTCCGGGCTGGAATGTCCCCCTGGGAATGCCGCCGCCCACATCTCCTAGCGGGGTCCTGCCCACACTCAGCTTCAATGTCACTTCCCAGAGGGCTGGCCCCTCACACTTCACACGAGCAAATTCTCCACATAGCACTTGGATTTCCAGAGCCTTCTCCCTGGGGTTTCTTTCTTCTCTGTTAACTCTCTTTTCCCACAAGACACAGGTCTTAGGAGGGGGGTGGTGTCTGTCTGTCCTGCTCGCTGTCTATCCAACGCACACCAGGAGCAGGGACTTGGGGGTGGCTCAGGGCTTGGGCGCCCCGGCGGCCCTTGGGGTGAATGAAGACCGGACGGCCCCTGGGCCGTGTCCCTCCTTATCTGCAGGACCAGGCAGGGTCCTCGGAGATGTGGCCAAAGGGGGTCTGGGGCAGGTTTCCATGGCAGCCCTGGAGAGGTTCCTGCCCCACCAGCCCACCTCACCAGGGGTGGCCCTGCCCTCTGGGCTCTGGCAGGAGGCGGCGGAGGGGGGTGGGTCTGGCCTGGGGAGGATGCCAGGCTGCCAGCTGGGAAGGCCATCGGCCTGATGCTGGCCAGGTGGGTCCTCCTGGGGAGGCCAAGGAAAGGCTCGCAGGCCCTGGGAGTGCAGCCCCCATGCAGCCCGGGGGAGGGAGACCCCTCCCAGCAGAGCCGCCCCAACCTGGGGCCACCCCACGGTGGGCAGCCGTCACCTCTGTCCCTCACCGCCTGCCCGGAGTTCCCCGGCCCGCAATCCAGCTGCCCAAGGGTGTAGGGCGCTCCCTCTGGTCTCCCATCCGGGGCCTCAGAGCCCTCCAACGTCAGCGGGCGACGGGTCCCACGCGGGGCTGCCCCCAGCACACAGGTGCAGGTCAGGCTCTGGGCCAGTCTGGCCTCCCCGAGTTCAAACACTTGTTCAGGCACCTGCTGGGTCACAGGCTCTCTGACGCTGGGCCAAGGCCACCTGGTCAACGGCAAGGCCTGGGGGGGGGAGGGGCACGGAGCCCGCCCCACCCCCACCGCGGTGCCGGCACACTCCCAGCCCCCACTGGAAACTGCCTTCTGGGCACTGTCCCCTCCAGCAGCACCCAGACGCCCACCTTTGAGCCAGAATAATGGGATCCTTACAAAGAAAGGTCACTGGTGCCTTATCAGAGCTCCACAGGCGGGACTTGCAGCCCCGTTATCTGGGCCAAACCTGCCAGGCCTCAGTTCCCCGTGGGCAGGCCTGAGACAGAGAAGGAACCCCGCGGAACGGATTCTCCCCTCCCCCTGCAGGCGCACATGTCAGGGGACGAATCTGACCACAGTCCCCCAGGCCCCCGCAGACGCCTGGGACCACACCCAGCGCTGGGGAGAAGGTCCAGCCCCGTCCCCCATGGCTGTGTGCCACGGCTCACCATGTTTGTCCCCAAGTCCCGATTTGTAAATGGAGGTTTCTTCCGAGCAGTGGGGCCAAGCCCCAGGCCCACAGGGGCCCAGGAAGGGGCCAGCAGAGGCCTAGACAGCAAACAAAGTGTAAGCCCAGTCCCAGCGCCCACGGGGGCCGTGGTGAGCTCTCGGACTAGGGGCCCGTGTGACGGGACTGGCCCAGCCGTACCAGAGGAGAAAGCAGAGGGTCCCAGGCAGGGGAGACAGGCCTCGGGCCGCCAGTGGCTGTCACCGATAGGAGCAGAGAAGCAGGGCCTTGTGGTCTGGCTGCCACCACCACCACCACCACCACTGCCACCAGCATGCCTGGACTGGTACCATTGCCTGAACGCAGGGGACTGTAAAATGCTCCAAAATCACAGACAGGCCCCTGTTTGCTTCTCCAATCTCACGCCACTGGACGGGCCAGCACGTCCCAGGAAAGGATGGCAGCCCTCAGTGAAAAGGCAGTGGACACTCTGCCAACAACACGCCCTTGTGTTCCGGAATCCTGCTAAGGTCCCGAGGCCAGTGACCATGAGGACCCTGCCGAGGGGGAGCCACGCCAGGGAGGCCACCCCGCGCTTCAGCCCGGCAGCTACTACGGCCCCTCCTGAGGGCAGACACGGGCATGAGGTTCCAGAAGCCTGCCGGGCTGCTGTCCCCTGGCTGGACCGGCCACTCGGGCCCGGGCCCTGCTTGGGCAGCCCCTAGGACACCCTGGTGTGCGTTTTCCTGGGTGTGGGGGGCGGTCCTCAGGGTCTCCGGGTGCCCCGCCCTGACGTGTATGGACTGGCGTCCAGGCCCTGAGGGGCTTTGGAACTGGGGCATTTCCAGTCCACGTGCTGTGACCCTCAAGGAGCCCCCGGGCCCTCTCGTGCGTGTTGTCCCATCAGATGTGATGCTGTGGCGCCTGAGGGGGGCGCAGATCTCAATGTCCTGCAGAAACCACGGCCCCCAGGGGAACATGACCAGGGTGAGGTCCCCCGTCATAAGCCAGGGCCTAGCTGGTGGCTCAGCTTCAAGCCCTGAGTCCCTTCTGCACTTTGGAGGGCTGAGGCCAGGGCCAGGAGGGGAGGGGCCAGGCTCCGGCGGGTGGCAGTCAGCAGAAGTGCCCTTCTGCCCCCCTGCCCCCCCCCCCAGACATTTCCCAGCCATGGCTGTGGAGTGTGGACGAGGCCTGGGCGGGGGCAGGAAGTGGCCCGCCGGCCAGGGGTTCTCGGCTGACTCAGTCGCGTCACGTGGCCAGGGGTTAGGGCCAGGCTCTGGCATCCGCCCACCTGGCCTCCTGACCGACAGCGGGCCAACCGCACGCCGAGTGCCAGGGTCAGCTGGCCTGGGCACCACCCACACACACTCCCTGGCGTGCACCATTCCCCCAGTTCTGGGGAGCCCCTGTCCCCTGCTGGGCCCCATGAACTGCCTGAAGGCCTGGCCCCACCATGTCCCTCCCAGATCCTGCCTGCTGTCCCAACTAAGGGGACTGATTTTCAGAGGCAGACTGCAGCCCGCTGGTGGTGCTCCCTGCGGCAGGGGTGCGGTGGGGAGGGCTGGCGGAAGAGGGGGCATCCAGAGCCCAGCTAGGAGACCCGGGCCTGGGGCAGTCAGGGACCCCCCCCCCCCGAAGCAGGGAGATGGGTTTGGGTTCCAAAGCGACCTCACACCCACTTCTAGAAGAGATGCTCATGGCCGTGGGGGGGCCTGGCCTCCGTCTAGACCCACCTGGGGGGTTGCTCTGCCAGGTGGAGGCCTCCTGGGTGCCCCCATGGCCTGGCTCTCCCCCGGGAGGAGGCCCACAGGCCGCTGTCTGTCCTGGTAGCAGGACTGAGGACCAGAAGTCAGCTGGCCGCCCCTGGAGCCCGGCTCGGCTCATCTTCCCTTATGGGGCTGCAGCCTCGCGTGTGGGCAGACAGCTCCGACACGGAGGCTGGGGAAAGTGGGTCACGGGCTGCAGTGGGCCGCAGCTCACATGTGCCTCGCTCCCCCTCCCCCTGACGCTGGGACCCCAGGGCTGCGGGGGAGGGCTTCTGGGGGGAGCATGGGGGCTCTGGCCTCAGCCTCCACTCTTCTCCAGACTCCTCCAGCCTCAGTCTCCCCCACGGCCCACTCCACGTCACTCCACGGGACCTTCCCCCTGCTCAGGAGACTCTGGGGTCAGCAGGTGACAGCCCCTCCCAGGAAGAAGCAAGGCTGGGAGGGGGTGCAGGCAAGGACGCCCCCAGGTGGGTCTCCCCCTACAGAGTGGAATCCGGCCCGGGGTCCCTCATCAGCGGCCACCCCCGTGGGCCCACAGGGCTGAGCCTCAGAAGGGAGGAGGGTGTTCCCGGCCCCTCCCTGGTCCGGCCCCCCAGTTCCGCTGCGCGTCTGGGAAGGGGAGGCCCCCAGGGAAGCCCGGCTCGCTCTGCGCCACAGACAAACCGGCCCTGTCTCCAAGGAAGGGTGCTCCCACTCACACGGCCCCTCGGCGGGCTCTGTGCTGGGCCATCTGAAATGCCAGCCTGACTGGCCCCAGGCTGCTTGGCACCGGGCGGGAGGCGCCCTGGCACGCTCAGGGGAGATGTGCCTCAGATCCTGAGGGACCCCCTCTGCCCAGCCTCTGGTCCTGTGCTCCGGGAGCATGAGGTCTGTGCAAACGCCGTGTCTGTTTTCCACGCAATGTGACTCCCACACGGGCAGCTGCCTGAGGCTGTTCTGGGACGTCACTGGAGCATAATCATGGCACCACGTCCCCCAGGCCTGGTCTCAGGGCCTCCCCCGCCAGAAAGGGGGGCGGCCGGGACCCCCGGGGCTGGGCAGCGTCCTCCACACACCTGCCCTCTGGGCTTGCACACCAGCCTACTCGTGCACGAGGACCTGGACCCGTGCACATGGACCCCGTGCTGCTCCCACTTCTTGCCACGGTCATGGACAGGAGCCCCCAACGGGAGCGCGCCCCAGGCGGGCCACCGGCCACCCCACCTCTCTGTGCGGGGGCCCCCTGTCCCTAACAGGCCGGTGACAGTACCGACCTGCAGGCTCACGGACGAGGCTCAGAGCGGGCTTAGAGGAGGGTGCGTGTGCTGCCTGCCGGCAAACGTGAGCCACCGCTGCGGCCACGCTAAGCCCTGAGACACGAGCCTGGCATCTCAGGAGTGGGGACACACGGGTCCCGTGGTGGCGCGGCGCCAGGGCCAGCGGATCCCCACAGCCTCCCCTCAGCCGGAGCAAGGCTGGGCGGGGGGCCCCCGGACCGGGCAGGAGAGAC
This sequence comes from Suricata suricatta, assembly GCF_006229205.1. NCBI lineage: Eukaryota > Metazoa > Chordata > Mammalia > Carnivora > Herpestidae > Suricata > Suricata suricatta. The sequence continues at coordinate 2,113,925 of NC_043710.1, forward strand.
TGAGTGACCGCGAGCAGCGCCCATGAAAGGCGAAGGTCAGGCGTGCACGCGGGGACCCGCGGCTGGAGCCTCGAAGTTTCTCTCGGCGGCCCGGGGGTTCCCGGCTGCTGGACGCCGCGCACTGATGGGGCTCCAGTCCTGTCCCAGAGCAGCCTCGGGCCCAGTCCACGCGGACTTCACTTTGAACAACGTGAGATTCCCCCAGTCCCCTTCCCACATGCGCCTTTCATTTGGTGTCCGGGGTCCGGCCACGCGAGGGCGGAGACAGCAGCGTGATCAGAAGTCTGGGGCGAAAGAAGTGAGTTTCCACCACAACTGACAGTGTAAATGCATGATTCAGAAGGCGCCTGTCCAGTGGCCCCTTTGTGCCCCGCCGGATCTGGACTCCCCAAAACCAGTCCTGGGCCACGCAGGTCCCCGGTCAGGGTGAAGTCTCCTTCCTAACCTCCCCCGCCAGTCTCTCGCCTGCAGGGCACAAGGGTCTAGATCTGGGTGGGAGCACCTCCCTGCCCCGGATAGGACAGCAGTGGAACCCGGCCCCGCCGGGGTCCCCTCTGCCCCTCAGTGCACGCGACGGAGACAGAGCCGCCAGGGAACGACGCTCAGGCTCTGACATCTTGACACGGGGCCCGTGAGCCGAGCCTGCCCGCCGGGGAGCAGCGCCCATGGCTTCCCTCCTGCCGTGGATCACAGGCCAGCTGCATCTCCCCCCGCCCGCAGGAGCCGCCAAGGACCTGTGACCGGTGAGACCACGGCCCAGAGCCCTGGCTGCCCCCGCCCAGTCGAACGGGTCCTCCGGCCCAAGTGCAGGGGTGCAGAAGCCCCCTGCCTCCCGCTCACCTGGAAATGGGCAGCACCTCGCCTCCTCTAGGACTTGCCCCGGGGCAGGACATGCACCCCCAGACTCCTTCCCGTCCTACGTGGGTCCAGCCCCCTGGCTCCCGGGTCCCCCTCAGACTGGAGCTTCCCGAAGGTCTCAAGCTCACGCCTGCGCAGCACTGGGGTGGGCACAGGTTTTGTGGGGTTTGTGGCATGGAGGGGCCAGAGGGAGGCCTGGGCTCCCCCACGCGGACGGCGAATCCTGGCATCAGCTGGGGACCCGCCGTTCACCGGTGGTGCTGGCTCTCCCAGCAGACGCTCCACCACCGTGCGCAGCCCCCCCCACCCCCGCACAGCGTCCTCACCGCCCCGGATGCTGAATGAGTCAGCCAGTGGGCGGCAGGAGGCACGATCCCCCCTCACTCTGCCTCCCACTCTGTCCAGGGGCAGGGAGGATCTGAGACTGGAAAGCACAAAAAGAAAGCAAAAAAAAAAGGAAAACCCAAGGGTTCAAAAGGGTTCAAATGCTCCCTGTACATGCCTTCTGTCCACTTCACAGATGCAGCAACTGAGGCCCCGAGAACAAGCTGAGTCGGCCAGGGCCACGCAGCGGGTATGTGGAGGCCCTCCACTCCCAGGTTGCCCTGGGGCAGGCGGTGCCGGGCCCCCCGCATCACCCACTTCTGTTCTGAGAGCCACGACCCGAACCCAGAGCAGGACTGGACATTCGCTGGGCCGCATCCCCAGGCTTCCGGCCCCTGCTGGGCGGGCAGGCCGTCCTGGCCCCACCCACTCCCGGGTCCTGCGCACAGCGGCCCACCTCCGACGGCTCCCAGGCCCAGCGCACCAAGCACCCACTGTGCGCTGTGCCTGTGTCCTGACCCCCTGCAGCCTGGCCATTCTGGGCTAACTGACTGTGGCCAGTTCCTGGTGACCCCAAGCCAGGCTGGGGGCACCCATGGGCCTGGCCTCCCCTGGCCCCGCCCCGCTGGCTTATGGGGAAACTGGTTCTGGCAGAAGTCACGTGTCTGGCGGAGAAAGTGGCCCTGCCAGTCAGGTGGGCCCACGCTGGCACAGAGAGAAGCACCGTCCTCCTGTCCTGCCATGGTGGGGACAGTCCAGGAAGGTGACATGACATCTCAAGGATGTGGTGACCCAAAGGCCCCCAGACCCTGCTACCAGCCCCCTTGGCTCCCTGGACCCCTGAACCTTCTGTCCCAGCCCTGAGCACTCAGCCTCCTGGTGAGAAAGTGTCAGGAGATACTGGCTTGACCCACGGGGGGCCATGCTAAGGGTCCCCAAAGAGGCCAAAAGAGGAATCAAGACACATGTCCACACAGTAACATGGACACACATGTTCCTGACAGCACGGGCACCTGCCGGCGGCCCGTCCACACCAGGGACTGTTCTCCGTCCTCGGAAGGAGGGAAGTACTGTAGCCCCGCCCAGAGGCCCTGCAGGGCCACTTGGGGGGGGGGGGCGGAGCACGGTTTCTGTTTTAAAAAGTTGAATTTTCACAACTTATCACATCTCCATGGACCATCGTCCCCACCGGACTCTGGGAAACCCCAAGCTGCATGGCACTGACCTCTGACCCCTGACCCTCTCTCTAGCAGGCTGTTTGGCACGCCTGAGCCCATTTTACAGACACTGAAGCAGAGCCCACCCAGCCCCGAATCCTGCCACCCGTGAGCTGTCCAGTGGAGTCATTGAGACGTGGAGAAGGGACCTGACAACCCAGGCCCCCAGCACGGGTCCCCCAGAGCGATCAGGGCTGAGAAACCCCCCTGGGGGGATGAGAACGCTCGTGGCCAGTGTCCTGTGACCTACCACACGCTGGGCACACTAGAGGGTGACATGTGCCAGGGCATGAGCACTAGGAGGCGCCTCGTGAGCAGCAGGGGACAGCGAAAAATGACACCAAGAATGACAAAGAGCTGGCCCTGGGTCATGACATGTCCTTCTGGGTCAGGATGGACACCTGTCCTGCCAGGTCGGGTCCTGATGGCCCGCTGCCCCTTCATGGACGCCCGCCTTCCGGGAGCCCCGAGGAACCCCACTGTGGTCCCACCCTGGGCACCTGCAGCACCCTGGAAAAGCCTCAGCTCTATGTCAAGGGACAGCCCTGTATCTGCCCCCCCGGGGTGGTGCTTGGGAGCTTCCCAGTGGTTCCCCGGTCCACGTGGGGCCATACTCCCGGATCATGTGCTGAGACCACATGGCCACCCCCTCCAGGCTGGCTGACCGGGCCAGGACGTCTGACATCCCCCCAGGGCCAGTGACGGCCAGTGGAGGCAGGCAGAAGGCCTGTGGGCTCCTCCCTCCCGGTGAGAAGCCACTGATGTAGAGGTGGCCGGCGGGGGGCTCACTGACTCCCGAGGCTTTTTGGAGAGAGCTGTGATTTTCCCCAGAGAGGGGCTGCGTGAGTGCGGCGGGCTGGGGACAGATGGCCACACGCTGGGGGCCTGATGGCAGAAATGCATTCAGGTGGGGGCTCCTGCCTGTTCCAGCTCCCTCCCGGGGGTGGGGGGCAGTGTCCCTTCAGCCCCTCCAGCCTCCGAGGTCACCGGGCCCCTCCCCTGTGCGTGTGTTGTAAAATCCCTTTCCTCTCTTAACGGCACTGGGTTAAGGGTCCACCAGACAACCTGGGAGGATCTCTCACCAACACCCTCGACCTGTAAATGCCTGCTGCTAAGTGAGGTCACGTTCATGTGCTCAGGGGCTAGGGTCATGACCTATCTTTCAGGGGGTCATCATTCAACTCACTGCAGGGTTTAAGGGTCACCCAGCCCAACGGAGACTGCTGGGATGGGGGTGCGGGGGGCTTGCCATGATGCAACCAGCATGGACAGGCAGGCCGTGTCCCCCGGCCTTCACCCCCCTGCATCCACCTGTTCGGGCCCTTTCCGCTCACCCAGGGAAGGTGGATGACCTTGCAGTTCCTCCCACTGTCCCGAGCACCCTCAGCACAGACACATTCTGCCCTCTCACCCCCTTGACCAACGTCCTCAGGGCTCCATCTCCTGGATGAAGTCTCAGACCCATCCACCCTCACCCCTGCACCACGAAGCCTACACCACGGAGCCCACACACGGAGCCCCCACACCATGGAGCCCAGCGAACCCTGGAAGGTGTTGGCTACTTTGTCACGCTGGCCAGGTCACTCCTACACCAGGTCAGCAAAGTGGGGGAGCTGCACATACCCGGGCCTTTCATCTGTGCCTGGGCCAGCGGTGCCTCCTTGCTGCCCATGCCCCTTCCAGACCTGGAGGCAGCCCCCCTTCGGCACCCCTCGCTGTCAGGCCCCCGCTGAAGCTTCCAGCAAGCCAGCAATGCTTCCTGTGTGCTGAGCTGCCACGGAGGGCCAGACCTGACTCCTGCCCAGAACCAGCTTGGGACCCTGAGGCTGGGGATGGCCACATCCCTCAGGGCCCCTGCATCCCAGGGGTCTGCCAGGAACAGGGGTCTGCGCTTGGAAGCCAGCTCCTGGAGGAGGGGTCCCGGACTCCAGTGCTTAGACTCAAACCAGCAAGAGCCAAGGGTCATCTGTGGCAACGTGCACATCTCAGTGAGGGGGGGGCACGAAGGCTGGGCCCGGCAGGGGGCCCGGGACCGGCTGGAAGGGGTCCTGGTCCGTCTCACACCTTTGTCCCTGGAGGAAGCGCTTCCAGAGGATTCAAGCCGGCTGAGGGCTTCCCGGGATCAGTTAGGAAATGCGTTCTGGACACAGGCACTGGGTGCCGTGGACCCAGAGGCTGGCCCACTGCCCGGTCTGGGCCACACCAGGAGCCTGAGAGTGGTCACTTCTTTCTGGACGGTCACCAGGAGCGCGGGGGGTAGGGGAGGGGAGCCGGTGCACCCTCCCTGGGCGGGTGGAAATGGGGTCTTGTGAGTGCGCTCCCCCAAGGACCTGCGGGGCTGGTGAGTGAAAACGCCAGCAGAGTCCAGCCTGAGAGGCGGCCGGGTGGGCCCCGTGGGCGCAGATGCGCGACCCAGAGCAGGGAACCTAGGTTTCTTTGCACTTTCGGTTATGCTGTCTTCAGCAGAATTGCTAAGCTGCTGACCTGCAGGCCGTGTGCCCAGGGTGCCTGGGGATGAGCCTGGGGGCACCTGCAGGGCTGGGAGCACAGGCGCCAGAGGATCAGGCGGGCTGGAGCCCCCTCGTGGAGGTGGGGGGAGTGGCACTCTATTGACTCACGTGCCTCTGACACTCCCTCTTGTCACACAAGGCGCGGAGGGTCTGGGGGTTGAGATGTGGCTCAGCTGGGGACAGAAGGGTCTTGAGACCACAGTGATGTCCCACCTGTCCCCCGGGATAAAGGCACAGATAGCACATCATCGGCGGGGACGGCGCGCGGCTGGGGGACACTGGCACGTTGGGCCCCAGCATGGCCCCCAGGGATCTCCCCACGGCAAATCCAGGCCGTGGCTTCCTCCCAGCTCCAAAGTGGGAAGACAGGATCCCAGGGGAGGCGGCTTTTGCAGCAACAACACAAGTGACCAGCTGCACACCTGGCCCAGGCTGGGGGTGGGCTGGGGTCCTGGGGGCCCTGCTGAGCCTGGCAGAGGCTGGAGGAGGTGTGCTCGGCCACAGCCCTCGTGGGGGACGTGTCTGACACTGTGTCCCCCCAGAGGGCCCGGATTGGGGCTGCTCTGGCCTCGGGCTGCCCGGGTTGGGGGTGGGGCTGGTCACAGACCGAGGCCAGACCACAGTGACAGGCCCCAGTCTGCTGGTCGGTGGGAAGTGCTCCGATTTGGGGGCCCCCAGTGCACCCCGCAGGCCAGCCTGGCAGATCCCGTTGGCACGCAGCCCCGCGTGGACCCAGCTCAGAAGCAGGCCTTGCCAACGGCGGAAGACAGACAGACGGATGGGCGGACCGGACGGAGGGGGAGAGCGAGAGCAGACTGTAAGCGAGAGGCAAACCATCAAGCAGCGGAGTCCTTGAAGCCAGCGACCTGCCCGGGGGACGGACTCTGGGGAGTGAGACCCCATCCGAGCGACGCGGGCGGGGAGGAGGCTCTGTGGGTGCTGACGGCAGGTGGCCGCCGAGTGTGGCCACACCTGGGCCACGGGACGCACGTCTGTCACAGGGGGCTCGGAAGGCGCCAAGCGGGGACAGCAGGCCGCACCACAGCCCGAGGCGAGGCCTTGTGACAGGGACCATGCAGACCTGTGTGTGTGAAGCGTGCGGGGCCAGGGGCCGTCTCGGTCCGCTTGGGCCCCTCGAGGGGCCTGTGCGGCTCTGCTGTAGGAAGCCGCCCCCGGCACAGCCACCCCCAGGCTGAAATGAGGAAGGAGAAGTGGGGGGCCGTAGGGGCCGCGGGAGGGAAGGCCTGGTCCCGCCTGCGGGGCGTCCAGCCAGCACTCAGCAAGTAGCAGGTACTAACGAATGCTTTGGCGGGGGGGGGGGGGGGGGGG
>NC_043710.1:2120262-2133241 GCF_006229205.1 Suricata suricatta
GGCATCTTCCTGGACGATGGCCTTGACCGCCCCCGCCCCCGCCCCGGGACCTCCTCCTCGAGGTCGTGAGGGGTCTCTGGGGTGTGACGTCCAGAACCCTCCCCACTGCCCTTTGCTCCTCAGTGCAGGGGTGGATGGCGGAGGGGCCCTGTCCTGGGAGCCCTGTGCAGACATGGAGGGAACCCTTGGGGGCCGCTCCCCGACCCCCTTCTGGGGACGCCTGCGGTTTGGTGGAGTGCGGGGGTGGCGTCAGCGGCCGCGGGGCGCCGGGGGCCTCCGTTCCCGCGTCCTCTGCCTCCGTGTGCGTTTGACATTTTCCATGCCACACAGTGAAAACGGAGCGGCTCAAAGGCTCCTCTTGAAGACAAAAAGGGAGAATTTTGCAAAAGCCTTAAAGCAAGAGGAGAAAGTAGCACATCAGAGCCTCGTCCTCCCAGAGGCTCAGGCTCGAAAAGACTAAGAAGAAGGCACGCACCTCAGAGGGCGCCAAACAGGTGACAGCCGGCTGGGCGGAGGCTCCAGACCCGAAACAGGGACAGCGGCTCAGATCCAGAGGCAGCGGGATGATGTCGGGGGAAGGGGAGCAGCAGCCCCCTGAGAGCGTGGACCCCCAGCAGTTGGGGGACCCAGTGCAGCCAGCCCGTCCCCTGTGGCAGAGCCACCTACGGGTCCCTCCTGGCCTCCGGCTTGGCAGTAGCCCCTTCTGGAGGTCCCGGGACATGGCCTCCCTGCGGCAGTGAGGTTCACCCTGACCCCTCCTCCCAGGCCTTCCTCCCTCCTTGGTCACCACCCCCTCTTCCTGACTTGACCTGTCAGTGGGCAGCCGCTGACCTGCCAAGTGTCAGCGCCTCGCGGTGCAGGCCAGCCAGGCCCTTGGGCACTTGCAGTGCACTGAGTGCCCGGTGCTGAGACCACGATGCTCCCCTCTCCACCCTGAGTGCTCACCCCTTCCCTAGACCCACCCCCACACACGGGCATGTCCACACGGGCACACATAGGTACCCACGGGCACACACAGACCGGTGCACATACGCATGCACACACACACACACACACACACACACACACACACACACGCCCTCAGCAAACCAGGAGTGACCCAGGCATCGGAACCGAATCAGCTGCCGTTTCCCCCGTTAGAGTCTCCAGCCTCTGGGAGGGCACTGCCGCCCACCCGTCAGCGCTTCCAGGGCAGGAAGGGGCCTCAGGATGCGAGTGTGTGCGCGCGTGCATGTGTGTGTGTGTGTGCACACGCCCGTGCAGGGAGCAGCCTCCCTGCAGAGGGGCACCAGGGAGCTGTTCTCAGGAGCCAGAGCCCCGGGGAGACAGCACTTCCCCCCCTTTTCTTTTCTGAGACGCTCTTTGTGAAGGCTGTTTTGGTCCCCAGGTAAAGGCATTGGCTGAGGTTATAGCTGCCCTGCCGGCAGGTTCTCTCCTCTGGGCCTGGGGTCACAGAGGGCCCCATGGCAGGAGAATCGGGGCCTTGGGGGCAGAGCTATGCCACCCGATGTGGGCACACCCAGCGCGCCCAGGCCTTGGGGCCAACGGCTTCAGCAGGACATGGAACGTGGGCCGGGAGGGGCTCACGTCTCGGGGCAGGAAGCCAAGGGCCACGGGCAGCCTGTGCCCAGCGGGTGTGGGGGCTGCGGAAGCTTGGGGCGCACACGCTCGGGCAGGGGAAGCAGGGTGCTCAGCCCCGGGCACCTGTGTGGCCCCCTTGCCTCTCCAGAAGCCTCAGGGGCTTTGTACATAAATAAGGCAGCCCCGGGCCACACCGAGGACTGCTGGGGACACGGGTGTCTGCACCTGTGACGTCACCTGTTTCCAGAATGCCATCCCTCCTCGCCACCGCCCTGACCAGCGGGGCCCATCTGTCTCATCTCTGCCGCGAGCTCCTGGCTGCTGCCCGCGGTGGCCACCCTCTCCTGGTGAGGGGGTCGAATGGCATCCCCCTCCCAAAAGAAATGTCCACATTCTAAGCCCGGGACCTGTGGACATGGCCATCTTCGGAAAGAGGGTCTCTGCAGACGTGGCCAAATGAAGGGGAGGCCACGCTGGAGGAGGGCGGAGGGCGGGCCCTGACCCAGGGACTGTCCTTGCTGGACTACAGGACAAGAGACACAGGAGGGGCCCGTGAAGATGGGGGAGAGGCTGGAGGCCCAGAGGCTAGATAAGAGAGGAAGGATCTGCCCCTCCCCCGCCACACCTTTCCCAACAGCAGGACACAGGCCTCATTCAAGGTCAAAGCTCTGAGCAAGAAAGGCCTGAATCTGAGGTGGGCGGGGCTTCCCTCCCTTCCTCTGCCCTGAGGACAGGGCTGAGGCCCCTCTGTCTCTGGATGGTACTGGGTGCTGGGTGCTGGGTACTAGGACTGGAGGAGAGAGACGGCTCTACGGGGCAGGCGCGGAGGGAGACAGAGGGAGACTGGGCGGATCCCCCCAGCTCTGCTCAAGGACAACCACCTTCCGGTTCCCCATCTGGGGCACGTCCAAAGCAGCCCCTGGCCTGCCCCCCTGGGCCCCTGCAGCCCCCAACTCCCAGCCCCTGCCCCACCCCTCCCAGGCTCCCCACCCCTGCCCCCTCCTCCCAGCCCCTCCTGCAGCTCCCCCCACCTCCCCACTGCCCCTGCCCCTGTGGCCAGCCGAGGCCAGCATCCCAGCACAGACCCCGCGGATGCAGCCTGTCCCCGGGGACGGGTATCCAGGCAGCACAGCAACGCCAAGGGCCCACGGCCGGGGTCACCTCCCAGCGTCCCAGCAGCAGCCTCTCCGTCCCACTCGCTGGCTCCTGGAAGCCCCGGAATCAGCCCCTGAAGGTCCCTCTGCCTCCAGAGCGCCGTCCCCTACAGTCCCCGAAACGTGGGCAGACAGCAGACCGTGCTGGGGGATGGTGGCGGCACTGACCCCCGCTGGTCTTGGGGCCAGCGGTGCTCTCTCTGAAGGATCTTTCGGGCCTCCTGCCTGTGACAAGGGAGGAGAGCCTGGTCTCTCCAGAGCTGACCTGGGTCCAAGGGTGGGCGGCGGGGGGCGGGCCAGGAGCCCCTGGAGGCGGGGCGCGGGGGGAGCCACACCCAGGCCAAGCCCGGCTCTGTATTCACCTGCTATTTGCTACAAGCCTGAAGATGTTCTAACTGAGGCAGCTGCAACTCAAACCTTTTTAGATACAAAAGTATATGAAAATAAGGGAGTGGATTTAAAGAGACGCAGTTTCAAGCAACAGTACAGACTGCGGTGAACAAAGCCACAGAACACCCCGGAAGCTGTGTCCTGAAGATGCCAGAAGCTGTGGAGTGTGGGGTCCCAGCCCGGCCGGGGACCCCATACTTCCTTCCGCTGAGCAGGCCCAGGCCTCGGGCGCCGTGGGCTCCCGACCCCAGAGCGGCCTGGGGGTCTCAGTCGGTTGAGCGTCCGACTTCGGCTCAGGTCATGATCTCATAGTTCGTGGGTTCAAGCCCAGCGTCGGGCTCTGTGCTGACAGCTCGGAGCCTGGAGCCTGCTTTGGATTCTGTGTCTCCCTCTCTCTCTGACCCTCCCCTGCTCACGCTGTCTCTCCCTCTCTCAAAAATAAATAAAACATTAAAAAAATAATTTAGAAAATGTCAACACTGAAAGCTGCACGGATGGTCGGCATTGTGGGCTCTTCTAGACCCACACCTTAACGGTCACCGGAGCGCCTGCCCATTCCCAGCAGACCCACCGCCCGGCGGGCACCTGCAGGCCAAGGCCCTGGCCGCCCGCCTGGGGACATCTGCCTCTTCGGCCTCAATGTCGCAGCCCCTCCCCGGCTCAGTTTCCCTGAGGCTGGATGGGCACAGACGCCCCCTGAGCCCTGGGAAACGGCAGCCCCAGGAGCCCGGGCCCTTCCTGACCTTGAACAGAGCAGATGGACCACGGAAGGTGTGGGCTCAAGTGCACTGCATACCGGCTGGCGGCTGCTCGTGTCCCTGAGGGTCCCACTGGGCCCTGGGCGAGGGTGAGGAGCCCGCCAAGAACAAAGGCTCCAAGCACCGAAACCAAGTGTCCTACGATCGATCCCTCGGGTCACCGTCCCTCGGGTCACCGTCCCGAACGGCGCTGAGCCAGCTCGGGGGCTCTCCCGGCACGCGCTTGTGCACTTCGGACGGTCTTACCGACCAGGTCGCCGGGACGAGAGCGGACCGGACGCAGAAACAAGTTTTTTAAAGAAGAAAAGACAAGGGGCGCCGGGGTGGCCCAGTCGGTCGAGCAGTTGAGAGACCGGCTTCGGCTCAGGTCATGATCTCACGGTTCCTGGGTTCGAGCCCCGCGTCAGGCTCTGTGCTGACAGCTAGCCCAGAGCCTGGAGCCTGCTTCCGATTCTGTGTCTGCCTCTCTCTCTGACCCTCCCCTGCTCACACTGTCTCTCTCTGTCTCTCAAAAATAAATAAAAAGCCTTAAAAAAATAAAAAAAAAATAAAAATTAAAAAAAAGAAGAAGAGACTACAAGAACCGAGAACCCTCCAAGGAGAAGCGGGAGAAAAGGAGCCGGGGCCGTTCAGCCCGCGGACAAGTCGTCAGGGCCGCGGGTGAGGCGGGTCCCCTCCCGGCGCGTCAGCACCTCGCGAGCCTTGGTGTGCCCGACTATGGAATGGGAATGATAGCACTTACTGCGTACGGTTGTTTAAAGGATTAAAGGAAACAGTTCATCTCAAAGCCTTCAGAAAAGTGTGAATCACTATGAAAATTAATGGTAACGATCCCACAAGAAATGTCACTGGGAAAGGGTTCAATTATTTCCTGCCTGTCCCTAAGGTTGGGAGGCGTCCTGTGGGCATAACTCATGGTGGAAAGATTCCCACTGAGTGTGTTTCAAGGTCTGGCGCGTGGCGGGTGAGCTGCTCTCGCCAGGGAAAGCCCGCGAGGCCGAAGGACCGGTCCCCCGAGCGCCACGCAGTGTCCAGGGTCCTTCGCTCCGGCAGGCAGGCCGGGGGCCGGGACGCCACCCTCCCGGCTCAGCCCCGGGAAGTGAGGGACGGCCACGTGGGGAGCAGGCACACCGCAGACAAACAACATGTTCCTGGCACTTTCGAGGTTTAAAAATAAACCGAAAAGCAGACACAGTTCAAAATAATGATCAGGTTGGGAGGACAGCCGTCGGCCTGCGCGTCTTCCTTCTGCCATTCATCACCCGTGTTTAAACCGGACCCGCCAGCCCGTGAGGCGCCGCCGCGGCGTCCAGCAGGCCAGCGGGGGTCCTGGGGGCCAAGGATCCGCCCGGCCACACCAGCGGGGATGGGGACGCCGGCCACACCAAGAGGGAGAGGGACACCCGGCTGCACCAGGGGACACAGGGACACCGCCGCACCAGGGGGGACGCACGCATGCCATTCTGCCTGGCAGAAGCCTTTCCCCGTTTTGTGCTGACCCGGGGGTTCTGGGCAGGCGCTCGAGAGCACAGCCCCCCGACGAAGCTCCGGGGTCAGCCCTGCCCGGGTGCTCCTGGTGCTCCCACAGCGTCGGCCACGCGGCGGAGCTCCTCCCCTTCTCCCCTCGAGGGTGGTGCAGGTCCCCCCATGCCCCATGCTGCCTGGCCAAGGATGCCACACGGCAGCCACCCGTCTGGTGTGAAAACAGGGAGGGGCAGGGGACCTGGGAAGACCCCCCCCCCCCCCCCGCCAGGTTCTCGAGTGCTGGGCCGGAGCGCGGACGCCCGGGCTCTGAGGGCCCAGCACACGGTTGCCGTCGAGAAAGGCCCGTGGGGATCGGCACCCACAGCCGACTGACACAGCGTCCACAGGGAGCCTGAAGGAAAGGCTGTGTTTGGTTTCAAAAGGGCCACCGTGGAGGTGTGGCTGCACCGTGGTCTGGGGTGAGGCCATCATGTGTCCCCAGGCGTCCGCCTTTGGCACAGCGGCCATGCGTGCTCCAGTCTGGGGGCCTCTGTGCTCTCGCCGCCCGGAGCAGAGCCCTCGGCTGGACCCGGCCCCTCTGGCTCTGGCTGCTTTCGCTCCTAGCCTCATCGAGGTGTAACCGGCAGACAGTGAAAGATGGTGAAAGCAGGCCATGCTGACCCCACGTCCCTGCGCCCCGAGAAAGGAGTCCCCATCGAGTGTGCACATCACTTTGATATGTATCTCTCGGTGCAGGTGAAAGCCTCTAAGTTCTACTCTCTTAGCAGATCTCTTTTTTTTAAGTTCATTTACTTAGAGACAGAATGAGCATACCAGCGGGGGAGGGGCAGAGAGGGAGAGAGAGAGTCCCAGGCAGGCAGTCCCGACTCGGGGCTCCAACTCCTGAAACTGTGAGCCAAAATCGAGAGTTGGGTGCTTAGCCGCCTGAGCCCCCCGGGCGCCCCTCTCTTGGCATATTTCAGTTACGTAATCGCGTCAGTGACTACAGTCATCACGGTATGTCTCCAGGGTTTGTGGTTAACAGAGCGTGCTGGCCACTGAGAGACCCCTGGGGACCCTGGTGAACATCTTTGTGGCGTGTCCCCCTGGGGGGGGCCGCTCGGCCTGAGCCCTGGGCCCAGGACAGGTGGGGGGAGGCGTGTCCCTCCGGGGGCACGGGACAGCCCGTGCTCTTCCCACGGGGGGACAGGATGTCGCAGGGGGGCCCCACGGCCAGGAGAGTCGGCAGACCTGTAAGGAAGTGCGTCTCTGGAGGTCAGGATCCCCGCCGCCCCCCGCAGACGCAGCCCCTGCCCCCACCCCCCACCTGGGCCCTGGGAGGAGCCCCGGCTACACGGAGTCCTGTCACTCCAGCTCTGACCTCAGCTGCTCGAGGGGAAAGGCTGACGCCCCCGACCCGTGCTGGGGCGTCCCCAGCAGCCACCTGGCCACGTCCGGCTGGGCCGACCCCCCCAGCAGCCCCCGCCTCGCGGCCGAGGAGACGCGAACACAACACACGCTCCCAGGACGCAGCGGGACAACCCGGACGTCCCTCGACGGAAGGACGGAAACACACACACACGGCGTCTTCGTCACCCGGAGCAAACAAACGAGGACCCACTTGTGACCGCGCCGCTCGGGGGAGGGGCGGAAGGCTGCGTGCGCGTCCGCGGAGTTCCTCGAGCCAGCGCACGCACGCAGGGGGCACCGGCGGGGGAGCCTGCGAGCGTTTGTGGGTCCACCCGTCCGTGCTCACAACACAAAAACATGCCTGGGAATGTCTGCTCAGAAACGCCCTGGGAGGCAGGGTCCCGCGCGGCTCAGGGCGGGCGGTCAGGGCCCCACGCCCTCCTGGAACTCCCAGCCCGTAAACTTGAAGCAGACAGAGCCCGGCGCTAAGACCTGGCTACGAGCAGCATCGGTGGCGTTCTTTTGTATGGTCCCTGGGTTTAAACACCTCACAATCATTAACCATTAATCAAACCTGTGACTGGTGATAGAAGGCGCCCCGCCCTGTCCCCACAGCCCAGTGGCTCGGCAGCGCCTCACCGGGCTCCACACCTCCGGCTCGGCTCTCTCGAGGCTGAGATGGCCCACTTCACAGATGAGAAAGCCGAGGCCGGGAGCTGAAGGGGCTCGCCCAGGGCGGGCGGCCTGGCTGGTGAAGTGTCAGGGTCAGCGGCAGGGAGTTTGCTGAGCGCTGAGCCCGTGTTCCAGCCACCGGTGCCGGGCGTGTGTGGGTCGGACGGGCCACTCCGCAGAGCCTCCAACGGGGAGCCTGGACACTTTCTACAGGAGGTGTTTACAGACCGGGGCATCCGGCCTAATGAGCCCCAGCTCTCTGGCTGCCTCTGCGTGAAAACAAAGCACCCAAACCAAACAAACAAAAGCGGCAGCTCGCTGAGCCGCCTGGAAAAAACAAATGACATTTTCCCAGCAAGTGTGAGGTCTGGAGTCGGTCCGGCAGCAGGAGACCAGGCACATCGGAAGGTGGCCACCCCAGAGGCCTCAGGCTCCACAGAGAAGGTGCCAGGCCAGGGCTGAGCCTCCCCAAACATCTGGTCTGTTGTAGGGATGGAAGAGCTCTGCAGGGGAGGGAACGGCACATGCTAAGGCAGACGGGTGCAGGTGACAGGGCCCGCCTACGGCCGAGTCCCAGCTCCCGAGACCCCCCCCCCCCCGCCCCCCTGAGGCCCTACTGTGCAGCTGGCCTTGGGTCAACATGGACGTGGGGGCCCACCCCCCGACTCCTCACAGACTCCTGTAGCCCGCGCATAGACGGAGGAAGGCAGCTTTAAGGAGATGAACACACTGCCGTCCCCAGCACCTGGGGTTGGGAGTCCCTGAGCCATATCGTCCTTGGCCAGGGTTCCAAATCCGCCCTGAGCCCTGACACCATCCACGCCTCAGGCCCTGCCCAGCCTCCCCCTAACCTGAAGCCCCAGGTCCGTGCCAGGCGCCGGCTTCAAAGCAAGACCGTTGAGCCGCCTCCCTGCCCCGGTCAGCCCGGCCCCAGCAGCTCCGGGAGGCGGGAGGGGGCAGGGGGACGGGGAGAAGGGACAGGGACCCAGGGCTCCCAGGAAGGACAGGGTTATGCTACTAACCCAGAGGCCAAGAGACGGCTTTGTTCCAGGGACCACTGCGGAGAGGCAGAAACGGGGTGCCCTGCACCCAAGGGCCACTCTGGTCTTTAGGTTCTAAGCGGGAGGTGTAGGGCTGTGCCTAGCCCGTCTCCCAGGCTTGGGGCCTGGAGCCCACACCCCTGCAGCCCACGGGAGGGCCATGCCGGCAAGGGCACCCTGAAGGCCTCCGCGCCTCCAGCGGGGCTGAGCACCGGTGGCAAATGAGCAGAACCTGAAACCCAGTCCCAGGTGAGGCAAAGCAGCCGCGGCACAGAAAGTCACAGCCCAGCACCGACACCTGGTAAAGTCCCGGCAGATGGCTTTGCCCTGGGCGCCCTGAGCGCCAACGGCCACACTGGCCCCGGGCAATAGTGCATGTTAAGAGCACGGGGCCCCTATGTGGGGGCTCTGGATTCGGGGCCCTTCCTGGCAGGTGGGGTGGAGACCGTCCCATAAGGCGGATCTGGCCTTCCTGTTGGGCCGCTCCTGGTCCCCTAGGGCTGTGGCGGCCCTGGGAAGGTGCGGTGTCCCGAAAGCCCTCTGAAGGGCCCTCTGACATACTGGCCCCAGTTGGCAGCCAGGAAACCCGCCCGCCGCTCCTCCGCACCAGCAGCTGGCCCTTGAAGCCGCCCTCCCGGTGCCTCTATACCCCAGCAGGCGGCAGGGCAATGCCACCACAGGGCCCCCTCCCGTCAGCCTGCCCTTCATGGAGGAGGCTGTTCCCAACGTGGCTGTGGGTGAGGGACAAACAAAGGCGTCACCCTGCCGCTGGCCCGCAGAGTACCAGGAGGCCCTGCTCCGTCTCCCCCCTTTGCGGCCTGGGGACCTGCCTGTCCCCAGAGCACAGCGCGGTCTCCAAACTCCCCTGGCCTTGCCCTGGGGGACGGGGTATTCCCAGATCCCTCCTCGGGGTCTCATTAAGCCCCGTCCACATCCCTGCCCCTGGGTGGGCGCTGATCAGTGGGGACACATCCCTGTCCCTGGGTGGGTGCATCGGCTGTGGGAGCCTCGTGTTCCCCTTGAGCTCGGCGTCCCAGCCAGGATCAGAGGGGACTTAGGCCGGTCAGGCCACCTCTCCTGCCAAATAAAATATGAGGCCTCCTCCCAAGTAAGTCGACGCGCACTCTCTGTTTATACTTCAGGAATGACAGTCACCCTGGGAAGGGCAGCAAGCTGGGCACATCCGGTGACGCCAGGGGACAGGGCCGGGGGCACTGCGTCAAGACACCGGTTTCCCAATCCTACGGTTTCCCAGAGCACCTACTATGCGCCAGGCCCTGAGCACACACTCAGCCAACAAAGGAGCAATGGCCACATGGGCTGAGAGTGCCCACCGCGCGCCCGGCTCCGGTCCACCTGCTCTCCGCGAGTCTCAGCATCAGTTAAACCGACGCAGAACGGAGAGGATTAGACACGGATGGGGCTGCTGAGGAACAGAGCCGGCCCCCAGGCCGCAGGCGCTGCCGTCAGGGACAGGGTGTCTCCGGGAGAAGCAGCTCCTGAGCTGAGGTCTGAACCGGCGCCCTGGGCAGGGGGTTTGTGGATGGAACGCTGAGGGCCCGGAGTGCCCCCTGCTGGGCCTGGGGCTGGACGCCCGTGGGCGTGACCGAGGGGGTGGGGACACCTGACAGAGGTGGGCAGCGCCTGTGTGGCTGCGGGGGAGTCCGGAATTACTCGGAGACGGATGTGAATCATGGAGGACTCCAATGGGGAAGCTGTGTGATGTGGTCCATGTTTTTAAAGAGCGAGCTGGCTGCCCGCCGGAGGACCAGAAGGGCAAGAACGGAGCCTGCCGGGTGGCCGGTGCGGTCTGACGGCGGCTGGAGGGCAGCCAAGGCCGGTCCTGGACGGAAGGGCAGACGTCAGGTAGGCTAAGTTAAGCCCTGGCTCCAAGATGTGCAACAAAGGCCCCCTGCCTATCCTGGATCCCTTAGAACCAGCCGACCAGCTCACGTCCGGAGCGGTGGGGACTGTCTCTCCCTCGCTCGATGGCCTAGATAACGCTGGCAGTTCTCTGGTGGCCCTGGGCCTCCCGGGGGGCCGGGCAGGACGGCTCTGGGGCCCCTGCCGGGGTCATCGGGTGCCCCTCTCTGCGTCTCCAGGCCCTGCCGTTCCCTCCCTGGGGGGCTGTGAAGCCCCGGCAGGCTGCCCACCTCTTGGGCCCGCAGCGCCCCTGTGCCGGCCAGAGTTTCCCAGGCACCTCGCCGGACAACAAGCTGGAGGCTGGACCCGCCGTCGCGCCGCTGTCCCCGGTCCCCACCCAAGCCCTCGTTTTCGGGCGGCCAGGTCCTAAGCACACGGCTGGTGCCCACTCGCCTTTGGCAGAGATGCCAGGCCAGCCTGCACGTGCTCCCAGGGCCCTGCTGTGGAAGGCCTGCTGTGCTAAGAGAACCAGACCCTCCAAGGTCCGAGTTCCTTGTATTCGACCATCAGCGCACCCCCTGCAGACGGTCAGGGTCTGCCTAGACGTCTCCTCAGGTGGGCAGCCGGCACCCCATCCGGCCTAGGCTGGCTTTGAACCCTCCAAGAGCTCATCCTGCAGCTGTTCTGGTTTCACAGGTTATGGGGGAAGCTGGCACCCCGGGCGATACCCTGTTCCTTCGGGGCGGCCCTGAGCAGCTCCGAGACCTCCCAGCGCAGCGGCCTGGCTCCCGTTGGGGGTCCCGGCACTGTCCTCTGTACCACCCAGCACTGTGTCCCCAACACGTGACAGCGCCAGCCCTGTCACTCCCAGCAGCCAGACACCCGACCCGGGGACCCCACGGTGGGGACCGCACCTGACAGCTCCGTTCGCATCAGGATGTCGGGGTTCTCTGCCGTGCATGGTACACCCCTGCGCTCAGCCCCCCGCGGCCCCATCCCGGGGTCCTCTGCCCTTTACGTACACCCCTGTGCTCAGCCCCCCGCCGCCCCATCCCGGGGTTCGGGCCTCCCCCATGAGACTGAGCGGGTTGTGCACCGTTCCGCAGGGGCGGCTGCACACCTGTCGCTTGAACAACGACCAGGAAGGGGGCGGGGCAGACTCGTCACCTTGGGTGTGTATGTGTGCTCCGGCATTCACACCCGCTAAGCCACAGATCAGCAGAAAGCACAAGTCCCCGAAACACAGCTGCCCGGGAAGACGCGGCACAGTCCTCTGCGGAGGGTCTGCCCCCTCCCCGAGCCAGCCTGTCAGCTCACTCTCCCAGCTCGGGAAGCTTCCGGGAGGAGAGATTTCAGGAGAGACACTGACCCTGGACGCTCTCGGCATAGTAAATAAAACCCATCCTCAGGGGGATGGCCGAGTGCAGCATTCTGTGAGGGGCCACAGCAGGCCTTCAAGATCAACAGACTGGTGCCCCCCCCCCCCAGCCTCCACCTCGGCAGAGGGGCCTCCCCAAGAAGAGGCGGGTCAGGGGTCCTTGCCTGACCCATCTGTTCCGTCACCTTTTCTAAACACAGCCTGACAAGACACACCAGACAGACAGACAAACAGACACCCTCAGTGCCTGCCATCCTGGCCGGCCCCCCACGTGCTGCTGCGCTGAGCGGCAGACAATAGGATGTGCCTGCGGATCAGGAGCTTGATGCCTGAAGGGGAGCCTGCAGACGCCCCTGAATCGCCTGCTGCCTGCTGAGCCTGCCAAGTTCAAGGAGCCACAGGCCCTGCAGAACCAAGACTGGGGTGAAAATGCAGCCAAAAGACCACTTAGCCGGCTGTTGCTGACGGCAGGGTTTGGGCTGGCTGGGACCTGGGTCCATACGGTGCACACAGACCCAAGGACACACACACCCAACCCGAGGGCTGTGCCTCCACGCCCCGCCCCGTGCCTGTGCCTGCCCTTGGCCTGGGGGCTGTGGCCTAGGGACAATCACGGAGGTCCACCTGTAAAAGGCATTTTGAAGGGGGTCAGGCAGATGGGCAGACACTCATATAAATTATTTCTAGTGTAGACAGAGTAGCAAGTTAGTAAAATCTTAAAATGGCAAAGGAGCAGAAATCCAACCAGCTGCTCCAGCAAGGCCAGGCCTGGCTCAGCTCAGTGATGCGTGGGGGCAGAGGAGCCACCTGGCCCTGGAGGGTCCCGTCCACACCCCAGGAGCTCACAATCCTAACTGGCTGGCTTCTGACAGCAGACAGCCTGGCCAAGGGGGGAGGGGGCCCTGGCGGTGCCTGGGGAACCCAGGTTGGTGAGTGGCCCTCTGGGGGCTGCTGACAGCCCCCGCCCCCATGTGCCACCCTCCCAAGAATCCTCAGATGCACAGGACCCTCCCCCCCACACTTCCAGACTCTGTCTTAGGGGCCAGTGACCTCGAGGCGGTGGCTGAGGGGTTGTGGCCGAGGCAGGGGTCCTCCCTCAGAGCCTGGCTCCGGGGGCCCACAGGCGGCCGCCTCGGAACCATCCCTCCGCTGCGATGCCAGCGGCCCGATCCGGACCCGGCCCGACGCGGCACCCCCCCCACCTCAGCCCGCGGCTCACAGCACCCGCCCCCCCGGGGCCGGTCGCCACCCCCACCCCTCCCGCGTCCC
>NC_043710.1:2133341-2160195 GCF_006229205.1 Suricata suricatta
GGGCCGGGCGCGCGGGGCTCAGCTGGCGGCGCGGCCCGGCTGCAGGAAATGCCAGAGGACTGATCCAACCGCGGAGCCCGGGGAGGGAGCGGCGGCGCAGGGAGGAGGACGGAGCCGGGAGGGGAGGGGGCGGGGAGGAGGGAGGGAGCGGGAGGCAGGAGCAAGGGAGGAGCAGGCAGGACGGGGAGGAGCGGGGAGGAGGGAGGGAGGGGGCAGCTGGGGGGAGGAGCGGGTAAGGGGGAGGGCGCTTCGGGCCTGGGGGCGGGATCGGAGGCGTGCAGCTGGGCGCAGGGACCCCAGCCCCTCTCCCTGCCCAGGCAGGTCCGGCGCCGCCGCCACCGGTCAGGCTGGATGGTGGCGAGTGAGGCAGCCTGGGAGAGTGCTCCCAGAGGCCGCGTGTGGGCTGAGTCGGAGCGCCCCCTCTCTCATCCTCAGCCCAAGAAATGGTCGTCATTTTTGTCCCAGTCACGGAAGCCGCTAGAATCTAAGAGGAACCCCAGAAACCCGAGCCCTTTGTCCATGTCCTACATGTACTTCTGACCCCCCCCCCGACCCACCCCCCCCATGTTTCTAATGGCTTCTCCCCCAGGACTCCTGCTGGGAAGCCCCTCCCCCTGCAAATCTAGTGTGTCCCCCTCATCCCTCCTGCTCCCAGAGATCTTGTTAGACTCTGAAACCCTTTAGGATAGAAAAGCGGCTCTAATTCTGCTGGGAGCCGAGGAGGTGAGGGGCTTGCCCAGCCTCCCACCTGTAGGGCCTGAAGCTGTGGGCCCCTTGCTGGCCCAGGGCCCCCCAGCCGTGGTCCCCCACACTGAGGGGCTCTAGAACCTTGGTCTTGAACTGCCCGGGCCTTCCAATACCATCTATCCCCAGAGACCCAGACTGGCTGACCTGGGCCCCCTGGGCCCCTCCCCGGCACCCCAGACCAGGTGGGACAGCCTCGTCCCGGAAGCCTTCCATCTGTCACTTCTGAGGGGAGAGGCTGACCCCCAGCGGAGCCCCCTTCCGCCCCCAGCCTCCTTCCCTGACTGAAGCTGCTGCCTCGCCGTTTCATTTTATGTTGGACAGAGACTACTTCAAGGGGAGCCCCTCAGCCTGCAGGTCGGGGGAGGCAGCAAGGCGGCCCGGGATATTCGGCTGCCCCCGGGGGGCACCTTTCAGGCCCAGGGACTGTAGAAGGCCCTGGGGGGCTCTGCCCCCAGCCTGCCCAGGGTGGTGGCCCGGCCCAAAGCCAGCACCAGGCCCACCCCTCAGAGCAGACAGTGGTTCCCCGGAGCTCAGAAGCAGCGGCCGCTGATGGGCTCAGAGGCGCCGTGGCAGGGTGCGCGATGCCTCAGCCTGCTAGCCTGTTCCTACCCCGCAGTCACCTTGCAAGGCCTTCCCATGCAGAACTGCTCAGACAAGATGCTCAGGGCCATGGTGGACACCCCTCCTCAGGAGGAGGTCTGCCCAGTGCGCAGAGCAGGGCTGACGGGCAGCCCCCCAGCCAGGACTGCTCTTCCAAGCCTCTGCACAAAGCCGGGGTGTGGTGGCCAGGAGCCGGGCACATTGCTGGTTGCTGGGCCAATCCACAGGGGACTGAGGAAGAAAACAAAGCTGTCTTCCCCGGGGGCGGAGGTCCCGGGGGCCGGAGGAGGGGAAGTTTCCAGGCGCTGATGATGCTGGCTATTGGAAGCCAGCTTGATTTCACGAAATGACACTGCTGAGAGCAGAGGTCAAAGGGATACCTGGCCAAGAAGGGGGGGTGGGAAGCCCCCCCAAATGACCAAGGGGGTGGGTCAGAGGGTGGAGTCTGACTTGATGCACTCACGGCCATGGATCACCAGACGGCCGCGACACTGGAAGCAGGGCAGGGCCACCTAACGGGTCACTGCACCAGGGGGCAGGTGCCCGTCGGGCTGCGGGGCTGGGACTGGACTCTTCCAGGGAGCCCCCCTTCGGGTTTCTCGCCTGGTTTGGGGGAGGCAACGTGATGAAAGGGGCTGCTGCTCAGTTCCTGGGCCGGTGACCTGTCCCTCTGGGCCTGTCACACAGCGGTGTCCGTGCGCGTGGTCAGTGCGGGAACAGTTTGGGAAAGGCTCGGGGATGGGCAGCGCAGAGCGGACAAGCTGCCCGAGCGAGTCCGGGCGACTCTGTGCCTGGGTGTCCTCGCCTGGGGATGGGGGGGAGGGTAGCTGTCCCTCCGCCTCCTAGCGGCCAGGAGTCCCCCGAGCGGGAACACGCCTCTCAGGTGAACCGGGGGAAGGACTGGCTTCTAAGTTCGCATTTATGATCATTCAGACACGGCTGCCCGTGAGGAGCAAGACTGGTCAAAGCTGTGGGCTTGACTCCTGAGCGAGTAGAATACACCTGAAAGTCAAGGCTGATGCAATGGGGGGGGGGGCACCGTGTCAGGGGCCACTTCGGTGTTGGTGACGTCTGGGGACATCCTGGCCGTCAGCACCGTGGGGGGACCACTGGCATCCAGCGGGCAGAGACGGGGCGTGGAACTAAGTGCCCATCAACACGCAGGCCTGCGTCCGGTAACGGGAACAATCCAGATCCAGAACACCTGCTCCAGAATGAATGGGCTTTTAACTGTCGGGGTCAGTCCTCAGTTCCACGTGGTCCTCGGGGGCTGCTCCGTCCCCGGGGCCCCGGATGATGCGCCCACGCCCCATCCCACGTCCCACGCTGAGGGGCTCTGGACACACCAACTCGGTTAAACCACCCAGCCGCCTCAAGAAGCAGGCGCTGTATTGTGATCCACTCTGTTTTACAGATGGGGAAACCGAGGCACAGAGCAGGGAAGAAAGCTCTCACAGTGAGCGAGGATTCACTCCCAGCTGTCCGTGCCAGAGCTGTGCCCCCAGAGCGCAGGCCCGGAAGGCACCCCTGGAAAGCCCTGGCCCTCCCCGTTGTAATGGGCTGTCTCCCTGGGAAGGGCTGCAGCAGCCAGGACGTGATGGACCAACCTGGGCCTGTTTCAGAGAGGGCGCTGCCTGCAGGGGTGGGTGGTGGGGGGCTCCGGCCCCTGCAGGGCCAGGCCCTGGTGGGCCGTGGTCCCCTGGGGAGGAGAGCGCCCTCACAAGCTGCCTCCGGACCTAATCTTCCCAAGCTAGTGGAGGCTGAAGTAATGATTTCTTCCCATTTCTCAGGGGAGGAGACTGAGGCCCATGTGGTAAGGGCGCACGCAGCTCAACGTGGGTGAGATCCCCTACTCCTAGCTGGGCCCCGACCCTGTTGGCCTGGGCAGCAGCAGGGCAACCCATGTGCCCCCCACATTCCTAGTAGAAGTTTGAAGCCCGCAGGCTTTCCCGGACACAGCAGCTATTCATAAAAACAATGGTGGCGTTTGTCGCTCCCTTACCGGGGGCCTGGTGCTGTGTCCCCACTTTGCGCGTGTGAGCCCACTGCACGCCCAGCTCCCTGTAGGTGGGGCAGCGAGGTCAGGCCGGCAGCGGGGGCTCGGCAGCTGGAAGGGCTGAGGCAGGGCTGCATGTTGGCCTGCGCTGCTGGGTGCTGGACTTGGTCTCCCCGCCCCCCATGCCGGAGGTGGCTCTCTCTCTTCTTCTGGGGTGGGGGGTGGAGAGGGGAGGTGGGGCCTGGGGAGGAGCAGAGAGGCTCGAGTCCCCTGATGTGGCTCAGCCACCAGGCCAGGTGTGGGGGGCCGAGCAGCAGTTTTCCGTGCTCTCGGGGACACCGGGGAGGTCCGCCTGCGGGAGCTGCCCGCGGAATGCTGGTGGTGCCCCGGGCAGGCCCGCCGCCTGGGTGGCGCTCACACGTGCTCTGGTCCTCTGTCCCTGCCTGCTGCTGTGCCACACACGTCCCCCAGAAAGACACCCCTGAGCCCCTGGTGCAGGCAGGCAAACACCTGCTGGTGACAAAGACCTGGGACTTCCGGTCCCTTTGGTGACCGCACCTGCTCTCCGGCCTGGAGGGACAAGAAGGTGCTATTCATAGGGTAGCACCCCCTGGAGATGTCCAGACTCCAGGGAGGCTGACGTGGCATTCGGGGCTCACAAGGGGCGTGTGGTGCCAAGCACGGCCAGACAGGCTGACATACCCACACCCGGGCCTCCCTGCGCGTCTGGGGTCTGTTCTTACGGGTGAAAATCCAGCCGGCAGACTCTGCGTCTGGCCCTCTGCGGGGGGTCAGCGGCTGCAGCTCCTCCTGAACCTGAGAAGGCGGCAGGACCACGGTGGGTGCAGCGGGGCAGTGCAGTGACCACCAAGCACCCCGAGGGGGGGCAGTGGTGCCAGCTCGCTGCCCCCCAGCCTCGGGCTCCTGCGGGCCCTCCTGGGGCTTAGTGGGACCGGCTGCGGCCTGCTGGTGACCCCTCCTCAGGGCAGCAGCCGGATTCAGCACCGGATTCGGCTGGAGAAGGGCTGGCCTTCCGAGGCGCTCCTTGGCCCGGGGATGTGTCCCTCCGTTGAGCCACGGCCCTCTGCCCCCTGTGTCACTGTCTCCCTCTCCTTTCTCGCATGCGGACACCGTCATTGGGCTTAGGGTCCACTGAGATCATCCAGAATGACTTCCTCTGGAAACCCTTGACTTCATTACACCTGCCAAGACCTTATGTCCAAATAAGGCCACTCACGGCACTGGGGGTCTGGGCGTGGACCCGTCTGGGGGACACACGTCACCCCACTAAGGCGCCACCCACTCCATGCCGGCAGCTAACCTAGGCACCTCGTGTTGGTTTGCTCATCAGGTCCTTGCGAGCCGCTCCTTCCTTCCCTGAACGCTGCTGTTCTGACAGCGCCTGGGGGGCTCAGTCCGGTGAGCGTCCAACTCTTGGTTTCCACTCAGGTCAGACCCCAGGTTGTGGGATGGAGCCCTGCAGCCGGCCCCTCGCTGAGCATGGAGTCGCCCGGGACTCTCTCTCTCCCCCTCCTCCCCTTCTCTAAATACAGAAACAAATGCTTTTGTTCTGAGTCTTCATTTGAGGACTCAGCCTCAGGGGCCTGGCAGCCACTGACCAGCATCGACCCAGGCAGGACCCCCGTCGCTGCCCCCCTGCCTGGTGATAGAGAGGATGGGGGGGTGAGGGGGGCTTTTCCTGGAGCCCCGAGGCCTGAGCCTTCCCCGGGGTCCGCCCTCTCCGTCTGGTGATCAGGAGCCGGCCGGGGCGGCCCAACGGATCCGGCAAGCCCGTTCTGGGGCTGCGAGCGGGCTTTCCAGAGCCTGCCTTCGGGAGAACCATGGGGATGTGACGCCCCCACCTTCCTTGTCCGGGGCGGCCACACCGGGAGCAAGCGCTCAGAGAAAAGGGTCCCAGGCAAGGTCTGCCTCTGGGGCCCGCGCCTGCCCGGTGTGCGTGCCGGAGAGAGGCGCTTCCTGTTGGGACGTGGACGCTGTCCCGGAGGTGGCTCCGCGGGGGCCGGCGCTGCTCCCCCCGCCCGGACGCCGCCTCGCCGCCCCTCCCTCGTGGGGCCGGGTTTTGGGTGCAGGCACAACTCAGGCACCAAGGGGCAGGCGAGAAGCCCGGCAACACGACGCAAAGGTAATGGAGAAGGTGAGGGACGGTCACACGCAGGTCAGCCTTGGCGCACGCATCGCTGGGTCTGCTCTGACGGCCCCTCAGGGACAGTGGGACACCCTGCCGCTTTGGAGGATGTAGAGCGCCGTTCTCAAAGCGTGAACTTGGAGCCCTCCTGGGGTCTCTGAGACCATTCCGGGGTCCGCAACACGGAAACGCTATTCCACTCCCCGAACGCCACTGTCCCCCTCACCGTGGTCTCTCATGGCGGCTACGGGGAGTTTTCCGGAGGGTGCACCCAGGCGACACTCCAGGAGATGGGACGCGGAGCCAGACATGAGAAACCAGCCGCTTCCATGAAGCCGGATGCTAAAAAGACTCTCAAACAGTGTAAAGCCGGGTGCCTGGGGGCTCAGTCGGTTGGGCGTCCGGCTTCGTCTCAGGTCATGATCTCACGTTCGTGGGTTCGAGCCCCGCGTCGGGCTCTGTGCTGACAGCTCAGAGCCTGGAGCCTTCTTCCGATTCTGTGTCTCCTTCTCTCTCTGCCCCTCCCCTGCTCGCACTGTCTCTCTCTGTCTCTCAAAAATATATAAAAAGCATAAAAAAAAAGTGTAGAACCATTCCACTCTTTCCACTAAATACTTTTGTTTTGGAAAATATAGTTTTCATAAATAATGCATTGTTTAAGAAATAACGCATTATATTCATACATGGGTTTGTCATTGTTAATTTTAAATGAATCATTAAATATACTTTTTAATTGGAGTAAACATGGATATGCTAACCTATGGAAGCAAGTGTTCTTTGTGGTCCCGTGAATTTTTTTTAAAAGGGAAAGGATCCTGAGATTAAAAGGTTTGAAAGCCACTGATAGAGATGACGCTGGAGGGTGGATTCTGAAGATTGCAGTCTGGCGTGCTGGAATGACCTTGGGTTCTGGAGTCAGGACAGTGTGAATCCAGGCTGTGCCTCCCCCACCCACTCCTCCCCTGCCAGCATCACCGTCATCAGCACTGTCCCCATCATCACTGCCAGAGTCACTACTATCAGCACCACCACCACCGTCACCGTCATCATCATCATCATCACCATCACCATCGTCACCACCAGCATGACCACCACCACCACCATCACCACCATCAACATCAACATCACCATTGTTGTCAAAATCACCACCTCCCCCTGGTGTACCAAAGTACATGAAACATTTAAGTGAAATCTAACAAAATACGCAAGCAATCTGTTTGCTGAAAATCCAAAACACTGATGGGAAAAAAACCACAGAATAAAACGTAAACGGAGGGAGAGACGGCCCGTGCTCAGGAACTGGAACACTAGTACCGTTAAATGTTAATTTGCCCCAAACTGATCAATAGATTCAACGCAATCTCGGTCCAAATTCGGATAGAATCTTTAGGTATAGAAAGTGACAAGCTGATTCTAAAATGTATACAGAAAATCAAAGTCACTAGAATAGCCAAGGCTGTTTTGAAAAAATGTAATAAGATTGGAGAACTCATACTGCCTGATTTTAAGATTTATTCTAAAGGTAAAGAAATGCAGATTGCAGCGTTGGGAGAAGACCAGACGCAGAGGTCAATGGGACAGAAACAGACGCACGCATCGATGGTCAACTCACCATCAACAAAGATACAAAGGCCATTCGATGGAGAAAGGAGAACTTTTTCAGCAGCGGCATTGAAACAAGTGGACACCCACATGCAAAGATAAACACACGTGAACACAGACAAACACATAAGCTTGGTCCGCATCTTCCACTGTAACCAAAAATAAGCTCAGAATCTATCGTAGATCCGCATGTGAGACACAGAGTACAAAACTCCCAGGAAAAACACAGGAGTTCTTGGTGACTTCTGGGCCGCAGTTCTTCAGCGTCATAGCACCAGAGCCACCGTCTCTACAGGCATGAAATGACACATTGGACCTCAGCAGCTCATCACAGTTCAAACCTCTTTTTCAAAGACACTGTTAGGAGCATAAGAAGACAGGGGGCACTTGGTGGCTCAGCCCGTTCAGGGTCCGACTTCGGCTCAGGTCGTGATCTCACGGTTTGTGAGTTTGAGCCCCGCGTCGGGCTCTAAGCCAAGCCACAGGCCAACAGAACATGCTTGCGGAACACGTGTGTGGTGAAGGACTAGTATCAGAGTTTATGGGGAATTCTCAAAACTCAATAAGAAAACAAAAACAACTCAGTAAAAAATGGGAGAAAGATCTGAACGACCATCTTAGCGAAGACGGTGACCTGTGGCAAACGAGTGGACGTACGGCTCTGCCCCTCGGGGTGTCGTGGACCAGAACCACCACGAGATGGCACGGCAGGCCCGTCGGGATGGCTGGAACAGCCCCCCACAGACGCCCAGCGCCCAGGGCCCGCACCGGGCCCCGGACGTGCTGGGGGGCCAGGAGGGGGTGCAGCCTCCTGGGAGGAGGGCTTGGCGGTCCCTCGACCAGGAAAGCACACACTGGCCACGGGGCCTGCCCCACCCACGCCTGGGTATTAACGTAAATAGAAGACAAACCTACACCCACACAAGGCTTGATTCATCATCGCCCGGACACGGAAACAACCACGTCCTTCACGGGAGGGGATGCAGGACCTGTGGTATGTCCATTCAGCGGGAGCTGGTCCAAGAGCAGAGCGCGGACACGCTCGGCAGCAGATGAGCCCCCAAGGCCCTCCCCGTGTCAGGAGCCGGGTGGAGACGCCGCACACAACAGGACGCCCACGGCATCCGGGAAGGGGCGGGTGCAGGCCAGGAAACGGCCGGTTTTCCAGGGGCTGGGGGTGGGGGTGTGCCGACCCGAGGGGACAGCAGGAGACTCGGGGGCTGTCGGAACCACCCTCACCTTGGCCGTTGTGGCCAGGAGGGCGGGCTTCACGGAGCGTAATCACGCTTCAAAAAATATGTCAGGGGAGAATGGAAAAATGTACACACGTACGTGGTAACAGCGATTTGAAAGTGAGTAAATACGGTCCGCACGTCAAAAAATGAGCGTGGACGGGCTGGGCTTCCCCAACACGGCAGGCCTTGCAAGCGCTCGGGAGAGGCCGGTGTGTGCGGGGTCCGCAGGGGAGAGGGTCCACCAGGGAGAGGCCCCGTGTGCAGGGTCCGCAGGGGAGAGGGTCCGCGTGTGCAGGGTCTGTGTGTCCAGGATCCACTCCAACCCTTTCCAGACATGCATCCAGGCCACCTGGGGTCTTCTTGCCCTCAAAGGTGTGGCTCCCAGAACACGGCTGGAGGGTGAGTGGGGACTGTGGACTTTGGTCATCAGTGGAGGCTGGCGTGACAGCCGCTCAGGGCCGGCGACACCATGGGCTGTGGAGGGCAGGGCACGCCTCGGACAAGCATGAATGTCAGTGCCCCAGAGTCTCTGGAAGTGTCCCTAGAACTCGGAGCGTGCCCCGGGGTCAGGGGGGAAGGAGAGTGACCCCAGCCCTCGTCTGGGCTGGGAGAGGAGACGTGTCTGTCACTGTGGGTTTTGCCTTGTGCCAACCAAGGGACGGAAAAGGGTCCTTGTTCGTTGGCTGAGGGTAGAGAAGACAGAGGTGAGGCCATCGAGTGTGGTTCTCACGAGGGGAGGGCAGGGCCTGGGTGTTCCACCCGGGGCGCATGAGCGCCTGGATCTCCTTGGGGGACGGGAGGCACCAGAGAAGGCCTCTGTGGGCACGACCAGCGGCCACCACTCCCCTTCCTTCCTGCTTCATAAGCAGAACCAGTCCCTTGGAGACCACACCGTCCGTCTGGCAGGGTCCTAACTCCCTTCCGACAACTGACCATAGTTGCCGTGATTCCTGTTTGAGGCCCTATTTGTGGGAAGAACCTCAGCGGGTCCAGATTGGGGATGTTTATATTTCGACTTTGGGCCTCTTGCCACTTAGCCAAGTCCAGATGGACGGCCATGTGCAAGGAGTGGACCCGGACCCCTACCTTCCAGTGAGCACACCGGCTCCAAGTGGTGAAGGACCTGAGTGCGAGGCCGGGAGAGAGTGCGGGCACCAGCTTCTCTGACGCGGGTCCTGGAGCTGAGTTTCCAGGCCAGCGTCCGAACCCCAGGGGCGGCAGAGCTGAAAGTAACCAGCGGACCGCAGCCAATGAAAGTCTCCACCCCGCCGGGGAGACCGCCAATCACGGAAGCCCACGGCTTGTGAGAAGGTATTTGCAAATCAGATATCCAAACGGGTTAATATCCAAACTACATAAAGAACACCTACAACTTACTGTTAAGAAAAAAAAATTAACCTGATTTAAAAAAGGGCAGAAGACACGAACGGACATTTCTCCAAAGACACCCAGACGGCCAGCGGGCATGGAAAAGATCCCGCACGGAGGAAATGTGGCCAGAGTACGCCGACATACTGCCCGCACCGGCCAGGGTGACCGGAAGCAAAAACACAAGCCCCGGCAGGTGCTGGTGAGGGTGTGGAGACAAAGGGGCCTCCCCCTGCACTGTTGGCAGGAATGCGAATTAGCACAGCCACCGCGACCACTGTACGGAGTTCCGTCAGAAACTTAAAAAAAAATAGAACTAATGCGTGACCATTAATTTCACTTTTGGGTATTTATCTGAAAAAGAAAAAAAAGAAAACGCTAATTTGAAAAGCTGTCTGCAACCCTGTTTATTGCAACAAAATTTGCTATGGCCAAGATACGGAAACAACCTAATTGCCCATCACTGGATGCGTGGATAAAGACATTGTACACACACACACACACACACACACACACACACACACACGGGAATATCATTCAGCCTTGAAGAAGGGAGCTCTACCATCTGCAGCAACACGGACGGGCCCAGAGGGAATCACAGTGAGTGAAATGCGTCAGACAGAGAAAGACCAAGACCGTGTGCTTTCCCTTCTTTGTAGGCTCTAAAAACACAAAACAGGCACACAAACCAAAGCAGGAAGGGACCAGAGGAAAGAAACTGGTGGTGGCCAGAGCAGGGCTGGGGGCCGGCAAAGGAGGAGAAGGGATTAAGAAGAGACGTCCGGGGACGCCCAGGGGGCTCAGTCAGTTAAGCGTCCGACTCGATTTCAGCTCCGATCACGATCTCACAGTTCATGAGATCCAGCCCCGCGTCGGGCTCTGCGTGGACAGCATGGAGCCTGCTCAGGATTCCGTCTCTCCCTCTGTCTCTCTCTGCACCTCCCCTGCTTGCTCTCTCTATCTCTCAAATAAATAAAAATAAACTTTAAAATAAAAAGAAATGCATATGATTAAAACAAACATCAATAACAAAAACAGGTACAAATGGCTAGTTGGAAGATAAATAAGTCACCGGGTGACATGGGGAACAGGGGACAGGCGGTGCCTGGATTCCTGGGGGATCGCCTCCTGCTGTGCGAAAATGCCGCATCACAGTGATGTGCTCCCGGGACCAAGAGGAGAGCTGTGCGCCATCTACACTTGGGAGAGGAGTCCGCGTTAGTGACCGTCCTGAGGCTCAGCCTTACAATGTTGACTGATCATTCTTTCTCTTTGGCAGATGCCATTTCTTCCTACGGTGTATTTTTATTAAGTTTCCTGCTTTGGCCCAATATTCTCTAACTTAGGGTCACCGGACACTGAAAACTCACCTTCTCGACCCATGTGACCCCCGGGACCCAGGCCGGTGCTCAGCAAATGGGAATAACTCAGTCAAGTTCGGTGGGTTCGCTCATCAGAAGGCCAAAGGGAGGGCACACACTCCAAGTCTCTGCAACCAGCGCAGGTGCCTCTTCTGTGGGTGCTCTCTGGTCCTGAAATCAATCTGTCATCCCAGTTTCCAATTCCAGCCCCAGACAGAAGGCGTGGTCAATGTCAGGTGGGCAGCACAGCCCGGCCAAGGGATGTGTGCCCAAAGATGGGTTCCGGGCTAGCAGACCGCAAGGGCCACGGTGTGTGCTGACCGTGACCTGGCCCCCTGGACCCTTCTAAGTCTTGAGTATTTAGATACAATTTAACTCCTAGTGTTCTTAAAAAAGAAAAAAAACTCTTCCTCTAGTTCTGCTTTAAAAGAGAGAACACAACCACATTTGATGCTTATTCTCAGACTTGGTGATAGTCTGATTTCACGTATTTAAAAAATTTTTTTAATTTTTTAAAATTTATTTTTGAGAGAGAGAGAGAGAGAGAGAGAGAGAGAGAGAGAGAGACTGCGAGCAGGGGAAGGGCAGAGAGAGAGGGAGTCACAGAATCGTAAGACATGCCCCAGGCTCTGGGCTTTCAGCACAGAGCCCGACTCAGAGCTCGAACCCACAAACTGTGAGATCATGACCTGAGTCAAGGTCGGACGCTTAACCAACTGAGCCACCCAGGCGCCCCAGATTTCCTGTATTTTTTTATTGTTTATTTGCTGGAATAAAGAGAGAGGAAACTTAAAAAAAAGTCTAGGATGATAACTTCCAACCAGACTTTGTGAAATGACGGAAATGTCTGGTAAGCTGTGTGGCCCGTTTGGTGGCCACCAGCCACATAGGGTTGCCAAGCACTTGGCATATGGCCCGTGTGACCGGGGAACTGAAGTTTAGTGACTGTGCCGAGGCCGGTGTGGCTGACTAGTGGCTGCTGTGACAGGCCCGCAGGTCTAGATTCTGAAAAGCTGTTTTTGTGCTTTTCTGGGGTGACCTCTCTCCCTTCAGACCCCAAACCTGGTTAGCGGTGGAAAGGGTCCAGGGCAAAAAGCAACTGCCCATTAAGATCCAGTAGGACTTGGGGGCACCTGGGGGCTCCGTTGGTTGAGCATCTGACTCTTGATTTCAGCTCAGGTCATGATCCCAGGGTCGTGAGCTCCAGCCCTGTGTCAGGTTCTGCGCTGACAGCACGGATCCTGCTTAGGATTCTCTCCCTCCCTCTCTCTCTCTGCCCCTCCCCCACAAAGTAAATAAATATACATTAAAAATTTTTTCAATACTCTTTAAAGCAATCTACAGACCCAATGCAATCTCTAGCAAAATCCCCGATTTTTGTCAGAAATAGAAAAGATCCCCCAACCCCCCGTTTTTTGCAGAAATAGAAAAATCCATCCAAAAATTCCTACGAAATCACAAGGGCCCCTGAACAGCCAAAACAACATCGAGAAGGAAGGACAAAGCTGGAGGATTTATGCTTCCTGAATCCAAAACTTCCGGCAGAGCCACATTATCAAAACAACACGCCGCTGGCATACAGACAGACGCACAGACTGGTGGAACGGAAGGGAGCCCCAAAGTCAACCCTCACACATGGCTGAACAATCCAGAAGATTCTGCAAGACTGCCAAGGCCATTCAACGGGGGTATTTTCAGGAACGGACTTGGGGGTACCAGACATGCGCACGCAGGAGAGTGAGGTTGGACCCTACCTCACACCATGTACAGAAATTAACTCAAGATGGGCCAACGCCCTAAATGTAAGAGCTAAAGCAATAGAAGTCCTGGGGGAAAACACAGGGAAAAGCTTCGTCACCCTGGGCTGGGCAGCGATTTCTTGGATGTGATGCCAAAGGCACAGGCAACCAAAGAAAAAATAGACAAATTGGACTTAATTAAGATGGAAAACTTCGGTGCTTCACAGAGCAGCACCCGCCGAGTGAGAAGGCTTCCGCTGCAGGAAAGAATCTGCGCACAGCTGGTGAGGGGTCAGTATCCAGCATATATAAAGATCTGCAACTCGCCAACAATGCGCTCCACTCAGAAACGGGCGAAGGGCTTGAAGAGACACTTCCCCAGAGAGGACATGGGAATGGCCAACGAGCACATGGAAAGTGCTGGACATCACCGGTCCCCAGGGACATGCACCCCGAGGCCACAAGGAGACACTGCCTCGCGCCCATCGGGACAGACGGGCACTGGCAGAGGAGCAGTGCCCTCCCGCCCCCTCCCAAGGGATGCATCCAGGGAGCACGTGACGCTCTGAATGTCACTCACCTTCACGCTCTCTGGCGCTTGCTGTCAGATCAGGGGGGACGCGGAAGAAACAAATGTCCACAGGTGGCCTCCATGGCCTAGTCTACGTCTGAGGGCTGCCCAGACAGGTGGCAAAACGCTAATCTGGGTGTGTCTGGGAGGGTACTTGACCTTAATGCTATGGGGCCTACCCAGAGCCCCTGATAAATCCAAATATTGTCCGAAGGGGAGACTCATTAGTTGTTACTGCACACAACACGGATGCTACACGGGCGCACGCGCACACACACACACACACACACACACAGGTCACACCAACAGAGGTGGAGGGTGAGTGTCATAGGAGGTGAGGACCCCAGTGCATTGTAACCTGCTTACGCCCGCTGGAGCTCCAGCTGGGACGCTCGGAAGCCCTGCCCTGGTTGGACCAACCAGACCCGAGGGGCCCAGCGTGTTCTCTCCGGGATCCGGAGGCTGCAGCCTGTCTCAGCAGGAGAGAATTTCACTGTTGACTCTCGACGAGTGTGTGGGTGAGCCGGCGTGTCAGCCGCCCGCACGGGTGACGTTGCTGTCTGGGAAGACGGGCCGGGACTGTGCATCCTCCCCGCTCGGGGTCCTACGACGGGGGGGTGGGGGGGGTGGGCGGGGGGAGGTTCCTCTCTGAAGGGTTTTATCAATGAAAATAAACTTGACTTGGACCGGAGCCATGGACTGAGAAGGCCTCGGGTTTCGTGGTGCGGTTGATGCCTGTAGAGCGGGCACAGCGGGTGCAGTGTGTGGTGTGGATTCGATTCCGGAAGGGGGCAGGCAGGTCACAGGGAAGGTTGGGGCCACATCGGAGGTTCCAGACGGCCCGGGCGGGGAAGGACAGGCCGGGGGCGGGGCTGGGTGGCGGCCTCCTTCTCGCCGGAACCGGGACCGGAACTGGACATAACCTTCTGAACTTGCCGGGTCCTTGCTTTCCTGGGTTCTCACGAGAAGACAAACGTCTGCCCCTGGGGAACGGGTGAGGAGGCCCCGGGCCTCGTGGAATGTCCGTGCTCAGCTGTGGGGGGTGTGGGGGGAATGGGGGCGGCGTGACATTGGGAGGTGGCGTTGGGGGGCGGCATGGGGGGCAGCATTGGGGAGCAGAGTGGGGGGCTGGGGTCGGCATTGGGGGAATGGGGGGCAGTGTGACATTGGGGGTCGCCGTAGGGGTCGTCTTTGCACACAAACAGCAGCCCCTTGGTGATCATCGGCACGAGGGTGGAGGCTGCAGCCTGTCAGTCCCCGGATGCGCTCTCCGTGGGGCTGGTCACAGTGGGTGCAGGGGGGCAGCCTGCCCCAGGGAGGGGGGGCTCCCTCCCAGCCCACAGCAGCCAACGCAGGTTCCAGGGGCTCCTGGGGGGCCGGGGTGTTGGGGCTTTGGCTACCAGGTGATCTTTCTGCTCACTCAACCTAAGAACCTGGTGGGGGGGGGGGCAGCTGAACCAGAGGAGGAAAGTTCCGGAAGAGCTGTCACAGGGATGGCTCCGAGCGAGGAAGGAAGCAGTCCTGGTGAGCGAGGGAGCCATTTGGGAACCCGCAGCTTCTAGAAAGAAGCCAAGGGGTGTGAATGTGGGAGCTGGTGCCAGAACTTGGCGCACGTGGGCCAAGAATATTAAGGGGAAAACAATACGACAACGGAAGGACACGTCCTCCGGCCTGGCGCGCCCGCAGCCTCCTCCACGGGACACGCTGCTCCCAGCCTGCACCGCGTGTGGGCCCGCCTCTCCCTCGCTCTGGGCTCCGGCCTCACTTCCTCCGGGAAGCCCTCCCGGATATCCCCTGGCTCTCTCGCCTCCCCTGAATCCCTCGGAGCCCCAGGGGCGGCCCACCCCGCCCCCTCCGTGTGGGCTGTCTGGCAGGTTCTCCAGAGGACTGGGGGCTGCGCAGGGCTCAGTGTCCAGCGCACGAGGAGGGGATTCCGAGGTCCCTAGTCCTGGGAAGTTCTGCTCTGCCGGGAAGGTGTTGTCCACGCTGACTCGTGATCTCTCTGGCTGGCTTTGCAGACGGTCCCTCCTATTTCCAAGTCCGGGCTCTAGAAGCCCCACCTCCTTCCACAAAGCCCCTCCCTGACAGCCCAGGACCCCGAGGCTCAGAGTAGGAGAGGGCCTCCCCCACCCCCACTCCCAGGGGCTCCCGGGTGCCTGGCAGTGGGCGGTGGGGCACCCCAGGAGGCGCGAACGCACACGCAGAGGGCGAATTGGTCTCCTTGGGGGGCCCCCACCCTGGAAAGCCACGGGCAGCTCAGCTCTGCCCCGCTCGGCTCCCTTGCTGAGCCAGGGCCCAGGGAACCGAACGCCAGACAGGCAGGTTCTGGGGTACGGAGGTCTCCCTCCGCCCCCCAGTGAAGGATCGTGGGAGGAACAGGGAGGGAGGGACAGCTTGGCCGGGTCTGCCTGCTGTCCTTTTACGGAAGCAGGAGGTCCGGCGGGTGTGGGTACATGACCCCCGCCCCCAACACGCGCACAAACGCCTCTCTATTTTAGAAATAGGTCACTTGGAGCAAAGCACTGCGAGTGGTAGTCTCCCCCCAGCCCTGCGGGCTGCTGGGATTCCAGCTTGGGATCGGGGCAGGGGTGTGCAGGGAGGAGTAGGGGGGACCCGCCAGCGGTCTGTGACCCCAGAAAGCCACTGGAGTCCCCTCTGCATGCAGAGAGGAGGGAAGAGGCTGGTGTGAGAGCTGACCTCTGTGGAGGATGGCGGAGTCTGCGGTCAGGCACAGCCCCAGGGATGCCATCCGGATGCCGCTGGCACAGAGCCCCGCATCGCGGGGGCGGGCGTGTGTGGCCGGGAAGCCCCCCAGGCCTGCGCCAGCCCCTCGCCTCCCCCCACCCCGCACCCCACAGGCCCGTGTGCCCTTTCCTGCAGTGTCTGGCCTCCCAGCCGGGGTAGATCTTAGGGACCCTTGGTCAGAACCTTCCTGAGTAAGATGGGGGAACTATTATCCCTCCTCCCCACCCAGGGTAGGCCACCCCGTTCGTGGCGAGAGAGGAGCAGCAGAGAGGGGACCCTCCCCGCGGGCACCTCTGCCCCAGCCCCGAGGACGGGCCTCCAGGGATGGAGATGGACGGAGGTGGGCTCCGCATGTCTGTGCGGATCTGGTTTCCCTGCAGGACCCTCCTCGCCGCCCCCCACCCCCCGCCCATGCCCCTGGCCCCTGCCCTGCCTCCAGGTGGCCAGGGCCCTGCTGAGACAGGCGGAGGGAAGGCTCTGCTGGGGCAGAACCAGGGCACCATCCCTGCAGCCCTGCCAGGTATCCCCTGGTCCCGTGGTGCAGGGGTGCGGGTGGCCGCCCCTCCCTCTGCAGGGCCGGGGGGCTATTGCCGTCTCCTGGGGCTCTCTCCTGCAGGGCGCACTCCCTTACTTAGGGAACCCCCCGAAATCCAGTATGAGGTTCTCTGGATAGGCTTAATAGCTCCAGGACACCTGTACTCTGCACCCTGTTCTGTGACCTGGTCTTAACAGCTCGCTCCTGGCTAATTCACACTAAGGGTGTGAGTGACTGCCAGGAGCTGTCTGGAACCTTTCACTAAGAAGCTCGGCGTTCTTACTGGAGGCACAACCTTTATCATCTTGATCCAGAGGGGGTTTGTGATCATCGTCTCCTCCCTCAAAGGGTAGCTGTGGAGAGAGGGGGTGGACAAGGGTGCGCACGGCCGCTCAGGTCTCTCTGAAACTTTATTCTGGCTGACAGCCCAGCAGGTTCTCAAGACTCAGACTCCCCCTCTATATGATGGAAACTTTAACACCACCCCTGGGGCCGGGTTTTCAGGAGAGTTCCATGAGCAAATGCCCATGAACATACAGGGGCTAATGTGCCTGGCATACAGTAGGCACTCCATTAATTCTCTGTTGTGTCTAAGTGGTCAAGATGAGTGAGGACCGGTGCAGGCAACCACCCTGGTCCTTCACAGCGACCCTCATCAACTCGCCAGCTCACGGAGTTGTCCCCGCTGCCGGTCCTCGGGCACCTTGTGAACCAGGCAGCCTCTGGCTCTGCCCCGCCCACCTGCTCCAGGTGTGCCCGCCTCTCCCCTGCGCCTGCACTGGAAGGGCAGCCATCGCACAGAATCTGCCGTGGCTGGTTCAGCAAACCCTTACCCGACAGTGCCCTCTGCTGGGAAGGAAGGAAGCTGCTCCAGGAGAAGAGGGGGGCAGGAATGACCTCACGCGTGCCCAGGGGCAGAGCAGGCTGGACGTGCCCCTGTGGGCTGCGGGGCTGGCAGAGGGGCTTGCTGGGGGGGCACTAACTCCTGGCTCAGCTCACCTGCGGGAAGTGGCTGGCCGGGGACCCATGCCTCTGTCCGCCAAGGAACGCAGAGACTGCCTACGGCCAGGAGCGCCTGGACTGACCCCACCCCCGAGGCCCTGGGAGGAGGCAGTGACCTCAGACCTGCAGCCTCCAGGACTGGGAGGGACCAAAGCCTGAGGTTCAGCCCCCCGTCTGGGGCCTTGCTGACAGCCGCCCCCGGACAGGGAGACACGCAGGTGCAGGTGGAAGACTGAGGCATCCCGGGGCTCTGAAAAGGTCTCAGGTGGGCTCATGAGGGGCGACAGGTGACAAGCAGCTGTGGCATTTGGGGGAAGCCCCTAGCCCAGCGCCTGGCAGCTGGCAAGGCCTCCTTGCCGGTGGACCGGCGGCGGTGATACCCACCCTGGCCCCCACCTCTGCGAGTGCGCAGACAGCTCCGCAGAACAGAGAGAAATGAGAAAGAGCCTGTGCAAAGAAGGGGGGGCGCCTGGGGGCTCAGCTGGTGAAGCGTCCGGCTTCGACTCAGGTCACGATCTCATGGTTCGTGGGTTCGAGCCCCGTGTCGGGCTCTGTGCTGACAGCTCAGCGCCTGGACCTGCTTCAGATTCTGTGTCTCCCTTTCTCTCTGCCCCTCCCCTGCTCGTGCTGTCTCTCTCTATCTCTCAAAAGTAAATTAAAAAAAAAACATAAAAAAATAAATAAAAAGAAGGCAGTGGGGGAGACAGCCTTGCCAGGCCGGGGCTGGGGGTGGGGGGTGATGGGATTTCAGCCACTGACACGCCCGTCCATGCCAGGAGGGCCTGCGGGTCCTGACTGGGTCGTCCAGCCACGGCCTGTGGCTCTAGCGGGCTGCACGGTGTCAGGATGGTGGTGGGGGTGGCCCCCGGGCCTGGCAGGAGGCTGAGCTCCGTGGCTGTGACTCCACTGTCTCAGGTGCGGGGACTGTCCGAGCTCAGGCCTAGGGCAAGGCCGACCCGCGTGTGGGCCTGGCCGGGCCTGGCCTGGCTTGTCACTCTGCAGGGGCCTTGGGAGCCGGGTCGGCTCTGCAGGTGGCGGCCGTGAACTTGGTCTGCCCCACTGTTGTCACCAAGCTGCCCCTGACGGAGCCCTGTGTGCGCTCTCCCCGGGGAGGGAAGCAGGAAGGTCCCACCTCCTCGGCTCCCATCCGGGTGCCCTCGCTCAGCGGCCCTTCCCTGCTTGCTCCCAAACTTCTGGTCAGCCCAGCGCTAGGCCTTTTCTCCATGGCTCGACCCACCCGGACCCTCGCAGAGAGCCTTGGAGGAAGGGGTCCCCCCTGCTCAGTTCTGCCCAACCCCCTCCAAGGTCTTCTGTTGGCCCTTGGTCTGGAGGCGGGCGTGCCCTCCTTCTTCCCCTGGGCACTCCCCCAAGGCCTCCTCCTTGGCTCTCCGGGCCCTGCTCCAGGCTCTGGTGTGGCCCCCGGGGTTCCCACCTCCTGGGTCCTGGTCGCCGGGCTCCGGGCTCCCTCCCTGATGGGCTGATTCCCCAGGACTGGGCCTCCTGGGTGGGTGACCGCCGCTCTGCCACACACGGCTGTTTGACCTTGGAAGTGACCGCACCTTGGGGCCAGCAGAATTTGAGGATGACCTGAAAACCCTCTTTGGGGCTGGGGACCTGGGAGTGGGGTGGCCCCTGTGATGGTGTCACGTGACCCACAACAGCCACCATTGCAGATCCAGCTCTGGCCCCTGGTCGGGTGACTTTGGGTTCATGAGAAGGGAAATCAGGGCAGGCCTGAGGATGGGGTCCCAGCGTGAGACCTCTGCACAAAAGAGGGTGTCCATGGTCGGCTTGCCCCCATGGAGGGGCCGCGTGGCTGGGAACTTGGGGTGACCTGCTGGCAGTCCACAGGGAAGGGGACCTCAGTCCCACACCTGCGAGGAATCGAATGGGCCAATAACCCGAATGAGACCTTGGAAACAAATGCTTCCCAGAGCCAGCATCCTGATCTCTGTCTGTGGGGCTCTGAGGACAGGGGACAAGAGCGGGGGGTCCTTTTTGTTTTTAAATGTTTATTGAGAGAGAGACAGAGAAGTGGGGGAGAGCATGAGCAAGGTAGGGGCAGAGAACGAGGGAGACAGAATCTGAAGCAGCTCCAGGCTCTGAGCTGTCAGCACGGAGCCCGGTGCGGGCCTTGAACTCACAGACCACAAGATCGTGACCTGAGCTGAAATCAAGAGTCGGATGCTCACCC
This sequence comes from Suricata suricatta, assembly GCF_006229205.1. NCBI lineage: Eukaryota > Metazoa > Chordata > Mammalia > Carnivora > Herpestidae > Suricata > Suricata suricatta. Next base: position 2,153,183 of record NC_043710.1, read on the forward strand.
GACCGACAGAGCCCCAGGCGTCCCGTAGCTGGGGGCCACGTTAGGCTGCTGTTTGTGACCCTGTGTTACACAGCACTAGCTAACTAATTCAACTGCCACGTGCCTCAGTTTCCCCAGCTGTATATGGAGTCGCGGGGCCCTTATTCACAGGTAGTTGTGGGGCTAAAGGAGGGGCCGCAGGACGGTGCCCTCGGGAAGCAGGAGGGGGCTGCGGGTCCCTGGGATCCTCACCGCGCCTGCGCTCAGCTGGCCCTGGGCCTGGCGGGGCGTGGGGCCTGCACGCACGCCTCTGCTCTATTCCGCATCCGCTCCACGCCTTTCTCCCGGGGCCGCGGTGGAGCGGGGGCCACACGGGGCCGCGTGGGGCTCTTCCCGGCATCTCCCGGCCTCGAAGGAACTTCGCACACAGGATGGGGTCCGTCAGTGTTTGGAGAAGAGGCTCATAGCTGGCCAGGCAGACGGGCTGCCGGTCAGAGGAGGGGCGTGCATGCCACGGGGGGCCCGGTGTGCCCCAGCTGTTATGCTTGGGGCAAGGCCGACCTCTCAGGGTCTCCCTGGTGAGGTGGGGGCTCCTTCCCCAGGGAGGGGGCCGCCCGCCTGCTGAGCCAGTCCCCAGGGCCCCGAGCAGCCCGGGGAAGGAGCCCGAGACACAGGAGCCGGGCGGACCCAGGGCTCAGGGAGGGCAGGGGTCTGGAGGACGGACGCGCGCGTGTGTGCGCGTGTGTGTGTGTGTGTGTGTGTGTGTGTGTGTGTGTGTGAGAGACAAGGATCGATGGGACAGCCGAGGACGGCCACCTGGAAGACGCTGACTTCTGACTCAGCCCACTGAGATGTGAAAGTTGCCAGCTGGAAATCAAGGCCCAGCACGGCCCTGGGACACATCCGGGTGCCCCTGGTGCTGGGCAGCGCCTTGCCCAGGGGAGCGGGGTGGGGGGGGGAGCCCTGCTGGAGCAGGTGCAGGAGCCGGAGTCACAGAGGGTGCGGCGGCCTGGGCAGGAGGCCCAGCGGGACCCCGGGGGTCTCAGTCCCTCCGGGCTCCTGGGGAAGGAAGCAGACGCCCAGCCAGGAAGCTTGGTTTGGGACTATCTGCCCCTCCCCACTGCTCACATGGACCCAGCTGCACCCCCAGAATGCCTAGTACCTTCACCTCCTTCTCTGGCTCCCCGGCTCCCAGCCCCCGCACCCCCGCCCATCTCCAGGGATTCTCTGCAGGAGAGACCTGCCGGGGCCTCTGACCGAAGGTGGGAAAGGGCACCTTGACCCTGCAGCCCTCCTTGCAGGAGAGGCCAGGCGCCGTCCCCCCACCAGTGGCGAGGAGGGCCCGCCAGCGCCTGCCGCCTCTGCTCCTGGCCTCTGGGCCGTGTGCACGGCGCCTGGCCTCCTCCTTCCCTGGCTGTGGGCAAGGGGCTTGGCGCCGGAACTTCCTACTTAGCATTCCTCTCCTCACCTCCTCCACGCAGGCGGCCAAGGCTGGAGCCGGAGGCAGGGGAATGTCGAGGAACCAAGAGCAGCTCTGAGGGCCATGGGCGGGGCCCGGCCTTGGGGGCTGCGTACGCCACTGTCTCCTGAGGGTCACCGACCAGCCCCAGTTCCTTCAGAGGACAGGGTGCCGAGCAGACCTGATGGCCCCTTGCTGCTGAGGCCAGGAAGCTCCTACTGGGAAGGTGTGCATGGGGGCGGGGGCGGTGCCCTGGGGTCAGAGCCCAAAGAGACCCCAGGCACCCCCAGAGAGCCTTCTGTGCAGCCTTGCACATCCGGGGCATCTCACTGAGCACAGGGGTAGCCCCACCTCAGCAGGGACTTTGAGCACCCGGGCCGTGGGCGCGGTGGCCTGCCCCTGCCCAACTACCCGAGGCCTGGACTTGCTTTCCCTCGAAGAGGAGCGAGTAGAAGCCACAACAGCAAAGCTGACGGCTGGCGGGGCACCCGGGGCTCAGTCAGCTGAGCGGCTGACTCTTGATTTTGGTGCAGCTGTGATCCGAGGACCAGGGACTCGGGCCCTGTGTCAGGCTCTGCGCTGAGCAGATTCCCTCTCCCTCTGCCCCCCTCCCCAGCTTGTCTTCTCTCTCTCTAAAAAAAGAAAAGAAAAGAAAAGAAAAGAAAAGAAAAGAAAAGAAAAGAAAAGAAGGTCACAATTGTTTAAAGAGCCAGTGACCACAGCTGACACACACAAGGCGTGAGGTCACGATGCACCAGCCACCCGCCCCCACCACACACAGGGGCTCCTTAATCCTCACAAGAATGGCCGGACACGCACGATTATTAACACCACTGTCCCATTTCACAGACAGGGAAGACAAGGCAGAGAGAGGCGGCAGACGCCGGCAGAGGACGCACCGCTGGGAAGAAGGCAGCCCGTTGGTCCCCCCGGCGGGAGGCAGCCCGTTGGTCCCCCCAGCCCAGGCCGGCTTGCTCTTCCCCGGGGAGCTCAGAGCTCCAGCCCGAGCCTCTGCCGGGGCCACCGGGCTCCTGGGCTCCTGATCTCAGGGGCGCCCCTGTCTCGTGTTCTGCTCAGTGAGTCTTGGCTGTTGCATGAACGCAGGAGGAGGGAGCCAGTGGTGGACGCCGTGGAGGTGACCTGGCGGCCACGGGCACACCTATGTCACTGTCACCGAATTTGGAAAAGTGAGGAACTCACCCAAACACGGAGCCAGGAGGGAGCTGGGTCAGCACTGCCCTGCTCTTCCCCGAGCACCTGAACGTGACCTGCAGTGTCCCGCACAGCTGCTGTCGGCTGACACTGTCCCCCCCCCCATGATGCGGGGTCCCAGGACCTCAGGCTGAAGGTCGGCTCCCCCCCCCCATCTCCGGCCTGAGGCGGACCTTCCTCTAGCCCGAGGGCGTCTGGGCCCCGCACTGTGTCCCCGGAGAAGCGACTTTGCACACAGGCCCTCCCAGCCTCAGGAGCCAGGGGAGCTGGACCCCCGATCTGTCCCCAGGTCGGGAGGAGCCCCCCTCTCACTGCCCTGAGCACCTCTCTGCCTTGGCCTCCAGTGTCCCTCTTTCCAAGCCTGATTTTTAAAAAGAAATCCTTGAGGGCGACGCAGCCAAAAGTCGCTGAGAAGGGGAGAGCGCGCTTCCCAAGTGACCACGAAGGGGGCGCTTGTCTGCCTCGAAGTCCCCGCGGTCCCGTCCTGCCAGGCGTCCCTGGAGAGGGGGCCAGCGGCCCAGGTCCCCTGGAGGTGGCGCTGGCCCAAGCGAGCGCCTGGGATGTGGGTGCAATGCAGCACAGTGTGGCCGTCCCGACCCCGCTGTCCACTCGGCTTGGCCCGCGGGACACCGCCTGGCCAGGCACTGCCCGGGGCGGGCGGTGGGCAGAGCCAGCGCCAGGCTGGCCAGCGCGCCAGCCCCCCCAGCCCCCTCCCCCAGGGAACTTGGAAGAAGTCAGCAGAAAACTGGGCAGTCCCGCCGCCTGCCGCTTCCTGGCTCCCTCCCCTCGCGGCTCCAGATTCCCCAAGTCCAGCGCTTGCTCACGGTGCCCACGGTGCCCATGGCTCCCACCCCCCCTCCTGCGGCGCGGCCCTCCCCTCCCCAGCGGCACTCACCGTGCAGCACGGCATAGGGGCGCAGGCCCGCTCCCCGCTCCAGGTTGGGTTCCTCTGCTCCACCGTCTGCCGCCTGGGCTGTGCCAGCCGGCGGATGGCTCAGCCAGCGCCCCGGACCCCGGGGGCCCCCAGCCGGGTCTTCCTGGAGGGGACCCTGCAGTCCCCGAGCGCACAGGGAGTGTCTGCCTGCTGGCCCGGGCCAGGGCGTTTCCGGGGCTGTGCGGCAGGCAGGGTGCAGTCGGGTGGGGCCAGGGGGTCACCGCGGGGGACCTGGCCCCCAGGGGCTGCGGGGGACCTGGCCCCGCGGCTCTCCCCGGAGCGCACAGCGTCGCCTGCAGCCCCAGCCCCTGAAGCTGCCTCCTGGGCGCCCGCAGACCTGGCTCCAGCCTTGGCTGCGTGCTTCTGTCCTTCCCGGGGTACAGGAGGTGACAGTGGCGCCGGTGTTACCTAACACCCCCGCAGCCTGGCCTTCTCTCCGCGTTTGTTTAGGGATGACAGTGGGAACTGCCTAGAAGACCCTCCTGTCGGGGCGCCCACGTGACCTCCTGCGGCACAGAGAGGGTGGGTGGCTGTGGGGTCACACAGCAAGTCAGGGGCACCTGAGAGCCCTCCTGGATTCGAGGATGATTCCCCCCCCCTGGGAGGGGGGCCAGCTCCTTCCCAGCCCAGGCTGGTCCTGCCCGCCCTGCTCTGCCCGTCCCTCCCCTGCCCGCTGGGCCCAGGACAACATCTCCGGGTGCTTTCCGTCTCTCTGGGAGAGCTGCAGGCCCCCAGCCGACAGGTGGCCCCTCGCGGGAGCTGGGGACGGGGCAGTGGGGCCCACAGTCCGTGATGTGTCGGCAACGCCACCCGGGCCTCGCCTGTGGGCGTCTATGCCTCCCGGGCACCGGCCCCCTTTAACACACGCCGCTCTGCTCTGCCGCTGGCCCCGCCGGGCCCCTGGGCTGCAGGCTCCGCGGCCTGGGGGTGGGTGGCCCGCATGGCCAGAACCTCTCCCATGCACCCGCGCCCCGTGTGGCGTGGTAAACAGGCAGGTCCCTCAGTCTCCCTGTGCCTCAGTTTACCTGACCTCACGGGTGAGGATCTCCACAGAGAGACGGAGCCGGGCTGACGGTGTGTAGTACATGCTAGACAAACATGCTGCGAACTGACTTTCTCTCCTTGATCCCCACGAGGCACTTCCCAGCAGCTGGCGAGCTCCCATTTTATGGATGCGGACACAGAGTCCCTGAATTATCCCCGGTCACCTGGACATGTCTCAGGTGATGGCAAACCTCAGCCTCATGACTGACGTGCCCCGGAGGGGAGGGGCGGCTATGGCTGCAGGAGGCTCATGGAGACCCTTGGGGCGGGGGGTGCTGGGAGAGGGTGTGCGCGCGCGCGCGTGTGTGTGTGTGTGTGTGTGTGTGCACGCGTGCGCACACAGAAGGGCAGGCAGAAGATGTAGCTGGCACTGGGCAGGGGAGGCAGGGGACTTCCCGTGTTGAGGGCAGTGAGGGACCAGGGTCCCCCGGGAAGGGGGCAGCACGGTGGGGGCGGGAGTGGGGAGGTGGGTTTGAACCCAAGAACGAGTGCACTCCCCACACAAGCAGGGACCTTTGGGAGCTGAGCTGGCGCCAGGCCCTCCCAGGGGGCGACGCCCAGCACTGCCTGTGACTCAGGGCTGCCTCTCAGGACCCAGACCCCAGCCGTGCAGGCTGCCCTGCCCTTGGCCTCCAAGCCCTCCCTGGTCTGGGCTGGCACCTGCTTCTCTGGCGGGAGGCGGTGCTCAGGGCCACCAAGCAAGGGTGCCGGAGCCCTGGGGACCTCAGGGACAGGGGGACCCCACATGCAGCCCTGAGGGGTCCAGGCGATCCCACTGCCCAGCCCCATAGCATCCTGACCCCTGCTAGACACCGGGCAGCCTGCCCTCGCTTCAGAGACGCTCATCCTTGAGTGTATCTGTCACCTTCTTTGTCCCGTCCATCCGTCCACTCTGTGGGCCTCTGGCATTCTAGGATATTCTGCACACATCGGCCAGAGCCTGGGGCCCCCAGCATTTGCCTCTGAGACCTCCTTGTAGACCCCAGGACAGAAGCCCCATGTGCAAAATAGAGGCCATAAGGAGCCGGCTAGAACCTTCTGGATGTCGCGATGACAGTGTGGGGTATGGGGCCATCCGGTGCCCACTCCCTCCAAGGGAGGGGGGCACCCCAAGCAGGTGAGAGGGGCAGGGGGTTGGACCTCCGCTCCTCGGGCCGCAGCACAGCCCAGCTGGCCAATTGCATGACCTTCCACGCTCCCTGCGGCCATCAGATGCTGTGGGGGCCCGAGGCCTTCTCCGGGCCCCACGCCTTGGACCCAGGAGCCGGGAGTCTTTGGAGTGGAGTCCAAGTGACCTTGCTCCAGTCACGCCGAGGACGCCATCGGATTGCAGGGAGCCTTCCGGTCTGACCAATGGGAAGGACGAAGTGGTACGTTTCCACTTTGGTGTCCTTTTCTTGCAAGGGCAGACATTCTGTCCTTTCTGGGGAAGGAACAAAACTTGCCTCGCAGAGCCGGAGGGTTGGCAGAGGCCCTTAATCAAGCTGTGTGTGGCTTGGGAAGCTTTCATTTTCCAGGGAATTTGCGAGTCTCGGCCAAGAGGGAAAATCTGGTCGATTCTTTAGATATCTTTCCTTCCCTCCTCCCCCTCCATTTCCTTCCTTCCTCCTTCTTTCCCTTCCCTCCTGCCTTTCCCCTCTCCCCTCTCTTTCTCCCCCCTTCTACTAGTGTTTACTGAGCACCTAACAGGCCTTTACCCAATACAGAGAATATCAAGTTAGAAATGTGGCTCCTGACCCCTAGGCTCACCGGAGCTGGCGGACAGGGGAGCACCCGTGCTGAGTAGGCTGGTGTCCGGCCAGGACTCAGAGACGGCTGAAGTCAAGTCCAGGGAGCTCAGAGACCTGACCAATGAAGACCATGTGTGCATGCGGGTGTGCGCAGACAGTGTTGGGGAGGGAGCCGAGGTGCACAGAGGTGGGCGTGGGGCAGGGCATGAGCTGAGATGTGAAGCGTGGAGGTGTGGGGTGGTTCCGTTCCTTCTCTCCTTCACCCGTGACAGGGATCTGGGGATGCCATGAGGAGGAGGAGTGATGGTGGAGATGGTGGTGGTGATGGTGGTGAGGATGGTGATGATGGTGGTGATAGTGGTAATGATGGTGGTAATGATGGTGATGATGGTGATGGACGTGGTGATGGTGGTGATGGTGGTGATGGTGGTGGTGATGGTGGTGGTGACGATGGTGAGGATGGTGATGATCGTGGTGATCGTGGTGATGGTGGTAATGATGGTGAGGATGGTGATGATCGTGGTGATCGTGGTGATGGTGGTAATGATGGTGATGATGGTGATGGACGTGGTGATGGTGGTGATGGTGGTGATGATGATGGTGATGGTGGTGGTGATGGTGGTGGTGATGATGGTGAGGATGGTGATGGTGGTGG
>NC_043710.1:2160295-2164655 GCF_006229205.1 Suricata suricatta
GTGATGGTGGTGGTGATGGTGATGATGGTGGTGGTGATGATGGTGATGGTGATGATGGTAATGATGGTGATGATGGTGGTGATGGTGGTAATGATGGTGGTAATGATGGTGATGATGGTGATGGACGTGGTGATCGTGGTGATGGTGGTGATGATCGTGGTGATGGACATGGTGATGGTGATGATGGTGATGATGGTGATGGACGTGGTGATGGTGGTGGTGATGATGGTGATGGTGGTGGTGATGATGGTGATGATGGTGATGGTGGTGGTGATGGTGATGATGGTGGTGGTGATGATGGTGATGGTGATGATGGTGATGATGGTGATGATGGTGGTGATGGTGGTAATGATGGTGGTAATGATGGTGATGATGGTGATGGACGTGGTGATCGTGATGATGGTGGTGATGATTGTGGTGATGGACATGGTGATGGTGGTGGTGGTGATGATGGTGATGATGGTGGTGATGGACACGGTGATGTTGATGATGGTGATGATGGTGGTGGTGGTGATGGTGGTGGTGATGGTGGTGATGATAATGTAATGGAGAAACAGAAAGGGTGCCATGTCAGGCACCTGGTATGAGGTGGCATCCCTGACCCTAGAGTCTCCTGGAGGCATGGCAGCTGGAGCCATATTTAACCTTGAAAATCTCTCCCCACCTCAGCTTTCTGGCCAGCCCAGCCCTGGGAGCCCATCCCCATTTCACCATCAGTTTATTCCACTTTACCCCCACAGCGTGATGCTCATGGTGGAACCTCAGACCCCATGAGGGGCAGCGGAGGCAATATTTGGCATAAGGAGTAAACCCATGCTCAGATCTGTTCCAGAGAGGCTGCCCTGTGAGGGGGTGGGTTGGCCTTCTCCCCGGGCACAGATGCTGATCTGGCCGGCGTCCTAACGAGGCGCTAACGAGGAGGAAGCCAGCCAGGCAGGTCTTGCTGGCTGCGGGTAGCTCTCCATCTGTCTGCTCAGTGCTCTGAGGTCTCTCTGGCGAGACAGGGCCTGGATCCCCGCAGGGAGCCGCCAAATGTCCTTAATCCATGTCTCTGCAGTGGCCTCCCCCTCTCCTATAGGCCATTAGCCAGGCCACCTGCCACCCGGCCCCGCGCTGGAGGGAGGGCCCGCACACTTGTCCGCAGGGCCGGCAGGTGGCCTCTCACAGGCCCTGCAGGGCTGAGCCAGGGAGGGACCTCCTTAGAACTACCCCCACCTCCGCATGCGGCTCCCAGCACCACTAAGGGGAGGGGGCCTGGCTCTGCGGCTCCCTGGCCATGTGACCTGAAGCAGGGCTCACTTTCTCTGGGCCTCAGTTTCTCCATCTGTACAAAGAAGGGGTCCGGTCAGGGTGGGGTGAGTTCTTATCCTTGGAGAGAAATTCAGCACCAAGCACTTTCAGCTGCACATGGAACGTGGAAGCGTGTTCATCAGCCCACAGGGAAATGAGTCTCTCCTGAGTCTCCGTTCGGGGCTTCTGGGTCTGTTTTACCCACTTTCACGCACAAAAACATTGGGAGCAAAGAGACCCATTCACTCTCCTCTGCACTCAGAGCGGAGCGGTCTGGACTCAGGCAACAGCAAAGAAGGGGCCTTCGGGGGAGCGGCAGGTGCGCCCACGTGAAGCCAGCCCGCCCCCCATGTGTCCCCGGTGGCAGTGCGGGTGATGTTAGCCAGCCTCGGACATTCAGGAGAGGCCAGAAACCTGATTTGGATGTGAAATTCCCCAATTGTTAAGTGCTGACAACTAATCTAAAAATATTTAATCCTTGGGGCACCTACCTACGTGACTCAGTCACTTAAGCGTCCGACTCCTGATTTCGGCCCAGGTCATGATCTCACAGTTCTTGAGTTCCAGCTCTGGGTCAGCGTGGACCCTGCTTGGGATTCTCTCTTTCTCTTTCTGCCCTTCCCCCACTCAGGCTCTGTCTCTCTCTCTCTCTCTCTCAAAAATAAATTTAAACATTTAAAAAAATCACAAAGAAAATGAGGAAAGGTTTGGAATCAGTGATTAGGAAGGCAAACTCTCAGGACGCAGGTAGAGAGAGCAGTGCCTGGAGGCAAACTGTAGCTTTAAATGCCCATTCCCAGAAGCAGAAAAGATTTTAAAAAAATATATATACATATATATATATATATATATATGTATATATATATATATATATATAAGCTACTTACCTCAAGAAGCCAGAAGAAGCAGAGCAAATTAAATCCCATGAAGTAGAAGGAAAGACATAAAGAAAGGAGTCTGCCCAATAGACTGCAGATGAACAACAGAGAAAGTCAGCAAAATGCAAAAGCAGGTTGTCTTGAAACGCTGAATGATATTGATCAGCCCTAACAAGGAGGATCGAGAGGAAACACAGATGACCGACAGGAGGCGCGGAGGACACAGCAGAGAGAGGACGCGCGGGAACCGGTGACTGGGTGCGTATCCAACGTGAGGCTAAGTTCCCATTTAGAAAAATGGAACGTTCCTTGAAGAGCAAGACTTTCAGAAACTGATGGAGAAAGAGAAAAGAAACCTGAGCAGCCTTCTATTTGTTAAAGAAATGGAGACTGTTTTTAACTCCACTCGCAAAAACTCTAGACCCCGACGGCTCCTCAGATGGATCCACACTGGCCCCACCCACACTCTTCCAGAGGCCGGAGCAAGAGGGACTCTCTCTGATGCCCAAACTGATGGGGCCGCTACCGGGGAACTGAGGAGAGAGCATCTCACGAACATAGATGCAAATACTCCTATCAACATATGGGCAGGTCAAGTGCACTGAGAGGTAAGAAGGACAAGACAGTGTCCAGGCAGAGGTGATCCGAGGAGGGCAAGGTCAGTGTGGGACAGTGATGCGGCGTAATTCACCACATCGGGAGACTACAGGAGAGAAACCATATGATGGTCTTAATAAATGAGGGAAAACAGTTGATAAAACTCAATACCTGTGCACGATTTATAAAAACCCAAATCATGGATTTGGACTCTCAGAAAACTGGGGATAGGCGGGAATTATATCAGTGTTGGCTAAGGCCATAAACACAAGGCCTGCAGCTGGCATCATGGTTAATGGTCAAATATTGACCACCGTCCCTGCAAGAGCAGGGCAAGGCAAGGATGGCTACGTCTACCATTTCTAGTCAACGCTGTGCGGGCGGGCTTAGCCAAACCAGACAGGAAGTAGAGAGACCGTCTCGGTTTGTAAATGGAGTGAGCCTGTACTTAGAAAATCCTAAATTGCCTTCAAAGAGATAACTAGAACTAATTAGTACAGTTAGTAATTTGGTAGGATAGCTGTTAGATCGTGTAAAAAAATCAAGAGCGACATAAGAAACCGAGAAACTGTCAGGAAACAATTGGAAAATGAAACCCGAAGCTTATTGCAGAAACACTCCCAAGCCCCGGGTGCCTCGGAATGGATTTTCCCAAGTGTATACAGGGAGCCAAACCCCGAAATAAATGGTGTGTGTGGGGAATTGCACGTGAATTGGAAAACGCCATGAATTTTAGAGAATAATTGAATAGATTCCACGCAATCTCAATAAATTTTTCAGCAGACTTTTGAAGCCATTGTCAGGCTGATTCTAAATTTATTAGAAATGCAAGTCTTGAAGAAGAAATACAATATCGTAGGACTCGCACCACCTGATGTCATGACGCCAGTGACACCACAGTATCGAGACACGGGGGCATTGGTGTAAGACCAGCCAGGCAGAGCAGCGAAGCGGAGTCGGCCACATACAACTGACTGAGTTACAACAAAGGCGCCAATGTGATTCAAGAGAAAAAGGAAATGTTTTCAACAGATATTCCTGGAATGCCTGGATATCCGTTTGGGAAAACCACACAAAACCACTGAGCTCTCTGGCACAAAAACAGACACACAGACCAATGGCATAGAATAGAGAACTCAGAACTGGGCCCACAAATGTACAGCTAATTAATTTTTGACAAAGCAGGAAAGAGTATCCGATGGAAAAAAAAACTGCCTCTTTAGCAGGTGGTGCTGGGAGAACTGGACAGGAACATGCAGAAGAATGAAACTAGACCACTTTCTTACACCATACACAAAAATCAACTCAAAATGGCTCAAGGACCTGAATGTGAGACCAGAAACCATCAAAACCCTCGATGAGAAAGTAGGAAAAAACCTCCTAGACCTCCACCGCAGCAATTTCCTACTCGACACATCCCCAAAGGCAAGGGAAATGAAAGCAAAACTGAACTCTTGGGACCTCATCAAGATGAAAAGCTTCTGCACTGCAAAGGAAACAATCAAGAAAATGAACTGGCAACTGACAGAATGGGAAAAGATAGTTGCAAATGACATATCAGATAAAGGGCTAGTATCCAAAATACACAAGGAACT
>NC_043710.1:2164755-2169499 GCF_006229205.1 Suricata suricatta
GTTGCTCCCCACATCGCCTTGCAGGGGAGGAGGCTGTGGGGGCGCCAGGACCCGAGCCTGGGTCCCTGGGGATCAGGCTAAAGACTGACTTGTTCCTGTAATTTACTAAGATACATGTAAATGGATGGAGGCCAAGTGTTGCGTGACTGTGATTTCTGTCAATTAACCGTTTCCTTTCCTTAGTCCCTGGGCAGCCGGGAGTGCCCGAGGACTGTCACCAGGTGGGGGGGGGGGGGGGGCAGGGGTGCTAGCTTGTACTTTGCCCCCAGCCTGCCCCGGGGGCCCCTCATCACCACTGTGAGAACTTTGGAGAACACGGAGACACCGCTGGGGGGCTCGGTCAGTTTGATAGGGAAAAATCTGTTGTAAGATGGCGGACAGGACCGATAAGGAAATACCTGTCCCTGATCAAAGGCTCCCCCTTCCGGTTCTTCTTCCCACCCTGCTGGTCGCACCCCGGAAGGAGCAATGCGGAAGTAACAAGCGATACATTATTCCCTCTGCTGATGCGCTGGGCTCAGACTTCTGGACAGTGATCTCCTCTGAGCCCACCGGTGTAAAAGAAACCTGCTTTCCAAGAGCTCCGAGGGCCACTTAGTTCTTCCGCCGGATGATCCAGACCAGGTTCTGTAACAAGTTAAGCATCTGACTTCGGCTCAGGTCATGATCTCACGGTTCGTGGGTTCGAGCCCCGCATGGGGCTCTGTGCCGACAGCTCGGAGCCTGGAGCCTGGTTCAGATTCTGTGTCTCCCTCTCTCTCTGCCCCTCCCCTGCTCATGCTCTGTCTCACCCTCAAAAATAAGTAAACATTAAAAAAAATTTTAAAGCAAGTGGAAAACGGAGAAAGTTACCGGTGGCCCACCCACAGCCCAGAGACCCTGGCTTTTGCAGGTTTACGGGCCTCCTCGGGAAGGGTGGGCTCGGCCACCCTCGACTCCAGCAGAGGGCGCTAGTGCGGTCAGCCTGAGTGTCGGGGGAGCAAACCGTCAAGAAAGAATTCTTGAGACGTTTTCAGTGCAAAAAAGTGGTTCTGTTAAAGCCTGGGGACAGGAATCTCGGGCAGAAAGCTGCGCCGCGGTGGTGAGGAGTGACTGGTTCTATACTTTTAAGTCAGGAGGCGCAGAGAGAAAGGAAGCTTCCAGAAGGATTTTCATATGTCAAAAAGACTCCTAGGATCCTGGAGGTCCGGCTGTTCTCAAGCGCAGGTTGCTTTTGGCCGCTGGGAAAGGACCAACATTCAGGCGGCTGTGAGGTCCCAGAGGAAGGTCCCTGCCTCTCAAGTACTAGTCCGTGGGCTGCAAGTTGTAGGAGATTTAACTTTATCTACATTTCTTTCGCCTTTGTTCTCTTCAGGTCTAAGGGCTGGTCCTGCAGCCCGGGGAGGGGGTCGAAGCCGCCAGAGCCCAGCTCGCTAGGGGAGGGGGGGGCTGCTTTGGGGGTGGTTTGGGGAGAGGCTGTCCGTTCTGGTGACATTTCCCGCCAGACCCCAAGGAGGGTTGTGGCCTCCTTCTTGGAAGGCCTGGAAAGGAGATGGGGGGAGCTTCAGAGGTGGGGGGCCAGACCCTGGATATAGCTGTGGGGGAGTCCCCTGTGGGGCCCGTCATCTGTGAGCTGACAGTGGGGACAGGCGGGGACAGGCGGTTAGCAGCGTCTGGCACGTGATAAACAGCCCCATCTAGACAGATGGGAATCACAGGGTCCTCTGGCTGTGAACCCTTCTGCAGTGCGGGGGCACCAGCCTGAGCCCGGGCAAGCCGGCGAGGGGCTGTCACCTCTCTAGCTGGGTCACCTCCAACAAGTCACCTGACAGCCCAGAGCCCCCGTCTGCATAGGAGCGGAGGAGCAGTGAGGACACGGTGGCTCGTCCCGGGGAGCGGCGACCCCAGGTTCCGTCTGCCTGTCCTGGCCTGCGTGGTCAGCCACACTGCCTCCCACCCACTGCAGCTGAGCCCCAGTGTCCCTGGCCGGCCCCGACCTCGGCCACCACGCCAGGCTGCTCTTGGCACGTCCTGCCCACCACCAGTGGGCACCTGCCCCGGCTGAGCCCTCGAGGTGACCCCCTGGTCCAGGCAGGCCTCCCACGGCCGCCGCCTGCCTCGGGTCCTGCATCCTTAGCTCCTAACCGGCCCGTGTCCATGGAACTCACTAGAAGGTCCCAGCAGGCAGGGGACTGGCGGCTTTATCCCCTGCTGCCTCCCCTGTGCTGGGACCTCAGACGGGAGGAGGGGCTCAAGGAGCATTTGTTGACCGATGGCGGATGGCCGGGTGGTCGGATGAGGGGTGATCACGTGAATGACCCGGTCAAGGAATCGGTGGCCTGGCTGGAGTTCGGGTGCAGCTGGATAGAATCAGACCAGGCTGGTCCTGGGTTCTGGAACCTTCTCGGCCAGACGGAGTGCTGACCTGAATGTTGGTTATAGGAGGGCCCAGGCTTCTCCCTGCAGAGTTCAGCCACCACAGCCCCTCACCCCTGCCTGGCCACACTCTCCCCTTCCAGGCAACACCCATCAGAGCCAACTCCATGCCAAGTGATGTGGGAAACGGAGGCAGAAGGAGATGGCAAATAGAATCAAATTTCCTTGTAACCTGCAGCCCGTCGACAGCCGCTAAGGTGGGCGGAGTAAAACGTTCAGGAGCTCCTGGTCTTAATGCTAACGCTCCGCTAGAGGGCAAAGCAACCTCAGCTTGCCCACAGCGAGGCCTCCAGGATCCCGGGAGTCTTTAGCAAGTGAAAAGCTCACTGGAAACTTCGCCCGGACTTTACCTCCCCGGACTCCCAAGTACGGAACCAGTCTCTCCTCCTGGTCCCCGGGCAGCTCTTCCCGCCCACCGTCCTGTCCCCGAGCGTTAATAAAACCACCTTTTTGCACCGAAGACACCTTCGAGAATTCTTTCTTGGCCTCGGCTCCAGACCCCACTGACGGACGAGGGACATGAGGCAAGCTGAGGGCCAGGCACAAGCGGGCACAGCCGGCCCCTCCAAGGTCCTGGCTGCCCAAGGATGAAGGAGAGGACAGAAATCAAATGGATAAACCGACAGTCTCCATCAGTTTACAAACGTTTCATCAAAAGCCTAATCAGGAGCTCCCTACTACCTTAATGATAATGTTTTGCTGGAGAGAAAAGCTATCGTAGCCTGACAATCCCTAGGCCTCTGGTGATCTGTGAATCCTCTTTAGCACTTGGAAATCCTTTGAGGAAACTTCCTCTTGACATTCCCTGTCTCCAAGCCCTGTGGTGTGTTCGGTGTGTCCACGGTTACCCTTCACACCCCGGGGCGGCTCTCCCCGTCCAGGTGTCCAGTCCCCGGTCCCCGTGCTTTAATATCCTCACATTTTGCCCCAAAGATGTCTTCAAGACTTCTCTCTTGGCCTTTGGCTCTGAACCCCCACCATCACCCCCAAAACCCCATTACCCAAAAATATCGTCACTAAGCACCAGACAGGAACCCAAGATATGGGTGCACTCGGTATGGCCCATGTCTCCAAGGAGTCTGGGGTCTGAAGAAGGGACGGACATAAATACTGTTCAAAGCCAGCACATGAAGGTGTGCAGAGAAGTGTGCGGAGGGTTGGGGGGCCCCACTGCACCCCAGTTTATGACCATAGCCCTGGTATCATTAGACTGTTCCTTTTTCCTCCCAAGTGTCCCCATGTGGGTGTCACCTGGGTGTCCTAGTGTTAGGGCGGCCTGGAGGAGGGTCAAATGTCCTCACTCAGAAAGCAAGGGAGGCTTCCAGAAGGAGGAGGTGTCACACAGGCAGCAGGGGGCGAGCAGGAAGGGGCTGCCGTTGGTGGGGGAAAGTAGGAGGTCTGAAACACAGCACCTGCACCTGCTAAGAAGAGAAAGCCAGGGACCTCTGTGGGAGGCTGCCGGCAGCCGGGCCCCGGGCGTGGGGCAGGGCGCACACCAGACCTGGGATGGAGGACACCCCGGGGAAATGGGCACGAGGTCACGCGGCCTTCCTCCCAGGTCCGCCTTTCTTACGGTTCATTTGGAATTGAATGTGGCTAGTCTGACAGTGGGGAGGACTCAGTGGTTTCCTTTTTTAAATAGTTTATTGTCAAATTGGTCTCCATACGACACCCAGTGCTCTTCCCCACAAGTGCCCTCCTCCATCACCACCACCTCTCCCCCGCCCCAACCCTCGGTTCGTTTTCAGTATTCAAGTCTCTCAGGTTTTGCGTCCCTCTCTCTCCCCAACTCTCTTTCCCTCTTCCCCTCCCCCTGGTCCTCCATTAGGTTTCTCCTGTTCTCCTGTTAGACCTATCAGTGCAAACGTATGGTATCTGTCCTCTGCCTGACTTATTTCGCTCAGCATGACCCCCTCGAGGTCCATCCATGTTGCTACAAATGGCCAGATTTCATTCTTCCTCATTGCCATGTAGTACTCCATTGTGTATATATACCACATCTTCTTGATCTATTCGTCAGGTGATGGACATTTAGGCTCTTTCCATGATCTGATTATTGTTGACATTGCTGCTATGAACATTGGGGTACATGTGCTCCTATGCATCAGCACTTCTGTATCCCTTGGGTAGATCCCCAGCAGTGCTATTGCTGGGTCATAGGGGAGTTCTATGGATAGTTTTTTGAGGAACCTCCACACTGTTTTCCAGAGCGGCTGCACCAGTTTACATTCCCACCCACAGTGTAGGAGGGTGCCCGTCTCTCCACATCCTCACCAGCATCTGTAGTCTCTTGATTTGTTCATTTTAGCCACTCTGACTGGCGTGAGGT
>NC_043710.1:2169599-2171688 GCF_006229205.1 Suricata suricatta
CCCCCCCCCCCCGCCCCCAGCATGCACGGCCACAGGGAAAAGGACGCCACCGCGGACACTTGCCTTTGAAAAGCGGAGCAGGGGGTGTGCAGAGAGCCCTGGTCCCCAGCGAGTCCTGGCCCCGCGGGGACACTGGCGTCAGGACCACGGGGGCAGGGGGTGCCCCCTGGTCAGGCCGAGTCTGCTCGCTGGGAGCACGTCCCCAGGCTCCATCCCGGCAGGACTCTGGGCTCTGCCCTCTGGGCGACCCCTCCTTGCCCGGCGCCCTCTGGCTCACGTTGACAAACGCGCCCTCGGGGCAGCTCTTACGCGCCCACTGCTCCTAGCAAACTCCGGGCCCAGCGGCCTCTTTTCACTTAAGCTGTCCGGGTCCCTGGGGCCCAGGACAATGCCCGTGAGAACTTCGTGGGGGTGTCAGCGTCGTGGCTGAGTAGCATGCCCTTCTCACGTGCCCCCCTCGGGCACGGACAGAGCACCTTTCCAGCACGGGGGCCCGGCCCCACGAGCCAGGGAACCCGGGCAGAGGCTCGGCCACCCCCGAGTCTGGTACAGACTCACAGACTCAGGCCCAGCCCTGGGGCCGCACCTGTCAGGAGGTGGCTCCACCCTCTCCTGGCCGTGGTCTGGGCGCCCCTGGAAAACAGCATCTTAGACAGTCCCCGCCCTCCCCCACCGCCAAAGGCAGGAGCTTTTGTGGGAGTCCAGGGTGATCCTGCCAAGGATCCCCGTGTCTCCGTCGCCCCTTCCGAGTCCTGAGTCAGGAGTACCGGGGCAGGGAGGGCCAGGATAGCGGCAGAAAGAACTGTCAGAGGTGAGACAGGGACCCGACACTACCTCCTGCACTGCGGACCGCCATCGAGAGGACACCACTAGGGACACCTTGTCAGCATCAGATCCCCCCACCGGGCCGCCGGCACCCCCAGTGCTCGGGGCCCTCACCCACACACACCCCCACCGTGCGCCAGCTCCCCGCGTGCCCTCCCGATGGCAGTGACAGTGACTTGTGGCAAACAGTGAGCCCGCACAGGCAATGGGCCGAAATCCGGGAGCCTAGGAGAGACACCACCTTGAACTTTAACACCTCCTTCCGAAACAACAGAAAGGCTGTCAGCACTCACCCTGGTGCATTGTGGGATGAAGGGAAGGCGGGCAAGCGCGCTGCAGAATCAGCCGCACGAGGGAGCACGTCCATGGCGATCAGAGATGGCCCGGCCCCCGGCAAGGTCGACCCGAAGGGTTTCCATCCCCAAGGCATGGAGTGAAGTCTGAGGAGGTGACCGCCACTTCACTTGTCTGAGTGTTTATTTCCTCCCCCCTCCAGAGAACAGGCCTCCCGTCCTCTGCTGGGGTGACCGAGGGGCAGGGCGCTGCACCCGCTTCTCAGCCGGCTCCCCCCCCCGCCCCACCCCCGCTGCAGTCGGGCCTCCAGCGGGAACCGGCCGGCGCTGGCCTGGGGGCCTGGTGCAGACCGCGGCACGGAGGTGGGCTTGCAGACATCTTGGGAGACCCGAGCCTGCCACGGCCCTGAACTTGCCCAGCCTGGTTGTCTGCACCAGCTACAGCAGCAGCTCGAAGGCCTGCACCTCGGCCACAAGGAGGACCCCTCCCAGGGCTGCCTGTCCCCGGCTCTGGTCTGCAGGCCACCAGGAAACATGGGCGCTGCAAGTGGGGCACAGAGTATGACAGTGAGTGGCGAGCCGGCTCCTCGGGAAGGTGGGCAGCAGAAGCGGCTGCGGGCTGAAGCTGGGGCCGTGATCACCTACGTGCAGCCCGGGAGGGCGTCTGAGGGTCCGCAGACGCTGCCGTGGGGCGGGCTGCCCTTCCAGCCAGAGCTGGGCTGGTCACGCCCCTGCCCTGCTGCTGCCGCCCTGACCTCACGTGGCCGCATCGCCTCCGACCTCAGGCAAAGCCAGGCCACGGCCAGAGCCCTGACGCAGGCCGGGAGGGGGGCGGCCTGGGGCCCAAGGAGGCCGGGCCCGGGGCCAGAGCCAGTGGCCAGCAGAGTCCCCGGAGCGGGGACCCCAGGAGCCCCTGGAGCTGTTCTGGCCAGGGCGGTGCTCCCCGGGCAGTGCTCCCAGGCACAGCCGCG
>NC_043710.1:2171788-2177503 GCF_006229205.1 Suricata suricatta
GGGGGCGTCCGCCCTCCCGCTTGGAGCCCGCTCCGGGCGCGCTGGTCCAGGGCGCAGCGCCATCTGGCGGCCGGGGGAGGGGGGACGGGCGGGGGTGGGGAACGGGCCGGGGGGCAGGGCGAGTCCGGTTCCACGACCCTCCCGCGGAGGAAGAAACGACAGAACCGGGGGGAGTGGACGTCGCGGCGGACAGCCCCGGGCCAGCTAGCGCCCGGGCTCCTGTCCCTCCAGCCGCCCTCATGGGCTGAGGGGGGTGAGGGACGCCGGTCCTCAGCCCTGCTTTCCCAGGTGCGGGCGCTGCTGCAGGTGTGCGGAGGAGGCCCGGCCCGGGCCGGGGAGGGGCTGTAGGTCCATGGGACCAGGGCCCTCGCTCTGTCCTCAGCCCTTGAGTCCGCGGGCCGGGGAGCTGGGCTGGGGGGCCGCCCCGGGAGGGGCCCCTATATGAGGCCCATGGGCAGGGACTGCCCCCTGGCCCCCAGCCCGGCCTCCTCCCCCAGGGCCCTCTGCAGAACCGCGCGCAGCGGCTCGCGTCTGCCCGGCTGGCGGCCGGCGGCGAAGCAGATGAGCGGCTTGGCGCTGCTGTGGACGCAGGCCAGGAGGGTGGCCAGCGGCAGGAACACGGGCAGCAAGAGGTTGAGGAAGGGCCGCAGGCTCCAGTAGACGACCAGGGGCAGGCCGCAGAAGAAGAGCAGGAGAGCGGAGCCCAGGGCGATGCCGTAGAACTTGGGCCGCGGGCGCTGGGAGCAGCAGGTCACCCAGAGGAAGAGGAGGAGGGCCGCGGCGCAGGCCGTGCAGGCCAGGGACAGCAGCCAGGCGACGCTGGCCGCTTGGTGCCGCAGGCAGGCCAGGGGGCTGGCGCGGGCGCGCAGCAGGCCGCAGGCATGGGCCGGCAGCAGCACAGCGGGGGGGCTCAGGGCCCAGAGGAGGCCGCACGCGACGCCCGAGGTGTGTCTGGGCCGGCAGCCCGCGTAGCAGGTGGGGCAGACGTAGGACAGGCAGCGCTCGGCGCTGAAGGCCGCCAGCAGCCCCAGCCCGGCCGAGAAGCCCACGAAAGTGATGGCGAGGTACAGGGTGTCCCGGACGCCCAGGGCGGTCTGGGCGACGAAGGCGGCTGTCTGGCAGCAGAGGAACAGGAAGTCGGCGGCCGCCAGGTGGAGGACGTAGACGGAGAAGGGGCCCTTCTTAATGTGGAGGCCCAGGTGCCAGAGGACAAGCCCGTTCCCCGCCAGCCCTCCGAGGCAGACGGCCAGGGTGAGGTAGGAGAGCGCACTGCTGAAGGTGCTCCAGAGCCCGAACATCCTGGAGGGCTCCCCGGCCGGCCCTGGAAGGAGGCGGCAGGGATCTTGCTCCCATCGCCCGAGGGAGGGCAGGGGGCCTCGCCCCAGGATGCGGGGTCCTCCTGGGAGGACAAGCCCAGCCCGGGGGCCACCCCTGCCCCCTCCCCGGGGATGCCCAGCCCGTCTGGCCTCCGCAGGAAAGTGTAGGGAGACGAGCCTAGCACAGGGGATGTGACGTCATAGGGGTTGGAGATGGGCTGGGGGGCTGGGCACATGACATCATGGGGGCTGGCGGGGTCTGGGGGCTGGGCACGTGACGTCATGGGGGCTGGCGGGGTCTGGGGGCGGGGCACGTGATGTGATGGGGGCTGGCGGGGTCTGGGGGCGGGGCACGCGATGTCACGGGGGCGGAGGGGGGGGCTGGCGGGGTCTGGGCACGTGACGTCATGGGGCTGGCGGGGGCTGGAGGGGCTGCCCTCCTCCCGGATGGCTCGGCTCAGTGCACAGAACATGTACAGGGCTCTTCGTGGTGGCAGGCGCCAGCGATGGGCGGGGCGGGTCTCTGCAGGCGGAGGGACACTCTGTGGCCCACACATGCAGGGGCGTGTTCCCTCCATCAGGCACCCTGAGCTGGGCCGCCCACCAGAGGGCCTGGACCACCCTCCTGTTAAGTCTGAGGGGTGGTGGCCACCGATGGCCCCCAGGACGCTGTCCTGTGAGGGGAGGCAGATGCTGTTGTGGAGACAGCTGGGAGGGGTGGGGGGGGCAGAGGTCAAGTCCTGCTGCCGGTAGGTGGCCCTCATGCTGCTTTGAACCCTCAGAGCCTGGGGGGGGAACCTTATTGATGGACTCTGGGGAGAAGCTAACTTTTGCCGCCAGTTGCCTTCAGGGCTCAAGAGGCCAAGTGTCCCATCCTAGCCCAGGCCCCTGCCCTGCTGGGGACAGTCTCAAGGGGAGGGAGAGCTGGGCACAGAGAAGTCAACTGAGACAGCCAGGATCTCTAGAAGCCGCTCCCTGTCCTGTCCCCTCCCCCAGACCAGTCCTGTCCTCAGCCCAGGCTCCAGGTTACAGGGGTTGGGGGTCGGGGAAGGAGACAGATGGAGACAGATGGAGAGACACAGTCAGAGATGAAGAGAGAGAGAGAGACACAGAGATACATAGAAAGACAGAGCCCACCTAATCCCCCTCGCACACCGTTGCTGGGCTGTGTCCCCGCCCGGGCCCCTGCTCCGCTCCGCCGGCTCTGAGCAGCCCAGCCGTCCGGCACCCAAACATCCTCGCCAGCACCCTTCTCTGTGGTTGTCTTTGTCCCCTGGGGGGATCTCGACTTTGTCCCCTTGAGCCTTGTCCCCTGTCCAGACAACCGGCAGCTCATCCTCAGGGCCAGTGTCGTGGGGTGACTGTGCCAACCCCCTCCTTTCTGGGCTGCCGTGTCCCCAAGGTACACCGAGGGCGCTGAGCAGATTGCCGCTCAGGGGGAAGCAGTGGGGAGGCCAGGCTGTGCCACCGGAGGGCAGGGGGTGGCGCTCCCTGGAAGCAGCGGGGGAGGACGGGCCCCCATCCCTGCTTTCAGGACCTGAACGGGGACCCAGAGAGCCAGCTCTTAAATAAGAGAGGGTCTGCGTCCCTGTCCCCGTCCCCGTGGCCCAGGGCCTGCCCCCGGCGTCCTGGGGAAGTGTCTCCTCACCTGGGCAGAGCAGGTGGCTGGATGGAGGGGCACCGAGCCTTCTTGCCCGCTGTTCGGAGCCTCTCTGAGACCCACTGGGCGAGCTGTGTCCACCGCTTGCCTGGCCCTAAATCCTCTCGTGTCCTCTGGGGCCAAGCTGCTGGCTGGGGGTGGGGGTGGGGGTGTCCCGGCCAGTTCCTTAGAAGTGGGAGGGGCGTTCGGCCCCTTCCCAGGAGTGAGCTCACTGTGGGCTGGCCCCCCACCTTCCTCCTCGGCCCATCCTGCATGCAACTGCCTGGTGCAGGGAGGGGGAGCAGCAGACTGGGGACCCACGTCCAGCCTGGGCTGGGCCACACCTTCCGGGTCCTCTGCTCCCAGAGTCCTCTGGCTTGTTGCAGAGACACAGGTGAGGCAGGAGCTGTGGGCATGTCCTGACCTTTCCTGGCTGCATGCCCTTGAAAGAAGGACCCTGTGCCTCAGTTTCCCCCTTCTTGGACCTCTCAGTGCCTGGCGTGGGGCCGGACCCGACCATGGGCAGGCATTGCTCTGGGTGGTCCATGAAGGTCGGTCTCCCTTCCCACCCCCTTCTCACCTACCTGCCAACCCCAGGCCTTGGGCGCTAGCCCTCAGCGGGTTCTCTGGTGCTAAAGTGCTGTTCCAAGTCTTGTCCTGCAGAGCAGCCCCCGTAGCCTGAAGCTTTCCTGAAATTTCCTTCCCATGGGCCGTCTTCTACAATCGCTGGAGACTCCCAGGGCCCCCGGCCCTGTGTTGGAATTTATGTCATGAAGGTGCCGTGGGTCCTAGTGTCTCCTGAACGGCTTCACACTCATTGCCCGGCGTGAATGTGCCCTGGCACCCACACAGATGGTGTAATGCCCGCCACGTCACACGGCGCAGCCCCCTACCCCCCAGGGGCACGCTTGGGGCGCACCACCTGCGAGAGGTGAGGTGCTCTGGAAAGACGTGTCTAAACAAACGGCACTCGGTGTTTCTCAGATGCAAGTGCCCATGCGCTTCGGGGACAGCTGCTCACAGACACCAATGGCCCGGCCTCCCCTCCGGCCAGCGAGTCCACACCCCTCCGCCCAGCTATCCGATTCCCGGGCCTCAGTGTGCCCATCCGCGGGATGGGCGGCTGAGGGAGGAGACGCTCCGGGGCAGCACGCGGGCGCAGCAGCAGCCGTGTCCCCGTCCCGCGGCAGCCACAACAGAGACCGCACTCGGCCGCTCACAACACACCCCGTGGGCTCGCCGTCTGGAGGCCGTAGGTCTGAGTGAGCCAGGCTGTCGTGGGGCCGCGCTCCCTCCGAGGCTCCAGGCTTCCCTAGGCTTGTGGCCGTGACCCTCCAGCCTCTGCCTCCGGGGTCACGTGGCCCCTCCTTTCCCTTCTAGGACACTCGTCACTGGATTTAGGGTGCACCCAGGGACCCCAGGATGCACCCTTCTCCTCCTGACTTACTTGTGAGAAGCCCCTTCCCCCATCCGGCCACCTGTCCAGGTGGACCTGAATCTCCTGGTGGCTCCGTTCGGCCCGCGACCGGCTGGGGCCTGTGTCTGCGGCTGTCACCATTGCCAGACCCTGAGTGCCTTGCGCTGTGCTCACAGCAGTGGACAGAGAACCCCGGGATGGACCCACAAGGGCTGGGGGGCGGTACCATCAGCATGGCGGGGGCGGGGCCACGCTGGAGATGCTGTGGAAGGTCCCAAGGTGCCAGCACATTGCAGGGGGCAGGCTGGCGGAAGGACACAGGCGTTAACATTTCCAAGCCAAGTGCAGAGATGCGGCGGGCGGGGGCTGGGGAGCAGGTGGCCTGGCCTCTGAGGCGGGCAGGTCGGCGCTGTTCTGGCTCTGCTTCCGGTCTGCAGGCGTGGGCGGGGCTTCAGGCCCATCACGGACCGAGGTTGCCCAGGTCCCCAGGGGCAGGCGGCAAGATGGGGTGGCGGGCATCCCAGGGCCCCCGCCAGGCCCCCGGCCGGCCTGCAGAAGGACTCGGTGGGGAGCACGTGCTGGGGGCCTTATTCTCCAGAACGGAGAGGCCGACACACTTGGGGACAAATGTCAGGAGGGCGGGCCACCGGGACCTCAGCCAGAAGCACCTGTCTGGTCAGGAGGCAGAGGGAGGGGGGCGTGTGGGCAAGAGCTTCTACTGTGGTTCTAGCTGGACCAGGCCAGGAGGACCAACAGGCTGAGGAGAGGCTGGTGGGGTCACTCTGAGCTCAGGGGCCATCCCTGGGCTCTGGGGCCGTCCCTGGGCGCTCGGGCAGGGGACAGTGGCCCTGGAGTCTGGCAGTGGGGGGGTGTGGGCGCAGCATGGGCTGCTTTGCACTTGAAAAGCGTCCTGGAGCAGTGGGTCAGCCTTTCCCCAGATTGGCTGAGCCCGGGAGGGACAGTCCTGCAGGGTCAGCGAGGCCCCAGAAGCCAGGGCTCCAAAAAAGCGTAAAATGCAGGGGGACGGCGAGGCGGGATAGTGGGCCCGGGGCCCGAGGCTCTGTTCTTTCAGCCCAGCTTCCCCGGGGGCCCCCCATGCCCGGAACCAGACCCGGGGCACCCCCAGTGTAGGTCCGGGAGGGGGTCTGTGTCCCTGAACCGCGGTTGCCACAGCTGCCGTGTGAGCTTGTGTGCTGTCCTGTGTGTCATGTGTCTGACCCTGTGCCCAACGCGGGGACTGGCCAGATGGCTTTTACTACTTCTGTTGTCGCTCTGCTGGCCGCAGGAGGAGCCTGGCAGAATTCGGCTTTTTCTCCAGAAATACCCTTCACTGCAAGAACCAG
>NC_043710.1:2178003-2179953 GCF_006229205.1 Suricata suricatta
GGCGGCCGCTGGGTGTGGCTACGGAGGAAGAGCCAGGGCAGGGGGACAGCAGAAGGGCCGTGAACCCCACACGTGGACCTCGGTGGCTCGGTCAGAGAGACCGGCGTGTGGAGAGCCCGCGAGCGTGACAGGTGAGACTGGAGCAAGCTGGTGCCGCTCTCGCGAGAGTTCTCGGGCGCGGCTCTCGCGAGGGTTCTCGGGCGCGGCTCTCGCGAGGGTTCTCGGGCGCGGCTCTCGCGAGGGTTCTCGGGCGCGGCTCTCGCGAAGGTTCTCGGGTGCGGCGTTTTTCCACCTAGAGATGAGGAGTGTTCAGGACTGGACTCTTAGAACATCAAAAGCCAAAAACTGAACTTCCCTGCAGGGTGGGAGAGGAGGGGGGGGCTAGGGAGGGGAGGGGAGGGATGGGTATGAAGAGAAAGAGCAAGGAGAGGGGAGAAACGTGGGGTGGGGTAGGGGGAAGGGAGGGGAGAGGAGAGGAAGGGGACGGGGTGGGGTTCTTTCCCTTTTGAGACCAGCAGACACCCCTGCGTGCACAGTGCGGCCAGAGGCTGGTGGGCCGGGTCGCTCCACGGTGTCTGTGGGAGAGGACGCAGCCTCAGCTCGCAGCTGGAGGCCCAGACCCACAGGGAGCCATGGGCTGGACTGACCCCCGAGCCACCCTATGGGGCACGGGGTCCCAAACGGGCCCCACGGGGTAGGTGTCTGGGGTGGATGCCAGGGAGGTCGCTGCCTGGCCTGGCGGCCCTGGGGTCTGTCTCCTCCGGTCTCCATCCCTGCAGGGAAGGCTGCGGGAAGGGTCCAGGTTTCTCTAGCTGCCCACACCCGGGCAGGAGCCCCAGGAGAAGAGTGCACTGGGCACAGCTTAGTGGGAGGGGGCTGGGCGCACTGTCAAGCACGGTTACAGCTAGGCCCTCCTGGACCCCCAGCCAGCACTTCTGGTGAGGATCTTACTCACCTAAAGTCAACGCAGGTGAAGGAGGACCAGAAGTAGCTTCTGGGCCCCAGGCCATACACCTTCAGGGACATCTCTGGGAGGGGGAGACCCAGGAAAACCAACTCTGCAAAGTCTAGGAGAAGCCGGAGGACAGGGGCCTTAGCTCTCAGCCTCCTCCCACCTGGCTCCAGCCCGGACTGGAGGACAAGACCTCGGGGCCGTTCCAGGTGGAGCCCTGCAGGCCTGGGCTGTGGCCCCTGAGCTCGGAAGTCTCAGCCCAGGGCAGGGATGACGACTGGACTGGGATTGGAAGGGGGCGCAAAGAGATGCTTCTTTCACTTGGAAACAGTGCCCTCAGGCAGGGCCGGCTCCGCAGCAGCCCTGACTCCGGATGAGCAGAGACACCGGCCCCGCTGCCCACAGAGAGACACGCCAGGAGCTGCAGGGCCCAAGGTCTCCGGTAGGGAGCCGCCTGCTGGGCATGGCGTGGGGATCTGGAGAAGCAGCCCCTGGCAGCAGCTCCCCACAAGAAGCCCAGCCTCTGAGGCCAGCCAGACAGTCACTACGGCACCGAGCCAGGCGTGGGATGAGCCCTGAGAAGGCAAAGCTGATGCCCTGGAGACACTAAGAAGCCCGTGTCACAGGTGTGGGTGCCCGCTGACCTGAGCAGAAGAACCCGCCCCTGCCAGGCCTAAGTGACAGCCGCCAGGTCCTGGCGGTGCAGAGCAGCGGGGGTGGGGGGCGGCACAGAAGCTACACCCTGCACCCGAGTCCAGCTCGGAAGGCCCCAGCAACCTGCAAAGATCCAAAGCTCCTGGCCCCCGAGTCCCCGAGCCTCTCCACAGGAGGTCACAGAGGCACCTGCTCCTGTCCCTTGGGCCGCCCCATAGAAAGAGGTCAGGTCCTTGACCAGGCCCAGGAGACAGGCCTCCCAACCGCCCACAACACAGCCCTTGAGCTCCTGCCGCCCGGGCACCGATCTCGCTCCCAGGAGACCCAAGCGAGGGCGCTGCAAG
>NC_043710.1:2180053-2182325 GCF_006229205.1 Suricata suricatta
CCGCCCCCCCCCCCCCCAGGCCAAGAAGAGGTGCTCAGCCACTCACTCCGGCCCCGTTCACTCCACTCACCGGCACCGGGGATCCTGGAGCGTCCGAGGAGACAGAGCTGACCCCTCTCTCCAGGAATTCACACTCCAAAGGGGAGCCGACGCCGAGAATTTAGTGTTCTGTGAGGAGGACGGTGTGCTGGGGGGACAGAGGGACAGAGCAGAGGCAGGTCAAGCCTGTCCCGGGAGACCAGGGGGCTCACAGGGTGACAAAGCCCAACGGCCAGCTGCGGAGCCGAGCATGGCATGACCTCCTTCCCTCCTCACCATGCGAGCCTCAGTCTGGGGGTCCCGAGGGTGCCCTGGGGGCGGCTCCTGGGGGGACCAGCGGCCCAGGTGCACAGAACCCACCCTCCTCAGGGTGGCTCGTCTCAGGCCGGAGCCCCCTAGGGAGCTCCAGTGAAGCCAGTCATGGTGGGATCGCCCTCTCCCTCTGGCACTGCCTCTCCCTCCTGCAAAGACCTGCCTACCTGGCGGGATCAGCCTTCCTCGGCTCCGGCTCAGCTGCCAAGAACAGAGTGCAGGGCACGGAGCAGAGGTGGCCCACCTGGCATATACCCCCTTCCCTCGCCAGCCGTTTGCCCCAGGTACTGCCAAGGGACTCGGAAATTCCCAGGGAGCCACGGAGAAGACCCAGCAACAAGGGGGAAGATGCTCGGCCAGGGAGGCCCGTGGCCTGGGCCAGCACCCGGGCACTCTCCGCCCCGTGCTCCCGCACAGCAGACTTGCCAACGGGCCACGACGGCTGTCTCCTGCCCACTCGGGGGCCGGTCCCACAACACTGACTGGGCACCACCGGCTTCCTCCACGGGAAGGAAAGGGCCGGCTCGGGAGCCCCGGGGCACAGCCACACCGCAGGCCGAGTCAGGAAGCCCCATCTCCCTGGTCCCTACCCAGCCCTCAGGGGTGAGGAACTGAAATGAAGAAAAGGAACCGAGAGAGAATCTTAAACAGGTTCCACACTGAGCACAGAGCCCAACGTGGGCCACGACCCTGAGATCGCGACCTGAGCCAAAACCAAGAGAGTCCAGCGCTTTACAGACTGAGCCCCTCAGGCGCCTCCCCCATCCTCTGCTGAACTCGGCTCCCAGGGCATTCCAAGGCAAAGGGCCGTGAGCCAGGGTTTCCAGGCTGCAGACCAAGGGCGGCTCGGGAAGAGGTGAGGGGGAGGCCCGGGCTGCAGCTAGGTCCACAGCGCCCTGCCGAGCCGCTGCGGCTGGTCGCGGTGAACCAGGGCCACGCACAGCGTGTTCAGGGCCACCACGCGCAGCACCGCCCAGCAGCAGCTCTGTGCCTTCACCACGCGGCGGATATAAAACAGCAACATCTTCTCCTTCCTGCGGAAGCAAGACCAACTCTCTGTCTTCCCACTGTGAGGTTGGCATGGGCGAAGGGGGTCCTGGGGGAACCAGGAGCTCACTGAGGACGGGCAGAGACCGCCAGCCCCCAGACACACTCCGTCTATGGACGTGTGCCCCACGGCACAGCCTTGAGGACATGCTTCCACTCCCGTCTCGAACATAGATCTCCTGCCTGAAAACACCTTCAAGGACACTTGCCCCCCAGGACTAGCTTGAGGCCACGGTTCTGTTCAGACCCGTGTGTGCTCCTGGCGTTTAGCGAATTACCCCTGCACCGTCCCTCCCTGCACCGGGTCCTGACCCCGCCCCCATTTCACAGATGAGGGAGCCCAGAGCCTTGGTGGTCTCCATGGTTCCCAGGCTCCAGAGGGTCCCCAGCACCCCGAGCACAGTCCTGATGCCCAGCCACCCCAACTCCTTCAGGGGCCCCGGGGGCCCCGCGGCATCTGGCCCTCCCTCCGGCATCAACTCAAGGATCAACAGTACTAGGTACCTATTTCTAAGTTCCCGGAAGCGCAGCCAAGCTCCTTGCTTGGCGTCGGGTCCACGGCTGCTGTGCGGGCGCAGAGCCCGAGGGGAGTCTGACTGGCCCACAGAGCCCAGCGGACTCTCCGGAGCATCTGCGCACGAAGCCGTGGCGCACACCCCACCTCTGCTCCGCTGTGACGGTGTGAAATGCTGCCCAACGCTGCTCTCCGGCCACAGCTGGCTGCTTCTCAGCCCCACGCCTGGGCTTTGAGGTCACCTCCACAACACACCCTTCTCTGGCACCCCATCTGAAATCAGTGTCCCGACGATAATCACGGCCTCGGACCGTCTGCCCCAGCAGGTGACTAATTATCTCACTGTCGGACTCCTACTGA
>NC_043710.1:2182425-2187469 GCF_006229205.1 Suricata suricatta
CGGCGGGGCCGGGGCGCAGTGTCCGCAGGGGAGGAGACGGCGGGGCCGGGGCGCAGTGTCCGCAGGGGAGGAGACGGCGGGGCCGGGGCGCAGTGTCCGCAGGGGAGGAGACGGCGGGGCCGGGGCCCAGTGTCCACAGGGGAGGAGACGGCGGGGTCAGGGCGCAGTGTCCGCAGGGGAGGAGACGGCCCAGTGTCCACAGGGGAGGAGACGGTCCGGTGTCTGCAGGGCAGGAGACGGTGGGGCCGGGGCGCCGTGTCCACAGGGGAGGAGACGGCGGGGCCGGGGCGCAGTGTCCGCAGGGGAGGAGACGACGGGGTCGGGGCCCAGTGTCCGCAGGGGAGGAGACGACGGGGTCGGGGCGCAGTGTCCGCAGGGGAGGAGACGGCGGGGCCTGGGCCCAGTGTCCGCAGGGGAGGAGACGGCGGGCCGGGCCCAGAGTCCCAGCTCCTGCCTGTTCCTGGTCTTGCTCCCTTGCCCCCATGTTGCCCAGCGACACTGCTCACCGGTAGAACCAGATGGTCCCAGCCCTTGAGGGGTCAGCACCTGTGAGACCCCAGCCACCAGCCTGCCGGGACATCCCCCAAAGAGTCCCCTGGTCTCGCTCCTGTGTCCCCCCAGACCTGGAACGTCTTGAGGTTCTGGGAGACTCCTCTCTCTGGTTCTTCGAGGCCCAGCGAGCGGCTCCTGATCGTGAATTCTCCCGCTGGAAACAACTGGGGCTTCGCTTCCTCACAGCGTCCCTGCTGGAGCCGAAACCGGCCCGGGGCCCGGAGAAAGGCGGGGAGAACTGCAGCCCCACACAGACAGGCCCTTAGGAAGTGGACGGGGGACCTTCCGACTCCTTTTAGGCGCAGGGCGGGGCCCCCGTGGCAGACACCTCGCCAGCCGGAGTCCATATCCTTCGTGAGCACAGGCTTGAAATACCTGATGTGACCTGAGGAAGGATCGAACCCATTGGTGTCTTCAAAATCCAAGGCCGCCTCAACGTTCACAAGTCAATCGGGGTGATTTGCGAGGGTCACAGAATACAAGGGGAAACAGGCACCGTCCTTTCAATGGAGGCAGAAGGAAGTATAAGTATCCTTTTATAAAGTCTTTCAGACAATCAGGAGCGACGGGACCTCTTCCGCTTGGTCGAGTGCCCTGTGGAAAACCTGCAGCAAAGCTCAGGATCTAACGGTGAAATCCCAACGCCTTGGCTCTCACGTGCGGAGAGGAAATAAAAACGCAGGGCGCGATCAGCTCGTGTCATGGTCACGAGCCAGAGCGACGGCTTTGTACATGTGTTGAGGAGATACCCAGGCGTCGACCTACCGTGTCTGACGCCCACGTGCAGCTCTAGTAAAACCTGCTAAACCCTCTCCCAGAGCGACGGCTCCGTTTTCTATCCCGCCGCCGGCGCCCGAGGTGGGGCACAGTGCTCTCGAGGTTCTGAGTTCCAGAGCACCTTTTCCCGTTAGTCTGATAAAGGCGGGAATCCTCTTTTCCCGGAGAACAATCCTAGGGCCTCCCGGCCACGGCAAAGGATGCTGGCATTTCCACACACGAGGGGGCCTTCTAGGGTGAGTTGTTATTCTGTTTTCCGTCTCTTCTGGCAGAGAATTCAATCCACTCATTTCATTCTTTGTTTTCCTGATATGAATGTTAACAACTATAGGTCTCCCTCCTGGTGCTGCTTTAGGTATCATGAAGATTCCGGGGCGCCTGGGGGCTCAGTCAGTTGAACATCCAACTTCAGCTCAGGTTGTGATCTCACGGTTTATGGGTTCGAGCCCCACGTCGGGCTCTGTGCTGACAGCTCGGAGCCCGGAGCCTGCTTGGGATTCTGTGTGTCCCTCTCTCTCTGACCCTCCCCTGCCCATGTTCTCTCTCTCTCTCTCTCTCAAAAACAAACATTAAAAAAAGAGTATTGTGAAGATTCTTACATGGAGTGCTTTCATTACCATTATTCATTCAAGAGTGGTTTGATAGCGTTTTAAAACGTTCCTGAGAAGGACCGCTCCCTGTTTTCATTTTGACCTTAATTTCCAGCCATATTGCCTGGCGATCATGTTTCAAGCCATTTAGCTGTGGTTTTATGGGATCTGCAGTGGAGTTTTAATGATGTACTATTTTCATTTCATTTCCTGACTTGATTTTTTTTAACATTTATTTATTTTTGAGAGAGAGAGAGAGCAAGCAGGGGAGGGGCAGAGAGAGAGGGAGACAGAGAATCCCAAGCAGGCTCCAAGGCTGTTAGTACAGAGCCTGATGCGGGACTTGAACCCACAAACTGTGAGATCATGACCTGAGTCAAAATCAAGAGGGAGGCGCCTGACTAAGCCCCCCAGGCACTTCTCCATTTGCTGCCTCTGCAAACTACCACCCAGGGGCGCCTGGCTGGCTCAGTCGGTAGAGCGTGCGACTCTTGGCCTCAGAGTTGGGAGCTGGAGCCCCACGGTGGGTGTAGAGATGACGTAAATCAAAACATCTTTTCAAAGACGACAACAACCCGACAGCAGAACGCTGCCCATGTCAGGTGGGCTCTGCGGGGCGTGCAGGGGCTCACAGCCCAGGTGAACCGCTCATCAAGCCATCCCTGTTGGCTACTTCACTCATTCTGACAGCTTCATCTCTGTCATGGTGAGGAAGCCCGGAGAGGGAGGCGACTTGCCCCGGGGCACAGAGGTTCAAGTGCCAAGGCCAGACTTAGATCCAGGCTTGTCTGACTCCAAGCCCGGGATGATTCCGTGTGCACTCAGAACCCCCTCCTACTCGTGAGAGACGGACGAAATTCTGTCTCCCCGGAATTGAGAACGAGGTAGGAATGTCTGCTCTCTCCTCTTCACCTCACCGTTCATCTAGAGGTTCTTGCCAATGTAATAGGGCAAGAAAAAGAGGTAAATACCACACATACTAGGAAGGAAGAGGTAAAACCGCCTTGATTCACAAAGAGCATGACTGTTTACATAGAGCCCAAGAAAGCCACAGGAGGGCTGTCAAAACCCACGAGCTGGTTTGCAAGTTGCCAAGAGGCAGGGCCAACACGCACCGTCAGTTGTATTTCTGCGTACTGGCGGTGAGCAGGGCGCCCGCGGAGTAACAATACCGATTACGACAGCATCAAACCACGAACTGCGCAGGGGTGAATTCAACAAAATACGTGTCGTTCTATACGCTGAAAACTGCAAATACCGCTTAGGAGTTCAAGACGAAATCACTGTAGAGACATACTATTGTCCCATCTTCGAAGGCTCAGGGTCAAGATGCCGATTCTTCCAGAATTGTCTCATAGATACAGGGCCTTCCCACAAAAGGGAATTTTGGGTACAAATTGTCAAAGTGATTCTAAAGTGTGTATGCGGCGGTCGGAAGAAACCAGAATAACTCACATTTTGGAAAAGAACAAAGTGGGAGGATTTCTACGACTGAGTTTCAACACTGACTGTAACGTGATGGTGATCTGGAGTCGACGTGCAGATCAGTGGGAAACAGCAGATTCCAGAAGTACATCCATGTGTGTGGCCAACTGTGCTTGATCAGCCAAACGAGCGAAGGCGTACTCACAGCACGTGTCCATGTGGAAACAAGCTTGACCCTCCCTCCGTGGACACAGAAACTAGCCCAGGTGGGTCCCACGCTTCCATGTAAGGGCTAAAACTGTATTACTTCTCGAGGAAAACTTGGGACAAGATCTTCACACCACAAGACCCATGAAGCTTGAATGAACGAGTGACCTCATCAAATCTAATCTAATCAAAATTAGAATCTTTTGCTCCTTGTAGTCATGGCCGATGATTTCCGGAGATGCAGGAAAGCCCAGGGCTGGGAGGTGGTATTCAAAACATGAGTGAATGGGTGACGGGCATGGAGGAGGGCACTTGTTGGGATGAGCACTAGGTGTGGTATGGAAACCAATTTGATCATAGACTATATTAAGAAAATAAAAAGAAATATGTGTCTGACGGAGGACTTGTGTCCAGGATGCACAGAGACCCCTGGACCCAATAGTAAGACCACAGCCAGCCTAGTAAGAAATGGGCAAAAGATTGAATAGATGCCTTTCAAAAGAAGACAGGAGTCAGACAGATGAAGAAACCCTCAGCGTGGTGCCCACGGGAGCCCGCGTTGCCCAATCCTGGCCCGTGGCGAGGCCGGGCCACAGGCACCGTCTGCTGAGCTGGCCGGCGCCCAGATGGCTCCGCCTTTCTGGACGTCAGTCTGACATTTTCTTGTCGGATTAAATCTGCACTCCCTATGCCAGAACCCGTTCCTTGG
The DNA here is from genome assembly GCF_006229205.1 of Suricata suricatta. NCBI lineage: Eukaryota > Metazoa > Chordata > Mammalia > Carnivora > Herpestidae > Suricata > Suricata suricatta. Next base: position 2,186,686 of record NC_043710.1, read on the forward strand.
AGTTTACCCAAGGGAAATAAAAAGTGCTATCTAGGTAAAGATCTATACTTGATGTTCATAGCAGCCTGTCGTAAAAAGAATTCGGCTTTTTCTCCAGAAATACCCTTCACTGCAAGAACCAGGCTCAGCCCGCCGGCTCGAGCACACGGAGCAGGGGAGGGGCGGGACGGGTGCGTAGAGGCCCCTGCGGCCCACAGAGCCCCGAGAACAAGCCCTGTCCGGGGCATAGAGGGAGGGGGGGGGGGGAGCGGGTGTCCGAGGGGAACCAGTGTAGACCTTCTGGAAGAATCGCATTTTCACGAGGAAAAGGTACAGCTCAGTAGGTCTCGTGGGGGGAGGGTAGCGGGGGGGGGGCTGCTTTCTCCGTGTCTTTCCAGCCTGTGAGATCATGAAATAGCTGAGCGGTGAGCGAGGCCTCACACCTCGAAGACAACAGGACCCTGCGCACTTCCTTCCAAGTCCGGGTGGGTGTCTCCCTCGGCCCCCGGCCCCCCCGGGCTGCCCCTCAACAGGCCGGCGCGGGGCCAGCAGCCCTCCCCACAGGCCCCACACCCTTCCTGGGAACCACTGGCTGGCGCCCAGGGGCGCGGCTGTGCCTGGGAGCACTGCCCGGGGAGCACCGCCCTGGCCAGAACAGCTCCAGGGGCTCCTGGGGTCCCCGCTCCGGGGACTCTGCTGGCCACTGGCTCTGGCCCCGGGCCCGGCCTCCTTGGGCCCCAGGCCGCCCCCCTCCCGGCCTGCGTCAGGGCTCTGGCCGTGGCCTGGCTTTGCCTGAGGTCGGAGG
>NC_043710.1:2187569-2195595 GCF_006229205.1 Suricata suricatta
CGCGGCTGTGCCTGGGAGCACTGCCCGGGGAGCACCGCCCTGGCCAGAACAGCTCCAGGGGCTCCTGGGGTCCCCGCTCCGGGGACTCTGCTGGCCACTGGCTCTGGCCCCGGGCCCGGCCTCCTTGGGCCCCAGGCCGCCCCCCTCCCGGCCTGCGTCAGGGCTCTGGCCGTGGCCTGGCTTTGCCTGAGGTCGGAGGAGATGTGGCCACGTGAGGTCAGGGCGGCAGCAGCAGGGCAGGGGGGTGACCAGGGGAGGCTGCCCTTGCCTGGAGGAGCCCGGAAGCCCAGCTCCCTGCTTGGCTCTGGCTGGAAGGGCAGCCGGCCCCACGCCCAGTGCCTTCAGGAGCTAAAGGCCAATGTCGTCTTCTGCCTGGGACTCAGTGTTCCGTGTGCCAGGCAGGGCGAGGAGTCGATTTAGCTGGGCCCACAGGCTGGGGAGGGGTGCAGGGAGGGGGCAGGGGCAGGCTGGGGAGGGGTGCAGGGAGGGGGCAGGGGCAGGCTGGGGAGGAGAGGGATCAGGGCCCGCCCCTGCCAGAGAGGTGGCTGAGCGTGTCCCTCTGTGGACAGTGCAGAGCTGGGCCGGCTGAGCTGACCCGGGGGGTCCCTCGGGGTGGGGGCAGGGAGCCCGGCACACCTGTTTGTTTTCTGGTACTTTCCTTCAGTTTGTGTGATTGTTTTGTTCTTTCCGTTGCTGTTTTTTCTCTTTCCATTGAGAATTTTAATTCTTTTGTTCATATTTTTACTGATATGAACATTAAAAACTATAGATGTTCTTGTTTACCCTGCTTGAAATGCATTTCATAGATTCTCCCACAAAGTGTTTTCATTCTCATGTTTTGGACACTTGACATTTTGGCTTTTGTTTTCATTTTCGTTCAAGAGTTATTTTTTAATTTTAATTTTTTATTTTTATTTACTTGTTATTTATTTTGTTTTATTTATGTTTTATTTGTTTTTGAGACACAGAGAAACAGAGCACAAGCAAGGAAGGGGCAGAGAGAGAGGGAGACACAGAATCCGCAGCAGCTCCAGGCTCCAAGCTGTCAGCACAGAGCCCAACGCGGGGCCTGAACCCGGGAACTGTGAGAACATGACCGGAGCCAAAGTCGGATGCTCAACCGACTGAGCCACCCAGGATCCCCCAGAGTTGTTTAATAGAGTTCTAAAATGTTCCTGAAAAGGACCTTTTCCTGTTTCTCGCCGTATTGCCTGGTCGTCGTGGCTCCAGGTTCTGGAAGGTGCACGTCATTTTATCAAGCCCCAGTCAACGCACTGCTCGTGGACACGAGTCCAGTTTGCCCTGTTAGCAATAGTTCCGGGACCGTGGTCTCAAGCGGGGGCTCACCAGCTGCCATTGGGGACACCGCGCGCCCTCGGCCACGCCCACAGGGCCACGCCCGCCCTCTGCTGGCCACTAGAGGCCGCTCTCGGGACACACCTACTGGGGTCTGCCATGGGCCCTCTCGGATATGTCTCTAGAACCAGCTGGGAAATGTGCCACCACGCGTCCCTGTGTCACAACGCATCCCACGTCTTAGCCTCCACCCTCTCTTCTGATCTCCTCCCACTTGTCTGTCTCGCGGATGTAGACAGACGGTCCGCGGGGCTGGAGCCACCTGAGGGCTCCACGGTGCCGGGTCCAGGATGGTTTGTCAGGCTGACGGTCCGGGAGCCTGACCGGGCGTTGGCGGGGACTCCTACCTGCAGCATCCTTGTCAGGGCCACTCCCAGCTGGAAGACGGCTCCAAGGACGGGTGACAGTTTGAGAAATGCAGGGGAAGTCGCAAAATTCTCACAACTCGGTTTGGGTGTCCCCAGTGCCACTTCCGTTGGGTGATACTGGTCAGAGCCCAGCCCAGAGTTAGGTGGAGGGGTCTTAGAGCCCAGACCTCCCGGCACAAAGGACCCCCCCCCCCGTCCACTAAGCACCAGGTGGGGACACTGGCTCTGTCATGCCCCGTCCCTGTCCCTGTCTGCTTATTGTCGGGAGGCTCGTCCCGTGAGAGTGACGGGCACTCTTCCAAGTGGTTTGCGGTGCCCGGCGCATGCTCTCGTCACCCGACGAGGTCGGAGTTCCCATGACCCCACGTGTCAGACGGGTAAAGTGAGGCCCTGGAAAGTGAATCAGCCGGTCCAAGGTCAGGGGCAGGGCCGGGAATGAAGAAACTCTCCTCGGGGCGCCCGGCATTTCTGGGACCTTCCCTCACGGTCAGCTTCCTGCTCCCTGCCGGCTCCTTGTCACCATCTGGGAATTATGTGTGACCCCAGGTGTAGACTCCTCGGGCCGTTCCTGGGGCAGTGTCTCTTTCTACAACTGCCTTGCTTTCTGCTAATTTCAAGTTGCAACTCTGCCCACCTTGCATCCGTCCACCTGACAGAGGGCTCAAAGTGCCCGGGGCTGGAGGTGGGGGCTGCAGGCACACGCACGGGTGCACACACAGGTGTGCACACACAGGTGCACATGCACTCACAGGTGCACACGCGCAGGCACACACGCACGCACCAGCTCCCGTCGGGGCCTCCGGACGGTGACCGTGGCCGCACCCCCGGCCCGTCCCAACACGCGAGCTGCCGTTTAGTGCATTGGCGCTAGAGATTCGCTGATTCAAGCCGGTGGGAAATAGTGTTTTCTCCCTCCCAGGTGGAATCGGAATGGACGACACTGACCTTCTGTGACCTTCCTGGGGACTTTGGGCTATTTGCGTCCATCAGGGCAGCCCACTTTCATAGGAACGAGCTTTAATTTTGAGGAACTCTGGGTCTGGGCCTATCTCAAGGTTTTCGGGCAATCTGAATGTTTTCAATTAAAAAAATTGCTTTTAATTAATTTTTTTTGAGAGAGAGAGAGAGTGAGCAAGCGAGCCAGGGAGGGGCAGGGAGAGAGGGAGACTCCCAGGCAGGCTACCTGTTGTCAGCAGAGCCCGACGCTGCTCTGTCTCGGGAACGGTGGATGTGACTCAGGTCGAGGCCCAGAGTTGGGCATCTCACCGGCTGAGCCCCCGACGCCCGGGAGTTTTCAACATCAGCCAGAGGAGGGGGCGCCCGAGAAGAGAGTGGCAAGAGCAGGGGGCAGCCCGTGCTGTGCAGAGTCTGGATCCTGAGGCCCGGGTGAGTCTTCAGTGGGCGTCAGGCGTTGCCAGGAAACACCACCCAACGCCGGCCCGGCTCTGCCGAAGGGCCCGGTAGTGAGAAAGAGACCGTGGCGGGGACTTTAGAGACGCAGGGGTGCTGAGGAGCCGCGACAGCAAAAGACAGCAGCTGCGAAGGGGACCTTTGGGGGCAATGGGAGAGACGCTGCCTGGATCAGGACCCCGTGTCCGGGTCAGATCCCCCGAGCGTGGCGCCCCGTGGCGGCCGGAGGTGGCTTTGTTGGGCACAAGCTGCAGTTTTCGGATCTCTGTCAGGTGTCCGGGCGCCTGGGGGGCTCGGTCGGTGAAGCGACCGACTTCGGCTCAGGTCACGATCTCACGGTCCACGAGTTCAGGCCCCGCGTCGGGCTCCGTGCCCACAGCTCAGAGCCTGGAGCTGCTTTGGAACCTGTGTCTCCCTCTCTCTCTCTGCGCCCCCCCCCCACTAGTGCTTGCTCCTTCGCCCTCTCAAAAATAAATAACATTAAAAAAATGAAATAATAGATTTCTGTCAGGTGTCAAGACGTGGGCAACTTATTCTCAGTGTTGAGAGCGAGCAAAATGTTAACAGTGAGTGAATCTAGAAAAGGATATTCGGGCGTTCCTTGCACTACTGTTCTGTTCATTCTTCTGGGGGTTTGGAAATTGTCAACCTAAGTGGTTGGGGGCCTCCTAATTCATAGGATTTGGCCATTGGCTGGCAGTAAAGCCAGGAAAAACCCATCCTGATTTAATAAGCAAAATTTTTTAAGTGTTTTATTTAAAAACACTTCCTCAGGAGAGGAAGAGAGATCTAATAGGCAAATCACCAAAAAAAAAAAAAAAAGGCAAACTATAGGAAAAGGTTGATAAAATCCACTGCATGAGATATCCACACTGTTGTTAATCAAAAGCCACCAATAAAAACAAGTCCGGCTGCAGACTGAGAGAAGAGACTTAGGATGCGTGTAATTAGCAAAGGATCGTCAGGAGCCCGTGGACAAGAGTCACGTGGGCCTCCCTGCTCTTGAGCCCGAGGCCATTAGCAAGCCGGTGCTGGGACCCGGCGATTTCTCCTTTCTTTCTACCGGGTGGGTGTGGGCAGGAAGTTGAGGGCAGAGCCCTGAGGTTCTGGGGTGAGGACGGGCCTTCTGGGGCAGAGAGTTCCCAAATTTGGACAGCAGCTCCCGGGTGCCCCTGGGCTGTCGTGGGGGCTGAGGGCCTGGCTCGTGCCTGGGGCCGCCCACTCTGACCTAGAGGGTGAGAGACCAAATGAGCCCCGACGGGGGCAGGGCAGGCAGCAGTCTGCCCTGAACTGATGCCGTACTTTGGGGTTGGGCGCCAGCAGGTCCAGAGGGTCCAGGAAGTTTCAGGAACAGGTGGCTCAGACCTCCATCCACGTCGCCAAAGCCTCTACTCTGGCTGTCCCTGGGCCAGCTGGTGGCGGAGGAGGACTGGGGTCGTATTCATGGGGACTTGATCTGCTGGTCCAAGCGCAGTGTGAAGAGCCCGGCATAGCCCCACCCAGGGGTCCCCGAAAGGCCAGTCAGGAGGGCAGATTCTCACAGTGCACAGAGCTGCGAGCTCCTGGTCCACGTTGTGCGGAAGACGTGATCGGAAATGAGGAGGTGCGGGCACGCTTGGGCAGCGGAAACACCTGCACGGCAGAGAGATGGCGAGCAGGCAGCCAGCGAAGGCTCAGACGCCCGAGGATGGAAGCTGGGGTCACCCCCCCACCCCGGGAGGCGCCACTAGAGGAGAAATCCAGAGTGAGCAGTGGGTGACGGGGGTGGGGACTATTAATTATGGCCTTGGGAGTGGGCCCCGAGCCCTGTGAATTGTCCTCAGTGGGGCCCAGCAGCCACTGCCGTGATGGCTCCGTGTTGGGTTGGACTGAACACAGGGTTTAAGCGGGTCTGACCGGTGCAAGGGGCAGCCGGCGCGGACGCCTCCAGCCTTAGCCCACGGCCTCCTGCCGTCACGTCTGATTCTGGGCGCAACAAGTGCCTGCAGGGGAACGTCACATCTTGGTGGCCTGGTTCTGTGACACTGTGACGTGGAGGGAGGGAGGAGACAGCCCGGCAGTCCCGGCAGCGCACCCCGGGGCCGTCCTCCAGCAGTGGACGGTTGGAGTCGGTGCCCAGCGCTCTGTCAGGCCTGGAGCCGGCGATTCTGGGAGGCTTTCGAAGGCTCTGGCGGGCCCGCCCCGCTGCCCGCACGGCGGCTCACCTCCCAGACCAGCTGCTTCAGCCCGAATCTTTGTCTCGGGGTTTGCTCTCTGCGGGGGTCAGCTTAAGACACCCTCCGCTTGAAGGCCAGGTCTCTGGGCCAGGCGGTGGGAACCTGTTCCTGAGAACGTTCTGGTCGCGCAGCAAACATTTCTCCTCGGCTCCCGGTGTGAGGTCCAGACGCCGCGGGGTGGGGCGGGTCGTGGTGTGCCGTCCGGCGCGGCCCCGCTGCCGTCCAGGGTCTGCAGGAGCTCCCGGGGCACGGGCCTCAGCCGCGGCCTCACCGACGGAGCAGGTCGCCGGCGCCCGGCCTCCGGCCTCCGGAACCGGCTCACTCCTCTCGCTACACGCAACAGGGAATCCGTCCAAAACGTGAGGAGAGGACTCGCCAACGGAGACTTCATGCTGGAATTTTCTCAGGTCTCCCCTGGGCGCTGGGGTGGGCTGTCACTTCTGGAAAGAATAATCTGGCCGGCCGGACAGCTGTGCTTCCCGCAGCCCGGGGCTCCAAGGGCCTGGGAGGCAAAGAGGAACCACCCGGTGAGGCCACCTGGGGCTCGGCGGGGGCAGGAAGCCTGGGCGCCGCCGCCGCCCGCTCCCAGAGGCCCCCGCGTTCTCGCTGCAGGGCCGGCCCAGCCCCCTCGAGCTGGCTCCTGGGTCCACTCGACACGTCTCCAGAGTCTGCAGCCCTTTCTTACTTCCCGGCACACTCCACGCCGGCCCGACCCCTCGTATTTCCTGGGCCTCCGCACGCGCTGTTTCTCCGCCGAGAAGCCTGCTTGCTTTTCGTGGGGAAGGGTGTTTAGAAGCCAAGACCTGGGTTCCGGGTGTGCTTAGGAAGCGCTGGAATTTTCCCCCCTCCCCTCCTCCACCCAGCCCTTCTCAGCGGACCGAGGATATATGTGTGTGTAGTGTGTGTATCTACGTGGAGGGTGTACATATAGTGCACACACACATTCACACGAGGATCTATTTATCTTTTACAGTTACCCGGCTGTCTCTGTGGAGATGGACACTGATGCTCAGGATTCCAGCAAAACGGGGGGTTCATTCAAGTGTCTCCTTAGTGAAAACTTCTTCAGTGTGGGAAGCCTGGCTGCCGTTATCCTTGAGACAGGAGCTTACCCGACCGAGTCCCCTGCCGCCATTCCCTCCCCCATGGGGACACCCCACAGCCCAGCCAGGCTGCCCCTCCCCCAAGCACTCGGGTCCTGCTCCCCACTCCCCTGCCCCCGTGAGGGGCTCCTCCTCAACCTGATCCGGGTCTGACGTCTCTGCCTTGCCTCCCCCCACCCCCTTCCAGATAGATGCACCCAGGATCTGTTCTCATATATCCACCCGGGGAATAAGGTTTTTTTAAAAAATTTTATTTATTTTTGAGAGAGAGAGACACACACACACACACACACACACACACACACACACAGAACACGAGCAAGGGAAGGAGGGTAAAGAGAGAGAGAAGTAGACACAGAATCTGAAACAGGCTCCAGGCTCTGCGCTATCAATGCAGAGGCTGATGTGGAGCTCGAACTTACGAACCGCAAGATCATGACCTGAGCGGAAATCAGAGGCTTCACCGACTGAGCCCCCAGGCGCCCCAACACCCAGTATAATGTTAAGGTGACGGACGCAGAAACGGGCTGTCTCTGAGTGAGGTTTATTACAGCCCTCCACCGAGAGCAGGGGCACACCATGCCGTGCCACATGGGGCCACTCGGGGTCACACGGGGAAGCACGGGTCAGTCCCGAGGCACAGGGGGTGAGAGAAGAGAGCTTGGGCCCAGACCTGCTGAGTCCGGGGAAGGGGGGTGGGCAGGCTGAGCCGGCACGGGGTCGGATAGTTTGGATGACTTCACGGGCTCTGGGGTGGTCCCTAGTTGGTGCCGGCCTGGGGTGCTGAGGCCGGGGGAGTGTCCCGGCCTGCAGGAGCCTCGTGAAGGAAGCAGGTGACAGACACGGCTTACACATCACAGGTGGTTCTCCACGTCACAGACAGACCTCCCCGAGGTCTTCAAGACCCCAAGGTGTCAAAGTATCATAAAATATAGAAAATACAACATGTAATTACCCCCTCCCCCACGGGGCCCCGGCAGGGCACCAGGCCCGGTCTCCCCACGTCCTGGGGCCCTCCTCCCGGCGCTCAGGGAAGTGGGGGGGAGGGGTCATGGGTCACGTTCTCGGTCTGCCCAGGTCAGTTCAATGAGCCAGCAGGGCGAGGCCTCGGGAGTCAGTGTCCCGCCCGGGAGGGGGGTCCACCTTGCCTTCCAAGCAAGGACGGACGTAAGGCATGAAATAGGCCACAGAACCGTCAGGAGGTTAAGGACACACGGAGGTGCCCGTCCTCAGCCACGCGGTGGCGCTGGACCACGGGCGGAGGGAGGGAAGGAGAGGGCGGTGCCAGCCATGTCACACCCCGTGTGCCCCGCGGAGCCCGCGAGCGCCCTCTAGGGGAAGACCGGGGGCAAACGCGGGAGTGCGACGTGGCCGGGGCCAGCCCTCGGGTCCCAACAGCCTGATTTTCTTTTTCCTCTGTACCTTCCATGCAGGACATGGAAAGAAAACCCCGGGAGGAGGCCTCACGCCAGCATCGCCCGCACTGTGACATCCCGTGTCTCACGAAGACAGTTTCCACGTTGAGCGCGGTGCGCGGGCACGTGTATACCCACGGGGACCCCGCAGAGGGCCC
>NC_043710.1:2195695-2202002 GCF_006229205.1 Suricata suricatta
CGGGTCAGGACGGAGCTGCAGGAAAGGCGGAGAAAACCCGGCCTCCGCCCTCCAGCCCGCGGAGCGCGCGCCCCCTAGTGGCACCAGGAGGCTCCACGGGGCGACAGTCAGACCCCAGGAGCAGCCTCCCCAGCGGGAGTAGCTGACGCCCCACCTGGGCGGCCACACTCACAGCCAGAGCGGTGGAGTCTCTCTTTGGGACCCCAACTAGGGGGCTGGGGAGGGAGCTACCTACCCCCCCCAAACGTCCAGTCCCATTTCCACCGACGCAGACACGGGTATGAGAGCCCGGGTCTCTCCTCACACCCGCAGGGACGTTGGCAGAGATGTAGGACCCTCGCTCTTCCCACTGAATTCCCTTTTAAAAGAAACGGAACTATTTTTAGAAGAATGTGTCACAGGTTCCCGTGGAACGGGCTGTGGGGCATCCTGGGCCGGCCGCCCTGGCGGTCAGTGCCCTCCTGGTCCTGCTGGGGCGCTGGTGGGCAGGAGGGAATTGTCTGTGACCCGGGCTGGGGGGGCGGGGAATGCACCTGCCGCTCACACAGTGCCTCCAGAGGGGAGCCTGGCCCGAGGAGAGAGTGGAAGCCCCGCTCCTGGGGCCCCGGCGGCAGCGATCCGTCTGGAACAGGACGACAGGACGGGACCCGGGACGCGGGGATGTGCCTGCCTCCTCCCGGGGCAGGCCACGCAGGCCACGTGCACACAGGCGCTCCTGGCCGCTGTGTTCCAAGCCGCCCGGGGGCCCGGGGTAGCCCCCTACCAGTAAGATGAGAACAAGCCCCAGACGCTCTGCTCCCTGCTTCCGGCCCCGAGATCCGTGGCCCTTTGTCTCGGCTCATCCAGGGACGTGCACGTGTCTCTGCTCTGAAAATGCCCGGTGCGCACCACGGGCCACAGAAACGGGAGCAGCAGCGGCCCCGCCCGTGGAGCTGGCACAGGAAGTCAGGGACTGCTGTTAGGAAGGAGGAGAGTCGGGGTGGCAGCAGACCGGAGGGCCCGGTGCGGCGAGCAGGGTATCATTCAGGCCTCAGAAGGACGAGGTCTTGACCTGGTGACATCAGAGGGTCCATCATGCCAAGTGAAATAAGTCAGACAGAGAAAGACAAATCCTGGTGGTTTCGCTTACATGTGGAGTCCAAACGAACAAACGTCACGAAACGGGACCGGACTCACAAATACAGAGGACGCCGCGGTGGTCCCCGGGGGCGGGCGGGGCTGGCGGAGGGGCCGCCAGGCGCCAACCCCCAGTTACAAGAGAACTAAGTCACAGCGATGCACGCTGCCCCCCAGGGAAGACAGTCATGGATATTCTAGGAACTTGAAGTGACGGGTGGCGACCAGCCCTATCGAGGGGCTCACTCCCTAACGCACATACATCCCCCGCCCGCCTGACGTTAAGGACGTCCTGTCGTTACGCTTCAAGTTTTGTTTTTATCTATTCATTTAATGTTTATTTACTTTTGAAAGAGACATAGAGAAACAGCGCACGAGCAGGGGAGGGGCAGAGAGAGAGGGAGACACAGAATCCGAAGCAGCTCCAGGCTCTGAGCTGTGAGCACGCAGCCCGACGCAGGGCCTGAACTCACAAACCGTGAGATCATGACCTGAGCCAAAGTCAGCGTTTAACCGTTGGAGCCACCCGGGTGCCCTGACACTTCAAATTTTAAAAGTAAATAAAAACAGAGAGAGAGAAAGTTCTGGAGACCGTGCAGGCCAGCGTTCCTTGAGAGGCAGAGCCGACCTCACTGAAAACTTTGGCCAGAGCCCAACTGCACAATTATTATTAGCTAGCTTCTCGTCCTGTGCGTGACTGAGGTGTCAAGGCGGGTCTCCTGCTGTTCAGGAAGACTCGAGAAAGCGCGGGTGTGCCCCAGCCCGCGGGAGGGGCGGGCGGGCGCCGGGAACGGGTCCCTGGGTGCTGCGGCCCCCGCCTTCCTGTCAGGCCGTCTGCAGGGTTTGGTGGACCGACCGCGCGGCCCCTGCCCCGTGGGCTCTGAGGGCTTATCACAATCTTACGTGTGTTTGCGCGTGTTCCGGAAAAGAACTCCCAGATTAGACTTTAGGAACTTAGATCAGATCAGATTAGGCACGTCTGCTGGGTGCCCCGCACTGAACCAGGGGCCCGGTTCAGAGTCAAGCCCCGCCCTGGACAGCCGGCAGGGGACCCGCGGGGCCTTGCGATTTTAGTAGCACACGAGGGTGCTTTCCAATCTGCAGATTATGACCCGGTGGGGGCTCGTGGAATCAATGTCTTGGAACAAGAACAGCTTTAAAAAATGGCGGAAAACAAGAGAAAAGTAACGGAGTTTGAGGCAGGGAGTGGACCTGAGAGCAATGGAAAAACGTAGGAAGGGCTGGGGAGGGGACACAGCATGTGCCTGAATTGTTCATTTATTAAAAATTTTTAAGTGTTTATTCATTTTTGAGACAGAGAGAAAGTGCAAGCATGTGGGGGGGTGAGGGGCAGAGAGAGAAGGAGACACAGAATCTGAAGCAGCTCCAGGCCCTGAGCTGTCAGCACAGAGCCCGACGCGGGGCTTGAACCCACAGACCATGGGATCATGATTGGAGCTGAAGTCGGACGCTCAACCGACTGAGCCCCCAGGCGCCCCAGAATATGTGTAAATTACCTCTTCCCCTTCTGTCTCCTCCCTCCTTGCCCTCCCCTTCCCCCCTCCCCTCCCCTTCCTTCCTCAGGAGCGTCCCCTGACCCACTTTCTCCACGCAGCCCTCTGTCACAGAGCCTGCCTCCCAGGGACCCCGGTGGCCACGGCTGGTACCAGGGCTGTGGCAGCGGGCCAGTGCTGGGGAAGGCTTGCTAGGCTTGTTTCGATTTGATCGGGTTTCCCTGGATGCAGAGATTAAGTTACGGTCGAGCTCAGATTTTCAAAGTTTGATCCTTTCAAATGAAGACCATGAAACTTCCAGATCTTTATGCTGCTAAGTATTTTTTTTAAAAAATTTTAAGGTTTATTTTTGCGCGAGAGAGAGAGAGAGAGAGAGAGAGAGAGAGGGGCAGAGCAGGATTGGGGAGGGGCAGAGAGAGGGGGAGACACAGAATGCGAAGCGGCTCCAGGCTCCGAGCTGCCAGCACACAGCCTGTCACGGGGCTCAAACTCAGGAACTTTGAGTCATGACCTGAGCCGAAGTTGGATGCTTAACCGACGGAGCCACCAGGCGCCCCATGCTGCTAAGTATTTTTAAAAACAGTTTTCCCTGCATCGCCCAGAAACCTGCCAGTTTGTTTCTTCCTGTCCAGTTTCCTAGTATCTATTTTTACAGCATCGTTTTGCCTCGCCTGGATCCCTTAGTACCTTTGCTGTCAGCATTAATCTCTGGTCTGGATTTTAGGTGCAATGACCCCTGTTTCAGCCTGACACATGACACTGCTTGCCAGGCTGAAGACTTTCCTTCTATCCCTTATTTGTTAGAATGGGAGTCAGGGTTCCATCCTGCCAAATTAGCACCTTGGCGTCTCACAGAAATGATCACAGGTAACTTCCCCGTAAGGCCGGAAGACGGTGAGTCATGTCACTATAGGCCCCGTCGAGACAGCAATCATAACACTAAGAGGTTGATTTTTGCCTTGGCTGAAATGAAAGGAAATGAAAGGAAAGAGAGGACGAGGTCAGCACGCCTGACTCCGAAAATGCTGGCGTCGAGTCGACACCACACGTTTCCCTGCTCCGTCCGCAGAAGGCCCCAGAGAAACCACGTCCGGGTCGCCAGCCCCCAGATCCGGGCTCTGATGCCACTCCCCAGGGAGAGGGACCAGGGCCCCGGCACGGAACGGCTGCTTCTAGAACTGACGCAAAAGCACACAGGATGAGCCCGGAGCACCTGCTATGCCAGAAAGTAAGAAAATGTGGAAAAAGAAATCCGTGTGGAGGGGTCGGTCAGAGCGACTGGGAGCTGACGGGGCCCAGAGTGCAGAGCCGGGGCAGCCAGAGAACGGAGCCCAAGAAACACGATCCAGCTGGGACCCAGGCATTAAGCAAAGAGCAGGAGGCCACCGGGGCAGCTCAGTGACGGATGAACACATACCTGGGGGCGGGGGCCGATGGCCCACGTGGACGGGTTCCAAGTGCTCCAGGCAGGGTCTCCCCCTCGGGGGTGCCGGCCCCTGCTCGTAGGTGTGGGCTGCACGGTGGCTGCCTTCCTGACGGCACGGCGTGTGGAGTGGGGAAGAGAGTGACCGCCCGGCGGGGACCTGACACGCGCCTCCGCCAGGCAAGCGAGGCTGGCGCCGTGCGGACGAGTCCAGTGGGAGCAGGAGCCCGGGCGTGCTGGGGCCCCGTGGGCCTCCTCCCAAGCCCACCACCGTCTGGCCGTGACACACACCCCGACAGACCCCACCTGAGGGGCACCCACATCATGCCTGGGCTGTCCCCCTTGGACCGTCCGGGTCAACGGGAACACAGACGGCGTGAGAATCCGTCATGGCCAAGTCCTCCCAGCCTGAGGGCCTGTGGCGGCTACGTGTGCAGTGGGGTCCTGGCACCGAGGACTTCAGTCAGTGGTCCCACGGGGCACCAGGGCGGGGCGCAGTCGGTTGAGCATCCGGCTTCGGCTCAAGTCATGATCTCACGGTTCGTGGGTTCAAGCCCCGCGTCGGGCTCTGTGCTGACAGCTGGGAGCCTGGAGCTGCTTCAGAGTCTGTGTCCCCCTCTCTCTCTGCTCCTCCCCTGCTTGTGCTTTCTCTCTCTGTCTCTCAAAAATAAATAAAAAAACAAAAAAATTTTTTAAATAAATAAACCTTTTTAAAAACTTGAAAAAAAACCCAAGTCTATCAGTTTCACATCCTCTTCCTTGGTTCTAGAAAAGTCCGTGTGATTCTGGACATTCCGGGCACAGCGCTTCCTGCCGCGTGGCGGTCCCTCAGCCCTGTGTGCCCGCGGCCTCCCGGACTCGCATCTGGACCTCAAGGACAGAAACGCCGTCCGGGCCGGCCAACAGGGGCTTTGGTTAATCTGACGTTTGCAAGTCCGGCCTCTTTCCTCTGTTTGCCATTTTTAAGTGACCATTATTTGGTTTATTTTACCACGATTCCATTTGTAACCGCCCCGCGTCGACGGTCCCGCCACCAGCCCGCCAAGCACGCCGGGTCCGTCCTGCGCGCGTGGCCTCCAAGCCACGTCTCTGGACGGTCTCCGAGCACCGCGTCTCCCCTCGTGTCTGTGTTCCCGTCGATGGTGCCACAGCCGCGGCCACCGTTCCCGGGCGCCCGGAGGGAGCTCCACGTGACGCTCAGTCAGTCCCGCGTGACAGCCCAGGGGCATCTCCTCAGACTTCACCTGTGGCGTCCCAGCCCCAGCACCTGAGACGTGACCTTCACGGAGGGGACTGAGGTAACGTGAGGTCACCGGGGTCCCTGATCTGTGTGACCGCGGGTCCTTGTAAGAAGAGGGGATCGGGGCCCAGACACCCACGGGGGGCGGCCCGCGGGGATGCCGGGAGTGCAGGTCACCCGGAGCCCCTGAGCAGAGGCGCTGGAGAGACGGCCCTTCCTGCTGGGCCGGCGGCGCCTCCTCAGCCTGACTCAGCGCCACCTCTGGTCCCTGAAGAGGCGCGGGGTGGACGGCCGTGGGCAGGTGGCGGGTCAGCCATGGGTCATGGGCCACACAGCCTACCGCCGACCCCGCGGGGGCCTCCGCTCCGGTGGAGCTCGGCCGCACCCACGGCCCCCAGGCCCGAGCCCTGACCGCTCTGAGCGCGGCCGCTCTGACGGCACGTGGCCCCCGAGTGTGTCCGGCCGCCCGGGCCCACCCGCGGGACCCTCCTGCCGGGGGCGCCCAGCACGCAGTGGCCCGTGGAGAGGCTGGGGTTCAGCGCCTGGGACCCCCCGCCCCAGGCCCACCCCTCACGTTCTGTGTCGTGTGGTGTGGCCACTGAACGCTGGTCTCTCCGAGGCTCCTGCATCTGGATCCCTTCTAGAAGAGTCCGAGTAGGCGCTGAGTGAGGTGAGCCTGTCCCCAGAGGCGGGGCCACGTGGGGCTGGGGTCGAGGTGGGGGAGGACGGGGGTTTCTCCGTGGGGTGTCTCGCTCCCCCTTCCCTCCAGGAGTACGCAGACCCTCTCGCTGTCCCTCAGCTGGTGGCCGGCTCGGGGCCCCGGGTCCCGCCCTCCAGGGCAGCTCGGGGAACCTGCCTAGCTTGCCTGCACCACCCCGAGTTCTCTCGAGTACACACTGCAGGTGTCTCCGCTCTCACCCGCTGGCTGCCCATCACCTCACCCCCTGCCTCCCCAACCCTGCAGAATGTCTAGGTGTGGCGGGTCAGTGCCCCCCACCTGCAGGATGCCCGGGC
>NC_043710.1:2202102-2203281 GCF_006229205.1 Suricata suricatta
GCCAGGAAAGCTCCCTGGAGGAGGTGGCCCCATGGCCGAGCCTGGCTGGTGGGGACACAGTTCCTGCAGGGCTGCAGGGAGGGACAGGCACTTGTCATGCAGTCGTGGAGACAGCAGGGGATACGGGACAGACGCGCACTGTAGGTGAGCCAGGATTGCCAGAGCGGAGAGAGTGCGACAGGAGGGTCGGAACAGAGGCAGCTGGACCTGCAGGATGCGAGTGGGGGCGGGGCGGGCCTCCTCTGAGGGTGTGACGAGGGGAAGGGCAGGACTAGGGTGCTGACGGTGGGAGAAGCTGCTGGGGCCAGCCCAGAGCGTGAGCGCAGGGCCGGGGGCTGGGAGTGGCTAGAAGGGAATCAGTATCAGTCAGCAAACGCTGGGTTATGCCCTGTAACAAACAATCCCCAAATCTCAGGGTCTCAAAACAACAAAGGCTTTTGTTTCATTTTGCTTCTTTTTTACTCACACGCCTTGTCTACTGCAAGACACAGTTACTTCAAGCCCCAGGAGGGTGGACCAGCCACTGTGTTGCTGGTCCCCAAGGGGGATGGAGGGGACGCCCTGGGAGGTCTCAGACTGGGAACCGAGTCTTCCATTCAGAAGGGACTTTCCACTGGATGACTGTTTTCAGTTTAAAAAATTTTAAATGTTTATTTTTGAGAGAGAGAGAGAGAGAATGCACAAGGAAGGGGCAGAGGGAGAGGGAGACGCAGAATCCAAATCTGAGCTTCAGCACAGAGCCTGATGCAGGGCTTGAACTCATGAACTGTGAGATCATGACCTGAGCCAGCTGGACGCTTAATCGACTGAGCCACCCATGAGCCCTTCTTTTTATTTTTTTAATTTGAGAGAGAGAAAGAGAGAGAGAGCGAGCAAGCAAGCGAACTTGTGAGTAGGGGGAGGGCCAGAGGGGGAGAGCGGGAGAACCCCACACAGGCTCCACGCTGAGCGCAGAGCCTGACACGGGGCTCGATCCCACGACTCTGGGATCATGACCCGAGCCCCCCCCCCCCCGCGCCCCTCCGTCGAGTGTTCAGGGTGAGCCTCACAGCCTTTTCCATGAACAACGGGCCGGGAAGTGCAGTCACGGCACGCGCAGTGTGACCACAGCCTGAGTGACCACGAGGAGGCGGACTGGAGGCATCGTGGGGACAGAGCGGAGAAACACTGGGTGCCCCG
>NC_043710.1:2203381-2211278 GCF_006229205.1 Suricata suricatta
GGGGGGGGGGGGGGGGGGGGCCCAGCCTGGAATATTTGTCACCGGCTCTGACAGGACAGGTCTGCCAAGCCCTGCCCCAGGGGAAGCCCGGAGGCACAGAGCGACCCAGGACGTTGCCCAGGGCACCGCTGGTGGGGCGTCGGGGTTGAGCAGGAACTGAAGTGGGCCCCGCCCCCCAGGGCACCTCGGTGCTCCCCACGTCCGACCTGAGGGCCGAGTTCCGTGCGGCCATGACATTTGTCGCCACACCGGTGCCGTGAAGAGCACCTGTTTGGGGGGTGTCTCACACTCGGTGTTGTGGTTTGATCAGTCCGGCGGGGAAGGCATCTTGGAGAGAGAGGAGGAGGGTGGCCAAGCAGCGCCCAGGGAGACGGCAGCATCGGGGACGGAGAAGGCACAGGGGCTGAAGCGGAGGGTCAGGCAGGGCGGGGGCATCGAGGGGAAGCCGAGGAGCGCGGCGCTGGAGGGCGGCAGCCTGAGCGGTCCCGCGGCCGATGGGTCGTCCTGAGCGTCCCGAGTGCCCCATGGCGAGTCCCTGCCACACGGAGCTGCCTCAGACAACACACAAGTGCCACCTTGCCGTCCCAGGGACCCCAAATCCTCAGCGGGTCTCCTGGGCTTTGTTCCCCGAGTCCCACATTCCTTCGGGAGGCTCCCAGAGGCCACCAGCGTCCCCGGTCTCATGGTCCCTGCCACCATTTTCAGAGCCCGAGACACGGCCCTGAGCCTGAGCCTGGGCCCCACCACGCCACCCTCTCTGACGCTCCTCGTCTGCCTCCGCCTTCGGCGGACCCCCGGGGCTACATTGAGGGCCCGCCTGGATGGCCCGGGACCACCGCCCTGCCCGAAGGCCGGCTGAGAAGCCACCTTCACTCCCTCTTGCCAACCTCCCCAGGTCAAAGGCTCTGGGGACCGGGACGCAGGTGGCTCTGGGAGGACACAAGCCCTCACCGCCCTGGGAGCCCACAGGCCATTCTCGGGTGGCTGTCTGCCCTTTTGGGGATGTCAGCACACGGCGGCACTGAAGCCGAGGCAGTACAGGAGACCCCCGGGGGGTCGCGGCTCCCAGTGTAGACGCCAGCGCGTGCGGCTGCCCCAGAGCCCACCCAGCCGCCACCTGGCCCGGCGTGGAGGCAGACCAGCTGGCCGGCCCGCGGTCGCTCCCTCACACCCCAAGCGGCTCATCGCGAACAAGCCACACTGGGTGTCCGCCCGCGAGGGGACCCCCCGCCCCCCAGCCTCTGGGCCTTCTTCTGGCGGTTTCTCTGAATTACACACCCCTCTCCTGATAACTGCCTTGATGGCCTCCACTCACGTGGTGGCCCCGTCCTGCCCCCGGGAGTGCCCGGGCCCTTATCACAGGGTCCCGTGAGTGGCTGTAACCTGCGCTTCCTGGAGGGCAGACACCAGGTCTCCCCAACTCCCTCCGCCCGCGTCCCTGCACTCGGCTTGGAGCCGATCAGCTTGCCGGACGCAGACAGGAAGGAGTGAGGCCCGCTGATGCTCAAGGGGCCAAGCCCACGACGGTGAAGCCGGGAGCTTAACCCATGCTAGTCTCGGGGGAGCCGAGGACAGACGGACGTTTGTGGCCGGGGCTGGGGCGGGGGTGCGGGGGGACAGAGGGAAGGGGAGGGCAGGCCGGAGGGGGGCGAGGCACCTCCTTACCTGCCTGACACTCTGCATTTCCATCTTTGCCCACCCAGGGGCGCCCAGAGCCGGCGGGCGGCAGGGCGGGACTGCCGGGCCGGGTCCTTCCCAGCGTGGACCAGTGCTGCATGGCCATCAGCGGTTCCGGCAACGACGCCACAGGGCTGCCTCCGAGAGCGGGGGCGACCGGCCAGGTGCTCCTCCAGTCCCTCACCGTGGTCGTGGCCCTCTGCGGGCTGCTGGGAAACGGGGCCGTGGTCTGGCTCATCTGCGCGGCCCCCAAGAAACACCCCTTCTCCGTCTACACCCTCAGCCTCGCCGCGGCGGACCTCGAGCACCTGTTCTCACAGCTGGTGTTCTGCACGCGCCAGCTCCTGCGGCCGGTGCTCCGCGGCTGCTTCCCCCTGCCCGGCATCCTCGTGGTCCTCAGGTTCTGCTCCTATTTCACCGGCCTGGGCGTCATGACCGCCATCAGCTGCCAGCGATGTCTGTCCGTCCTGTTCCCCATCTGGTACCGGTGCCATTGCCCCCGGCACCTGTCAGTCGGCGTGAGTGCCCTCCTCTGGCTTCTGACCTTTCTGGTGAATGTTCTGAGAGGCCACGCCTGTGGGCAGCTATTGCGCCCAAGAAGTCGCTTCTGCCTTGGGCTTGTCATTGTCGTCCACGCATGGGTCCTGCTCCTCTTGGTCACCATAGGCACATCCAGCCTGCTGCTGCTCCTCCGGGTCCGCGCGGGGGCCCACTATCATCTGCCCAGGAAGGCCTACCGGGTCACCCTGCTCACCGCCTTGGTCTTCTTCCTGTGCGGCATGCCCCTCGCCGTCACCAGGCTCCTGGCGTTGAGAGACGAGTGCCAGGCTCTCCAGGACACCGGCGTCCTTCTGTCTTGCCTCAACAGCACCGTGAACCCTGCCATCTACTTCTTCATCGCTGGCCCTCGGGAGCGGCCTCCGAGGGCACCCCCCGCGGGGGTCTCCGGAAAGCCCCAGGGGAGGGGACAGAGCCCAGGAGAGGCGCCCGCCCAGCCCAGCACAGAGGGCGGCCCCTGACGGGTGGCGACGTCCTGGTGGGCGTCACAGCCTCCCCGGGATACGAAAACTGAGGACAAACCGCCAGAGCAGACGTGCCGCGTGAAAATGCGCATCTTCTGGCCTCTGGCGCCCTGTCGCCAGATTCCTCTTCAGAAAGGTTGTCAGGGGGACTGATGGCGTCGCGGATGGTCGCTGTGCCTTCCCGGTACGATACCGTACTTTTCAGTTTTGTGCAAGTAACGCCGCTAAAATTCTTCTGGGTGCAGGTTGGTCTCCTGGAAATGGTGTGCCCTTGACTTCGCCCATTCTTCTGGCACGTTCTGGGGTCTTGGGACAGGTTTTCTTCCCAGACTAAGGGATTCATCCTGTTGGACGCCATGTCTTCCCAAACTCTTTTTGTCTTTAGATTCCCAGAATCCCACTACCCCGAGCCTGCGCTGACTCTGCCTGGCGGACGGCACAGGCCGGTCACGGGTTTGGCTGCTTCAATAAACCCCTCATGCGAGGACACGTGCGTCCCCCTGAGGTCCCGTAGACACTTCTGTTGCTGAGTGACACGGGCCTTCTAGTGGTGAGAAAGGCTCTTGGGGATTTTGGTTCTTAGGAGCGTCCCCAGGGCGTGAGGAGGTTCCCGAGTTTCTGGGTGGTCTGTCTGTCTGTCTGAGGCAAGGCCTTGTCTACCCCAGGGGGCGGGGTCTCATCCGTGAGGGTCTACAGAAAGCCAGGGACCGCGCGGGGACCGCCAGTGTCCCGTCAGCTGAGCTCCGGTGACCAGCCTGTAACTGGGGGTCACGACCCTGTAACTGGAGGGCCACGACCCTGTGACCGCAGGGACACTGTAACTGGGTCTGAGGGTGTCCCGTGAGGTGCCGTCCCCTTTCCAGGGAGTCAGCAAGGTGCCAGTCCTGCCTGGGACACCTGCGGGGTGACGAGGCCCGTACCGAGGGTGTCATCTCAGAGGCTGATGGTGTGATGTGCGGGTCCCCACGCTCACTTCTGGGTCTCATCTGTCCCACCCTCACAGGCCAAAAGTGGCCGCTCACCAGCTCCACCCGAAACCAGCCTGGGACGACACCCATGGGGCACGGGGTCACGTCAGCGTCACCGTGGCCGCGGAGAGGACGGGCTGTCCTTGAACACTGAAGTCCTCTCTGCTTCAGGAAAGCACGGTGTCTCCTAAACACCAGATGCTCGTCTCTCCTGCCCCTGGGGGGGGGCGCTCTCCGATCCTGACCCACTGGCCTCCCACCAGACGCCATCGCCCTGGGGCTCGGTGTTGCCTTGTGGAACACGTCGAGAGACTCTGAAACAACATTTGGCCTCCTGGGCCGCACATGCGGCTTCCATTCATCCTGTGGTTTTCTTGGTTCTTCGTAAGGAGGCATATCCTTTTAGGCTTTGAGTCAACTTGGCTCAGTTCGTGACGCCAGCCCTCCCCTTACTTTGCTCTCCAGCTCTTCATCTGCCGTTGGGAGTAAAGGCAATCCTCGGCCAAAAGATTTGCCTATTAAAGGATGAGCATCTTGCCCATGCATAACTGATGAGAGGCCTTAAGGAATGTAAATCTCCTCCTAGAAATCTGCAGGCTCATCTTCCGCTTGGAGCCAGACTCTTCGGGAATCCCTCTCCTGCAGTGACTTGATCATTCCTGTTATTTACACCTGTCCTGTGAAGCATGGCCCTTTCCGGAGCATGTCTTCGCTTCAAAGACCTTGAACTACGTATCCATTAAAGACATGATGTAATCACCCATGGTATGTAAGGCCCTGACTACCTTAGTAAAGTGTGGCTTTTCCACCATCCACGTTTTGTCTTGTCTGTCTTCTTTCTTACAGATACTGTGCCGACACCAAGCCCCTACTCGGGACCTTTCGACTGGGATGTGTGGGCTGGTCCCCCCGCAGCTCCGACTCCCGCATCTGGATCTGGGGGGACTCAGACGTAAGACCACAGCAACAGGCGTCTGGGTGTCCAAGGCCAGGGTTTTTTGGGAGCAGCGGCCAGTTCACGAGCAGCTCACGGCTTTGCCTCGCTGCAGAGATGCTGTCTCTATGCTGGCTGGCGCCCCGAGGTCAGGGGCCTCTGGGGACAGGGGAGCCGTGGCCGTTTTGCTCCTGGGTCTGCAGGGTTCCCGGATTACAGAAACGGACGCCGTCTCATGGTGGCGGCCTTGGGAGAGCGGAGAGATGTGTCACCCCCCCGCTTGGGTCCACGCCTTCAGCGCAGACTGATATTTAGTGGCCTTGCTGTCACCGGGGGAAGATGCAGGGTAGGTCCCCCCCGCAGGCTATGGGCCCAGAGCCTGTGGCAGCAGCCCTAGGAAAGGGCCCCTCAGAAGGAGGCGAGGATAGAGCCATCGGACCGGGGGCCTGGACCAGGCGGATTGGAGGGGCGTGTGTTGTCTGGGGGCTCACTGTCCATTCTTCCCACTTCTGTAGCACCTCCTGGTCCTCTGGGGGGAGGGGACCCTGGTGCTGTAACTAGCTGGTTTAGGGAAGGGCACAGGACCCAGCTGAGCACATGTCCATGGACTTAAATCTGGGAGTTTGTGAGGCTGGGGCCAGAGCACCCTGGTGGGTACCATGAAGGAAGGCAGTAGAGGCAGAGAGGGGTGGAGCAGCGGGAGGAGAGAACCAAGTTCTGAGGACACGTGCATGCCCTGGATCCAGCCAGACCTGCAGCCGCCTCCAGCCCTGCGCTGTTCCCTTGTTAACCAACACATTCCTTTCCTGCTCACGAGCTTCTTTTCCTGGTAAGGCTCTGGGCAGGGGGGAGGGCTGCACGGACCCCGAACAGACGCTGTCCCCTCCTGGGTCTGTGCGGCCACCCCCATTCGAGCTGTGCTCTGTACCAGGGAGGCTGGGAACTGAGGGGGCCCAAGACGGGACCCTCACCCACCACACACACACTCAGGTTCCAGAAATCATATGCTCTTTAATGGAGTCTTTCTGAACCAGAACGAGACCCCTTCCCGGGAGCAGGGGAAGGAGACGGGGCGCACGTTCCCCGCGGGGTGAGCGTTGGGAGGGGCCTCCGCCGGCGCTGCGTCAGTCCACACCCTCCAGGTCCTGGGGGCCCCCGCCCTCGAGCCGGAGCACCTGCAGGGAGAAGCCACAGCGCGTCCATGGCCGGACGCCAACCACCACGCTGCGGAAACTCGCCCGGCACACCCGAGGGCGGCGGTCAGGGGAGCGAACGAGCCGCTGGTGACAGTCCCCCCGACAGGGGGTCCCCGCCGGGCCCGCCCCCGCACGTCCGGGGTCCCCACCAGGCCCGCCCCCACACATCACGGGGTCCCGCCAGACGGCCCCGCAGGTCCCAGGGGTCCCCTCCGGGCCCGCCCCCGCACATCCCGGGGTCCCCGCCGGGCCCGCCCCCGCACATCCCGGGGTCCCCGCCACACCGCCCCACACATCGTGGGGTCCCCGCCGGGCCCGCCCCGTACGTCATGGGGTCCCCCCAGGACCCGCCCTCTCACGTCACGGGGTCCCTGCCGGGCTGGCCCCGCACATCAGGGGGTCCCTGCCGGACGACACCATGGCCGACTGTATCTCTCTGAGGGGTCTGTCTGCCCATTACTTGGCTGCATGGCCTCCGAACCCCACTCCTGATCTGGGGGACCCATTGCTGAGTGCTCCTCGGCTGAGCCCGCGCCCCCAACTCCTCGACTGGAGGCAGGGCTGTCCTGGCAGGGTGCCGGCGTCCCTGGCCGCTGTCCCCAGATGCCTCGGGCTCCGAGCCTCCGAGTGCCCCGGCTGGCCGCGGCCCTCCCTCGGCCATTACCACCTGCGCCCCAAGTGCCCTTGGCCCTGCTCTGCGCTCGGCCTTGGAGAAGAAACTCAGTCTTAAATGGATTCTACTAGCCCTTTCTCATTCTATCGTGAATTACCTAGCAAAGGAAAGTTAAGGCGGGCTGTTTGAGACGGCGTGAAACCCTCGGGACACCTGAGTGGCCCCCGTGCCCATGGCCGCTCGTGCGGGTCAGCAGGCGCCCTCTGCGGGCACAGGGACGGCGGGAGGGCGCGCCGCGTACCTGGGTCTCGATGCACCGGAACTGCCAGGGCCAGCGGGTGTTGTAGAGGAAGGGCCGCAGGTCAAACCTGTTGTCGTCGGGGCTGTAGCTCTCCGCGTGGTACGCGGGGGTGAGCGTGGTCATTTTGTGTCTATTGATGGAGTACTTGGAGAAAAACCACCTCACTTTGTCCGCCACCTGGTGGGCAAGGGACACGTGGGGCATCGAGCTCCCAGGCCGCGAAGGCCCAGCCCGGGGTCTCGCCCGCGTCACGCTGTGCGGCACAAGCTAACGGGTCCCCGCGAACCTCCCCGGTGGACCAGTGCTGGTGGGCGCACAAGGCCGGTGGCTGGGCCGTGACGTGTGGGTTCCTGACTCGAGCACCCCCGGACGGGGCATCAGGAGACCCCAGCAGGGGCCTGGGAAGATTCACGGCATCAGACTTCCAGATGGTTCTGTGGAGCCCACCACGCAAGCCCCGACGGGCCTGACACGGGCAGGACTCAGGGAACTGACGACTGGGGCAGTGTCGCTGGACACAGAGCTACCACCGGAGGCCACGCCGCGCTGACTCCCTCGGGCAGACTGTCCGCCCGCCCCCACCCCCGAACGCGCCCACGGTGCACCTGCCGCGGGGAACACGCGTCCCTCCACAGGCTGACCAGCTTGCAGAACATGCCGTAGGGCCCGGTCTTGGCCATCTTCCGGAGTCTGCCGTAGACGGACAGGTCCGCGTACGTCATGCCCATGTCCTCCTGCAGAGGAAGGAGGGTTTGCCGCTGCGCCCACGGTCCCGGACAGCCGGGGGCGGGACACGTCCCCACAGGCCAGGAGTGGATGCGGGGGCTCGCTCCCCATCACCGCCAGCTACATGGAGCAGCGGGCGTTTGGAAAGAAGACCCAGGCCAGGGTTTGAGGGTTGGGAGGGACGGAAGTGCAGCCCTGGCCGGAGGGCTGTCCACGTCCTGTGCCTCGGAGGCTGCAGACTGTGCTCGTTTGGGAAAAGAAAGGTCTGTGTGGGTGTAACGAAGCAAAGGATGCTGGGCGAGCTGGCCCTGGATGTGGGCTCAGAACAACGCACACAGGACAGAAGCCGCGTGAAGATGGAGGCAGAGGCTGGGGGCGCGCGGAGGCTGGGGCAACGCAGAGGCTGCGGGGGCGCGGAGGCTGGGGGCGCGCAGAGGCCAGCGGGGTGCGGAGGCCGGGG
>NC_043710.1:2211378-2236088 GCF_006229205.1 Suricata suricatta
GCAGAGGCTGCGGGGATGCGGAGGCTGGGGGCGTGCGGAGGCTGCGGGCATGCAGAGGCTGGGGGGATGCGGAGGCTGGGGGCGCCGAGGCTGGGGGGGTGCGGAGGCTGCGGGGATGCGGAGGCTGGGGGCGCGGAGGCTGGGGGCGCGCGGAGGCTTGGGGGGCGTGACCGCAGCCCAGGAAGGCCTGGAAGCCGGACAGAGAGGCGGCTCGTCCCCCAGAGACACCGGAGGAGGGCAGCTCTGCCGAGAGCCTGCTGTGGCTCCTCTGTAAGCTGCCCGCCCGTGGTGTCCGGTTCTGGTGGCCCCAGGAGGCTGACGCCAGGACCCATGTGAAGCCCGACACCGCAGAGCAGCCTGCACCCGGCCCCCGAGGCCACTGTCCTTGTGGACGGCGGCTCAGCAGATCCTGGGCCACGCGGGCCACCAGCCGCCCAGGAGCGCCAGCCTCACGCCGAGGCGCACACAAGCAGGGTTTCTAGTACTTGCTCCAACGGCTTCTCAGCTCTGGCGACGCCGGCATGCGGTGGCAGCTCAGAGAGCCCTCCCCGCCGACCGGGCCTGCAGGCCCCCGGCCCAGGCCCTCGCTCCTGCTCCCCTGGCCTTCGTTCGGGCCTCAGCTCCAATGTCACCTCCTTGGGGAAGCCAAGAGGACACTGCCACCGTCGGGTCACCAGGGTTGACTGTGTGGCCGTCACGGTTCCTTCCACTTGTCTGTCCCGGGAACATACACGGCCACGTCCCGCCGCTCACCACGAGCCCCAGGGCCCAGCGCGCCCTTGCCACGGACTTCTTTTACGGCTCTCTTTGGCGGGAGATGAATTATTTGCTAGCGTGAGATTTTATGTCCTTAAATTCAAGAGTAATAGCTGGAAACTTTAATACCTCACTTTCCATATCGTATAAAACTAGACAAAGAAACCAACAGGAAGATGAAAACTCGAACACTGTGAACCAGCTAGAACGAAGAGACCGGTCTGAACACTCTGCCCACCACCTCAGGGCACGCGGTCCCGAGATGCACAAGACACTCTCCAGGACAGACCGAACCCCGGGCCACGCGACGGGCCTCCGTGGATTTTAAAACACCGACGCGCCCCCAGGACGCTCTCCAACCGGAAAGGAAGAGAATTACAACTTCAGTAACAGAAGCTTCAGACGCTCACAGATACGCGGGAACTAAACCACATGCTCTGGAGCAGACGGGGTGAGAGAAGGAATCACGAGGAAAATCCGGGAGTCCCTGGAGCAGCAGTGGCTCACAGGACGCAGAGGGCGCGGCGGCCAGGGATGGGCTCACCGTCACCAACACCTGCGCTCGGGGCTCAGCGGGCTAAGCGTCTGACTCTTGATCCGGGCTCAGGGCGTGACTCAGTTCAGGGATCCAGCCCCGCGTCGGGCTGGTAGTGTGGAGCTTGGGGTTCTCTCCACCTCTCTCTCTGCTCCTCTCCTGCTCTCTGTCTCAAAATAAATAAAAGTCATTAAGAAATTTTTTTTCTAATGTTTTATTTATTTTTGAGACAGAGAGAGACAGAGCACAAGCAGGGGAGGGGCAGAGAAGGACACACAGACTGAAGCAGGTCCAGGCTCCGAGCTGTCAGCACAGAGCCCGACGCGGGGCTCAGACTCACCGACCGGGAGATCAGGATCTGAGCCGAAGGTGGACCCTCAACCGATGGAGCCCCCCAGGTGCCCCCAAATAAACATATAAAACAAGAACGCAAAGGACCTCAGACCCGTGCGCTAACTTTCCGCCTCTGCCCCGCGGAGGAGCACGCGCCAATGCTGCGGCACGCCGAGGAGCCGGTCGGCTGGAGGCCCAGGGAGACCGAGACAGAACGGGCAGAAAACCGGCCCCGCAGGAGCCCAGGAGCCACCTGGAGAACAAATTAGGAGACAGCCCCGCCCACGACAGAATGGAGAAAATACAACACTTAGAAGTAAACGTACCAAGCAGGGCACGCTTACTCGGAAACCACAAACTGTCGCCGAGGGCCGAGGCGCCCGGAGCAAAGAGCAGACCCGCACGGGCCCTGGGCGCCCCATGTCACTGCGGCGGCAACGGCACCACGAGCGGCTGCGACACCCAAGCCGGTGCTTGCGTGTGTGGCTTGGACAACACGCACGCAGAGGTTCCAAGGGCCCCGAAGAGGCCAAACCACAGGTGCACACTTCCCGACACCACAGCCGGCGGCACAGCTGGTGGCGCCAGGACACGGGCGGACACACCGTCACAGAGCCCGGAGGCACCGCTCCACGCCTATGACGAGCTGGCTCCCCTAGACGCCGCGGTGGTCGACGGGAGAGACCACGGTGCAGGGACATCTGTCCACCGCCCCTGTGAGGACCAGGCCGCCCCCTCGCACCGCGCGCAGACCTGTCCACACGCACTTCACACGGGAGCCAACGCCGTAAACTCCCGGGGGGAGAGGCGCAGTGAGCCTGTGTGGCCGAAGGAGCGGGCGGCGGGCAGGTCAGCCGTCACCGCGACGGCGCACGGCTGCTTCGCCGCCTCCACGGAGGCTGCACAGCACAGCCTGCGCCCCGGCCAGCCCTGACCGCTCGCAGCCAGCACGGGAAGGAGGGGCCCGGAGTGATTCTTTTGAGGTCGCACCCCTGCCACCTGCAAGGGACCTGCCCCACTCACCCCTCCTCCCCGGCGCCAGCCTCAAGGGGGCCAAATCAAGATGTCAAAGGTCAGCAGTGGGGCTGGCACCGCGCACTCAGCTCCCTGGCCAGGAGCCAGGAGGTGGAGCAGGGTCCCCGCGGCAGACAGGGCGCAGCGAAGGCACCAGGACGCAGGGAGACGCAGAGGAAGCATGGGGACAAAGCTGCCACTACCTCGTCGGTCTGGGACACCTGTCCGTCGGCCAAGGGTTCCAGTTCCGCGGTGGCCGGTGCTGCCAGGATGCTGCGGCCAGGACACATGGGCGTCAGTCCTGACGGACCCCTGGGTGCCCTCGAGCTCTGGGAGAAACCCTGAACCCACCGTCCCCGGCGCCTGGCCATCTCCAGCCACGCCCTGGAGCCTGCACCCATCAGCACAGCGGAGCCGAGGATGGCGGTGCTGGGCCTTCCTGGGGGGAGGGGCACAGCTGCCGGGGGACTCCCCCCACCCACCGCGCAGGGCTCCTCCCCTGGGCACCATGCGCATGGGGCCGGGTCACGCTGGCCGGCGGGGCTGGCCTGGGCACCCACCCACCACCACCCACCACCGGCCCAGAGCATCCCCGCACCAGTGGCCAGGAGCACTCTGCCCAGGTCACCAGGAAGGTCCCCAGACGTTGCCCCCCGTCCTGGGGTGAGCCGGGATGAAAGGGGCGACCTGCCCGGGGACCCCGAGTGCCCTGAGGGCAGGGCTGTTTTCATCAGGCAGGGGGAGGCAGGGGAGGGGTGCTCACCCCTGCAGGGCAGGGAGCTGGAAACGCTCGAGGCAGAACTGGACGAAGGCCCTGAGGTCCGTCTTGCTGATCCCGCCCACGGGGTTGATGTCTGCGCTGGAGCAGTCGTACTTGGTCAGGTAGCCGAGGAGGCTGTGGGGACAGAGCGCGGTCCTGGAGCGTCTCCGAGAAGTGCGGCCACTGCAGCGGTCGGCCCGCAAAGGGCCCAGGCGGCCGGTGACCGAGGGGCGGTACTCAGACCGCCAGAGAAGGCACCAGGGCCAGGGACCGATTTGGGGGTGACGGGCATCCAGCCGGGAGCGGTGCATCTAGACACCCCCGTGGTGGGCGGAAGAGCGGCCCCCCAGACGCCCCGTCCCGCACCCAGGACCTGAGAACACAGGACCTGCGGGGAAGGGGACTCCGCAGGTGTGATGAGGTTGAGGCCCTTGAGGGGAAGGGGTCGAGGTATATTTGAGAGAGGGAGTGAGTGTGTGTGAGCAGGGGAGGAGCACAGGGAGGAGGAGGAGCGAGAGCGTGAGCGGGGGAGGAGCACAGGGAGGAGAGAGCAGGACAGAGAGAATCCCACCCAGGCCCCTCGCGTGTCAGCACAGGGTCTGACGTGGGGCTCGATCCCACGAACCGTGAGATTGTGACCTGAGCTGGAATCCAGAGTCCGACATTTAACTGACAGAGCCCCCCAACAACCCGGCGCCCCCTGAGGGGAGGTTTTTACCCTGGATCACCAGGTGGGCCCTAAGTGAAATCACCAACGTCCTGAATGGTAGGGGGGAGGCAGGGGCCAGAGACGGGGGCTTCGAGCAGGGATGCTGCCCGCTGGCTCTGGGGTGGGGGGAGGGGCCCCTCCAGAAGCTGGAGACATCGAGGAGCGGATTCCCCCCGCCCCAGCCTCCAGAAGGAGCCAGCCCTCCCCACAGCCCGAGATCCGCCCGTGAGGGGGTCTGTGCTGAACACGTGTCCAGCCGCAGGGCGCACCCCCCCACCCCCCCCAGGGTGGCAGGTCTCCACCCGCAGCTGAGCCCACCGCCCCCAACGAGGCGTTCCTGCCCCGGCCCTGAACCTCCTCGGTGGTGGCCTCCGCGTCACCACCTCCCCTCAAACACCCAACACCTGCCGCACGCTACCGGTCAGCCAGTGACTGCTTCCTGCCTCATTGAGGATGGTCACAACCCAGACCCCACAGCGCCCACACCTGCGTCTGCGTCGTCTACTGCTGGACACACCAGCTGGGCTCCCAAAAAAGCCAACCCCTTGCTTGGCCACCTGCTGTCGACTTCTGAGGACAGCGGGACAGCTCTCCAGCCACATGCCCGTCCTGCGTCTCCAGCGCTGCTCCCCCCTGCCACCCCTCCGTCGTCAGCTCCTGAGAAAACACCTCTCTTGCCCCGCTGCTGCTGCCAGCTGCCACCCTGCACCTCCCCTCCCCTGCAGCGCAAACTTCTGGAAAGAACACACTCGTGGTGGGTCCTGCAGGCATTTGGAAATTCGTCTGTAGCTGCAGAAGCTTTTCTTGTATCCTCCTTTCCCCACCACCGCCCACTCTCCTCCAACCTGCCCTGGGTGGGCTCCAGGCACCTCCATTGACAAGACCGGGCTTTTCAGAGAGGCGACGGCCACCCTCCGTCCCGGGGGGCTCTCACCACAGGACGTTTGCACACACCGTTACTGGGCTGTTTCCTCTCGGCCCTCCTGAGGGCTCTGGAAACCAACTTTTCAGACAGGCCTTCCCTGGCAGCCGAGTGACAGTCCCAAACTCCCACGCTCTCCCTTTTCCCGCCCTGGTTTTTCTCTGTAGACTTTCCCCAGCCTAGACACGTGACAAGGTTTGTTATTACCTGTCTCCTTCCACTAGAGTAAAACCAGTTACTTTTCTGATGTGTTCACAGCACCGAGAATGCCCACCACGTGGTGAACGTTCAGCAGTTCCTTGAAGAACAAGCCATCGGCGCACAACAGAACGGAAGTTAGCTCAGAGGCCATCACGGCACAGAATCTCAAGTCACCTTGAAAAAGAACAGGCACGACGAGGAATGACAGATCGGAAGCCCCACCCCGGGGTGTGAGCAGCGGGGGGGATGGCAGATGGGGACACTGCAAGGGACAAGCGGCCCGACAGGGACAAGAAGCACACACAACGGAAGAAACACCGTTGAAAGGAAGATACAAGAAAAGCTTCTGCAGCTACAGACGAATTTCCAAATGCCTGCAGGACGGACCCGGCAGCAAAACGTGAAGCGAAGAGATGGGCACGTGAACAGGTGTCAGAGAGAAATACTTATTTTCTAAACTGAAATCTGGAAACACACAAGCACCAAGAAACCCGCTCCCACCCTGAAAAAATAATTACTCGTTTTCGCTAAAAGATTAGATCCGGTAGGCGACAGGGGAAGTGGTACGGTGCTGTGATTACATAATAAGTCATGCTCTTGTTCACAACAAAATAAAGCAAAACAAAACAGCAAAATTTTCAACTACCTTGGGCTCAGAATACACACCCGCTGTCACATCCATCCCAAAACATCATATCCTTAGCACCGAAGGCAGCAGAAAAGCAGTAAAAATTGACAAAGTATTCATGGGAACGGTAGGAAGTTTTACCAGCTAGAGAATGCGAATTCTAAATCATCACAATTAGGAAACAGAATCCAGAAGTCCAAGTTAACGTTTAACAGAGGACATGTGTGCAGACAGGCAGGGATGTAGAAAGACTAAGACACTCATGTCACGGATAGAAAGATGGACGGATGGACTGAAGGATGGATGGGTGAATGGATATATGTATGGATGGACGGATGGCTGGACCAAAAGACGGACCATGTGGTGTATGGATGGGTGGACGGATAAGTGGACAGACGAATGGGTGACCAGATAAATAGATGTATGGATGGACAGACATATGGATGGATGGACGGATGAGTGAATGGATGGACGGGTGGGAAGGTGGGTGGATGGATGGACAGATAGATGGACAGTTGGATGGACGGACAGATAGGCGGGCTGGTGGATGGAGGGGTGGGTGAATGGATGCGTGGAAGGATGGATGGACAGACAGATGGACGGATGGACAGGCTGGTGGACAAATGGATGGAAAGACTGACGCATGAACAGGTGGATAAACGACAGAGTTCTCGAACCCCTCCGCTAACAAGGAGCAGGTGAGTACACGGAGAGAAGGGGGAACCGAAGGCGGAGAAGCCCTGAAGGGCGGCTGAAATCCGCGAACAACAGGGAGGCTCTGAGAGTCCTGACCAGCAGAGACCATGAGAAGGTGTGTGCAGCCCACGTCAGAGAGGAGCTCCCCGGCCGGGAGTGGACGCTGGGCACAGGGCAAGGATGACGGCGAAGCAGGACTGCCCAGGAGACGGGGGAGGGCGAGCGGGGCGGGGGTGGGGAGGCACACTGGACTCAGCGCGGAGGAAGAGCGCCAAGCCAGCTGGAGCCCGGCAGGAGGCTGGGAGGGGGGGCCAGAGGGAAACGGTGTCCACCTGTCTGCATACCGGAGTCATCTGAAGTTTGGGGTGCCAGACACGCCCTGAGCCATGGAGTGACGTGACCCTCCCCACCCCCGTGTGCCTCACAGATGCCCTGAGAACTGGCGGGAGCCTGGAGATACCGCCATGGGGGGCACTCGCCCGGGGAGTCGGGCACACCCACCTCTCATCCACGTTGGCCGACCCAAGCACCAGCAGCCCTCCACGAGCGCCCCGGGCCCAGAGGCTCAGTTGAGCGAACAGGTAGGCCACGACCATCCGTACCCGGGCCTGGGTGACACGGAGGGAAATGTCAGCCCGTACCGGGCACCAAGGGCACACACACACTGGCGCCCTGCTCCCTGCACAGCTCCACAGACGGTCCGAGTAACGCAGGAACTTCTAGTGTCCGGAGGAAGCAGGCTCCTGTGACACTTGTGTGCGTGTAGCAGGCGCCCCCGGACCAAAGATGGAAGGACCCGGAGCCGGGGGCACTGAGGGAGCTTCAGCAGCGCGATGGGCTGCGGAGAGCTCTCGGCCACCCCCTCCGCAGCTGGCTTTTCTAGAGAAGGAAAGTCCACCGTGGCCGCGAGACAAGGGACAGAGATGTGACAGAGCCCAGCGGCTGGGACCCAGTGTCCCTCTTTCCATTTACCAACCAGCCAGGGTCCTGCTTCCAGGCCAGCCCAGGAGGTGGGGGTGGGGGCGAATCCCTGGGGGAGGAGTGGGGCGGAGCCCAAAAGATAGGGGGCGTGGCCCGGGAGGGGCGTGGTCGGGAGGTGGGGCGGGGCCGGGGAAGTGGGGAAGTGGGGCAGCGGGGGGGGGGGGCAGCCTGCTCCCTGAAGACACAGGAGCCTTACACGCACACCCACGCACATGCGTGTGCACACACACCTCCCCCACCCTCACACGAACGCTCTCGTGCCCTTGCACACCTCCCCACTCCCACGCTAATGCACAGTCTCGCACCCTCATAAGTGCACCAGCACGGGCACTGACGCGCGCGCGCATGTGCACACACACCCTTCATCCCGCAGCACCTGCGCAGACACCCCCCAGCCTCTCGCTCTGACGCACCCGCAGCCCCCCGCGAGGCCCTGTGACGCCGGCCGGCCGGGAGGCGCACCTGCACGTTCTGCAGCGCCAGGTTTTCGCGGCGACTCCCGCCGTGGACCGCGAACACAGGCCTCTTCCCCGTGGCCAGGCTGAAGATGCCCACGACGGCCTTCACGGCGGGGTCGATGTTGAGACCGATGTGGTAGCTGCAAGGGCACAGGCGGGTGTGCAGGGAGCAGGGCGTGCGCGGTCAGACACACGTGACACGGGGCGCACGCTCTGACCACGTGGAAGCACACGTGACGGCCGTGCCTCTGTGCAGGCCCAGAACTACCCTGGCCCAGGGGATCCCGCGGTGCGGGCTGCTGTGACGGACGCTGCCCTGGGCATCGTGTTCTCAGGGGTCCTCCCAACGCAGCAGGTGTCCGAACCCCCTTCCTTTCTGAGCGGAGGAGCGTCCCAGCGCTGGGTGAACCCGGGCCCACACATGCCTGAGGCCCCACCCACAGTTCCTTCGGGGCGCACCCAGGAGAACTGCGGGGGGGGGGGGTTAGCTGAGAGCAGACGCGAGGCTGAAGGGAGGAGGGGCGGGGCACAGCGCCAGCCGGCTCCCCAGAGCCGCGAGTGGGGTCCCGGCTCCCACACCCTGGTGGCCGGGGTGGGGGTGCCAGTGGGGGCCGGAGGGGTGGGAACTGACCCAGCTAGAGGCAGGGGAGGAGGGGACCGTGACACGGTTCCCGGAACCCGGGCTCGAGACCGCAGCAGCCTGCTACCCGCCGCACGTCTGACCGCACGTCTGAGCGCGCCAGCCCCCGCTACCTGCCGATCTGCGCGGCCAGCTCGGCGGCTCGCTCCCGCGTCTCCCCCGAGGAGTTCTCGCTGGCCATGTAGCAGGTGGTCAGCACGCGCCCGCAGAGCTCTCGGGGGTCCCCAGGCGTGTAGTCGAGCTGGTCCACGACGGTCCGGACGTCGGCCAGCACTTCCTGGTCTGAAAACCACAGGGCAGCAGGTGGCGGCCAGCGCCTGCGCCCACCTCTCCTCCGCCCCCACCTGGCGCCGTCCCCTCCTCGGTAGCAACCCCCTTGCTTTTCCAGTGCCGCTAAGGGGATGTTTGACACAGAGGGCACTGGGGAGGATTTCAACCCGGTTTGCCTGACCCCGAGGCCACACCTGCGGCACACGGCAGCGCACATCTGGCTTAACGACACGGCCACCCTGGCCCGAAGCCCCAGGAAGGGACTGTAAGGGGCTGCCGCCCCCAGGTCCTGCACGTCTGCAGAGCTGCCTTCACCCACGACGGCCAAGGCCCGCGTTCTCCCCAGCCCAGTCCTCCCACCCCCGGAGCCTCGCTCAGACCGACGGCCGTCACCTACTTCCGTTCTTCACGGCCTCGCAGACCTGGCGGCACATGGAGTAGACGAGGCAGGCGGTGGCCGCGCTGTCCACCCCACCGCTCAGGGGCAAGAAAAACCCGGCCTGGAACGGGCCAACCAGGGGCGGGTGTGAGCCGAGCCTCGGAGAAGGGATGTGCCCAGAACCCAGCCCAGCTGCACTGCGAACCCTGGCGAGCGCCCACCAAAACCTGTGGGCGTCAGCGCGCTCGCTGTGGGGAGGAAAAGAGATGTCCTGCCCGTCCCGGCTGGAGTTTTCCAGAGGGAAAGCAGACCTCTCGCTGGGAAGGACATCAAGACTGATTCTGGGGAAATCACAGACGTCATGACACAAAACCAGTGGGCGACGGAATCTATTCACGCTGAAAGACAGAGCCAAGCCTCTGCGCGCCCTCTGGCGTCTGGCTAACTCGGACTAAGCCTGACTGAGGCAGAGCGTAGAACGGCTTGCGTTAGAGGAAAAAATCACTAGCCTCCCCCAGACTCAAACACAAACACCAGAAATCTTACCTGTTGGCTGCGTCTTAGAAAATCCCAGAGCCAGCACGCCGGTCCGAGGCTGGGGGACAAGGGACAAAAATCAGGCCTGGGAGCTGCTGGCGAGGTAGACGGGGGCCAGCGAGAACCGCCAGAGCCGCTGGGCCCAGCGCTTCCGAAAAATTAGTGCGCTTTCGTCTCCAAACAGCCTGGGAGGTGGGTGACGCCTTTGGCTCGGTTTGAAACAGGGAAACGGAGACACACAAGGGAAGGACAGGCCTGTGCTGCTGGAGGCCCTGCATGAGGCAGCGGGAGGGCGGGAGGGGAGCCAGGCCGTCTGGCTGCGGCATCCTACGGCCCCAACCCCGATGCGGCCGGCCTCCTAACCAGGCAGCCACCCCGGGCAGGGGTGAGGACCGGCCATCTGCACCGGCTCGGCCCCTGCTGTGGGCGAGGGGCGTGGCCGCAGGAACAGCACATTCCCCCCACCCCTGCGGGCGTCCAGGCGCCTCACCTGATCTCCTCGGCGGGACTGTGGTACTTCCACTCGAGGGGCTCGGACACCGGCACCAGCAAGTCCTCACGGGCCGAGAGGGCGAAGTCCACCTTGACTCGGGGGTAGGGGCTCGCCCTGCTGGCCTGCTGGCAGAGACACGACGGTGATGCCCCGCGCCGGCCAGCCCTCTGGAGCTCCTAAGGCGGCTGACGGACAGCGGGACAGCTGGGGTCAGAGAGACAGGCCACCTGCGGGGGTGTGGGTGGGGCAACGGTCTAGCACCCCTCCAAAGATCAAAGCAGAGTGACCGTGCAGCCCAGCGGCGGGTGGAGGGATGGTCACAGAGCGGTCCCCCCCACGACGTGGACGGGCCCTGCAAACGGCCTGCTCGGTGACAGAAGCCGCATGAAGGACCTCCTGTTACAGGGCATCAGCTCCGTCAAATGGCCACATCAGGGAACCCAGAGACCGAGCAGACCGGCGGGTGCCCTGGCTGGGGGCGGGGGTGCAGAGTGAGGCGGGCGGGCGGGCAGGGGTTTCTCTGGGGTGAGGAGGTGAGCGTGCTTGATCCCCGATCGCCGTGTGCTGCGGGTCAGCTCGACAAGCATCCTGCACGTCCACCAGACTCACCGCCAGGTTTCGAGATGAAATCTCTGCCCTGTAGCTTCGGACATCCTCCAAATCCAGCGTTGCGGTGAGGACTTCCTGGAGGAGGGGGTTTCAAAGGGAAGCATGATTTCCAGTCACTCCCCACTCACATGGGGAGTTTGGCTGTTTTCAGAGACGTGCACATGCAACAGGAGGAGTCCCACCTTCTGCGGCAAAGACTGGGGATCTGTGGGCTCCTAGGGGTGCGGGGAGAGGGGACGCCAGTGTTGTTGACCTACAGCCCTCCCTCTTGCTGGTGGCCCAGAACCTCCATCGAACTAGGATGCAGGGCTGCGAGCCCCCAGTCACAGCACAGGATTCTGCTAATTAGCCTCTGCTTGGACTGAGACAGCTTCTCTTCTTAAAAAGATGCACAGGAAACAAGGGCCCTTTGCTGCTTTCAACATGTTGTGTGGAGATGGGATGGCTGGAGCTGCTGCAGCCATCCTGTGGCCACGAGGCCCGACAACCCAAGACCCAAGGCCGCAGGGGAAGGCCAAGCCGGACAATGGCAGATGGGTGGATCTGGAGCCTCAGCAATCCATGCTGGTGTCCCCGCCTAGATGTGCTGCTGGGTGACAGTGGGTGGCATGTCCCGACCCTCAAGCCCAGGTGAGACAGGAGTATTAAGGGTCAAAAAATAACACAAAACAGGAAAAGAATAAAATTTCAAGAAACTGAAAAAAGGACAAAATTTTAATTTATACGTATCGTTCTGTGAAAATAACTCCTGATCAAATTACGGTACCGTAGCGACATCTCATCACAAGCATTGTGGGACAGTGAGAGCTGCCCCCGCACAGCGCCGGGTGACACAGGACGGCCGTGGCCAGCCTGCTCCTGCCACAGGCCCGTGGGCAGCACCGGGCCCGGGCCACACGGCCGCGTCCACAAAGAGAAAACGGAGTCGCACATTTCTTCTCTCATCATTTCCTGAAGCGGGGGGCCACCAGAGCCACCGCGTCTTCCAGATGACCAAGCCGAGGAGGCGTGAGGCCACACAAAATGCGAAGACCATGGATGGCACGATTCTTTCCTGAGAAGAAGACCCCATTCCACTTCTCCCCTGACAGGGTGAGCCATGGGGCCGGAGACCCCGAGACCACGCACTAGAAGGGGGTCAGCAGGTCTGTCGCCTGCGAGCTGGCTCTGTGCCACACGAGGTCTGATCACCGCAGACGGGTCGTGGAGGAAGTGGCCGGACAGCGTGGCCTCCGGCCCGAGGACCACGATGCCACCTGCCCTGATCGCTGGGACAGAATCAGAGGACTCCAGCCCGAGAGCCTCTTCGGGAACCTGAGTCAAGGGCGTCGGGTCAGTGCGCTGCCAGATCACCTGGGTGCGGGCCCGAAATGCAGACCCCTGGGGCCCGGGCCCGGTGCCTACTCCTCCCGGTGCAGGCGGCCCCCTCCGCTGCTGGTCAACCCTGCGCAGGGCGCCCATGGCTCTGCCGTGCGCCCGCTGTCCTGGCCACAGCAACCCGGCCTGAAGACAGCTGGGCATTCCCGTGGACAGAGAAGACGTGATGCCTTTTGCATGAACTTGACTTTCCCGAACTTGACCTTCCCGTTTTTACTATGGCTAACACTGAACACTTGGAGGCCTGTGGGGACGCTGTCACTTGGCCAGCAGGGCCTGGGGGACAGCTAGGAGGGAGGGAGCGTCCCTGCTGCCAAAGTCCTGCCCCCACTCTGGCAAGAGAGCATCGCCAGGTTCACTGGCTCCACTTTGAGACCGGAGTTTGGTTTTACACCTGCTTCCTTCCCAACCCCAGCACGGCGGCCGGGGACCTGGTGGCACCTCAGCGACCCGAGTGCAGAGGAAGAGAATCCGTGGATTGATGACAGGACGTGAGCTTGCGCTGCTGCGTCCCTGCAAACCTGTCTTCCACCACCACCTGCTTCTGAAGTCGGATTTCCAGCGGAGACCATAAGGTGGGTGATGCGGGTGATGCGGGTGAGGAATCCTTGTGCCCTCATAACCAAGCCACCTGTGTCCCCGCGGCTGCTCCGTGTCCACTTCCCGTCGCCTGTGTCCCCACGGCTGCTCCGTGTCCACTTCCCATCGCCTGTGTCCCTGCGGCAGCTCCGTGTCCACTTCCCATCACCTGTGTCCGCACAGCCTTGGTCCCCACTTCCTATCACTTGTATCTGCATGGCTGGCCTTCCTGTCCACTTCCCTAGGAAACCGCCATTTCCTTTTATTTTGAACGTAAAAGCCGGGAACAGAGGTAAAAGTGGGAACCAACAGTCCTGCGCAAGGACTTGCTGCTGGGCCACCTGTCCCAGGAAGGAGGTCCCCGCGCAGCCGGGCGGCACGGACATGCGCGCTCGACGCAGAGGCTGAGTCTCCATCAGCTTCCCAGAGGTCGGGCCAGGGCGGGGCAGGTGTCGCAGCCCGCCTTCCTGGTTGTCCACCCTGCTCCCCGGTGCCCCAGGACTGCGACAGCGCCACCTCTGAGCATGCCCCACACCTCCCCGCACAGACACGACTGACCCCGGCCTGCCTGCATGTCCAGTGAGACAGGGCAGCCCCGTGGCAGGAGGCCTTCCCGGGAGCCTCAGGGCTCCCAGGGCTTGGGGTGTGGACCCTGTGGGGGGTAGGAGGGGGACAGCCAGCAGGTTCTCAAGCGGCCTCACCGAACTCCCCTGCTCTGCTTCTACGCACGAGGCCCCCGTGAGCGACCCCCCTCCTGCGGGGACCCGGCAGCGCTGCCTCCTCCCTGGGGGACCAGGGCCTCCTGCTGTCCTGTCGGGACGCACCTGCACCCCATCATGTCGGGACGCGCCTGCACCCCCATCCTGTCAGGACGCAGCCTGTCCCCCCATCCCATCAGGACGTGGCCTCCCCCCACCTCCTCTCTCCTATGGGACGCGGCCTGCCCCCCACAGCACCTGCCCACTTGCTTGCCCCGAGGGGTACTGTGGGGCCGGGGTCCTCCCCTGGGCTGGGCACATGGTGTGACCCTGGCGCTGTGGTGGCCTCCTCCGTCCGGGGGGGCGGGGGTGCCGCGTGGGGGCTCGGTCGCGGAAGGAGCCGCTGCCCGGGCCCGCGGGCGCGCACTCACCACGTCGTCCAGGGAGAACTGGGAGCCCTGCGCCAAGACGCGGCCGTTCACGGCGATCAGGGCGCAGCCGTCATAGTACAGCCGGTCCCCATCACAGCCCTTCTGGTTGGCCAGCAGGTAGGCCCCGCCGTTCTGGAGAGGGCAGGGCAGGGCACCAAGGTCACCTCCCCTTCTTCGGCCTTAAACAGCGTCCCCCAGGGCCCCCCCTGCCCCGCCCCACAGAGAAAGGGCCTGGGCACAGTGGGGCACAGTGGGGCCAGGGGCTGTGACCAGCTGGCCGTCCCAGGCTGCGGGGGTCACTTCGACGTCCCTCCCCTTGCTGCCCCCCAGCACCCCTCCCACATGGCTGTTATCTCTGACACGGGAGGGGGGGTCACAGAAGACAAACCCCACGGCACGGAGCCGAGACCCAAACCCACCCCCTCGGGGGTCACACTGCCCAGCAAGGATGGCAACCTCAGGCCGCTCCCCGCGCTCCGGCTCAGCACCACCGAGCACACGGCCAGTGCGACCCTCGTCCCTCGGACGGTGTCTCGGGCCCGAGGCCAATGCTGGGGCGGGAGCCCAGGGCCACTGGACCCTGGGAGCCAGGTGCCCTGCCTGCCCCATAGGGTCCGGGAGGTCTGGCGGGTGCAGCCCTGGAGGACGAGTCGGTGCACGTTTGCAGAGCATGGGCCATGACCATGGGCGCCTGAGCACTGGGGACTCGGTGTGTGCAGGACGAATCCCGGCCCTCTGCCCGCGCGTTCCAGCACGGCGGCCCAACGCCTACCTTGGAGGTGGCCATGGTCACCAGCTCCACCCTGGCGTGGGCTTTGCGCAGCACGTGGTGGCTGCCGGAGGCGTTGGTGAAGATCTCCACGCCGTCCAGGCCCATGTCCACGTGTGGGCTGCGGGCAGATGCGGTTGATAGGAAGAGGCGAGCTGCGTGCCCCGACCTGCCCTCCCAGGCCCGGGCGGCCGCGCGCGCGGGGCCGGGGCTGACCTGCGGGGCGTCCAGAGCTCCTCACAGATCTCGCACCCAATGCACGTGTCCCGGGTGGCCAGCACTGCGTCTCCAAAGGGCACGGTTTCCTGCAGTCAGGACAGGAGAGCACGAGACCCCTTGATCCCCCCTCTGGGCCGTGTCCCGACCTCACTGCCCTTTTGCTTCCAGCCCCAGTGAGTCCCTGCCCAGCGGGGAAGCACCCCCCGCCCAGCAGCCCGGCACCAGCTGCCTCTCCCCTGCTGCCCCCCGGGGCCTCTGGGCACAGCGTGCGTTAGCCAGGAGCTGGGCTCCGAGCTGCTGGGGGCTCGCTGTGGCCCTGACAAGCTGTGACAACACTCTGGGACTTTCCAGGGGCACAAGTCCCCAGCGTCGTCATCATTATTAAGTCTAAAAGGTCTCTGGAGCACCTGGGGGGCTCAGTCGGTTGAGTGTCCGATTTTGGCTCAGGTCATGATCTCATGGTTTATGGGTTTGAGCCCCGCGTTGGGCTCTGTGCTGACAGCTTGGAGCCCGGAGCTGCTTCAGATTCTGTGTCTCTTTCCCTCTCTGCCCCTCCCTTGTTCATGCTCTATCTCTCTCTCAAAAATAAATAAATGTGAAAAAAAATTTTTTTAAATAAATAAAAAAATAAAGGGTCTTTGGGGCATCTGGGGGGCTCAGTTGGCTCAGTGTCTGACTCTTGATTTCAGCTCAGGTCGTGACCCAGGGTTGTGGGGTTGAGCCCCATCTCAGGCTCTGCACCGAGCACGGAGCCTGCTTTCCTCTCTCTCCCTCTGCCCCTCTCCCCTTCCTGTGCACACGCTCTCCCTAAAGTTAAAAAAGGAGAAAAGGTCTCAGGCGTCCAGGGTCACCCTGCGCCAGCCAAGACGCGGAGCCTCTCCGGCATCACCCCTGCTCTCCGCAGCACGGCCGATGGTCCCCGCCCTGGCCAGGAGCGACCTGAGGCGCAGGCGAGGAGCCCGAGACAAGTGGCCCAGCTCCTGGGCGGCAGGGCCAGAAGCACGCGTGTGCGGCGGGAGCCCCCCCCCCCCAAGGCCGGCAGACGGGTCTGATGAGGAGGGACCGAGGCGCCGTGTGGGCAGTGGACGCTGCAGCAGGCACGCCCACGGCTCTGACGTGCCGTCTGGGGTCCGACTTGGCTCCGCCTGGATCCCAAAGTCACAGACGTGGCAAGCACTGGTCCTGAGACGCGGACCGCGTCCTGCGCTGGGTCAGGTTCCTCGACGCGTGTGTGTGAGTTCAACACGCTCTGCTGCCACGGGCGAGAGCCGCGGTGCCACCCTGGCTGGAACCCACACGCCGTCTCGCCGCGAGAAGGCCAGGGCTCGGGGCCGCAGGCCGGTCGACCACATACCCACGCGAGGCAGGTCCCGGGCTGGCCTTGTTCCCAAACACGCCCCTGAACTCAGATCCACGGGACCCACGGTTCCTGGGACCGATTCACGCAACCACCCCCGCTCAACCACGCAGCCAAACCCCTCCGACGGCAGGGCGCGCCCACGAAGGCGGCGGCGCCTCCGCTGGAACGGCTTCCAGCACGTCCCGCGGCCCCAGAGGAACGGGGGAGCAGCTCCCAGTCGGGACGGTGCC
Organism: Suricata suricatta; assembly: GCF_006229205.1. NCBI lineage: Eukaryota > Metazoa > Chordata > Mammalia > Carnivora > Herpestidae > Suricata > Suricata suricatta. The sequence continues at coordinate 2,227,963 of NC_043710.1, forward strand.
GACACGCTTGTGTCAGACACAGGCCCCCGCCGCGCACACGACACGAGGAAACACACCCCGGACGCACACGGTGTTCTGGGTCTGGAGGATTTTAAGACGAGCGAGCCCACCGCTGCAGTTCGCGGTCCAGTGAGTTTCCAGGACCAGACGCTGCTGAGAGCCCCCACCCACCTCGGCTGTGCCCGTCGCTGACCGACCACGCGGAGGGTGCTGCGCCCGGGCCGGCCCCCCGAGGAGCCAGCTCACCAATCAAAGCCAATGCCGGTGATGTCATCCGGCTCCCGAACGGGCACAGCCTTCGCCCGGTGCCAGGCAGGTGTGGGGGAGGGGCTGGGGAAGCTGCCGACGGTCAAGAGGCAAATGGAGCTGGAACCTGGTGGGGCTGTGGGCATGGGGACCCCCGTTCTGGCTCGGCTCCGTCCCTAAGGTGCAGCTGAACCCCGGCCAGCCCTCTCCTGCAGAGATTCCGGACCCTCAGGAGCTGCCCGAGGGCAGGAATTAGGGGCGCAGAGAACCCGGTGGCACGGGCTGAGCTGCATCCCCCAGTTCATGTGCTGGGGTCCTGACCCTGAGCACCCCTGAACGTGATCGTGTCTGGAGAGAGGACTTCACGGAGGTGAGTGAGGGGACGAGGGGACACGGGGTCATGGGGGGGGGGGAGGGCTCTGATCCCGTGTGACCGGGGTGCTTGTAAGAGGAGGGGAGCAGGACACAGACACGCACGGAGGGACGGCCCCGTGAGGACATGGGGAGGAGGGCCGTCCACGCACAGGAGAGGCACCTCGGGAGGCTCAGCCCTGCCTACGCCTCGACCTCGGGCTCCGGCCTCCAGGACCGGGAGTCAAGCACCTGCTGTTTACCAGCCCCTCCCCCCGGCCATGCTCTGTGACGCAGCCCGAGCAAATTAACACCAGAGGGACCTCGGGCAGCAGCAGACCAGCCAGGCCTCCCCCAACACCTGCTCTGTGTCCCCGCGGCCAGCCGGCCGTGGGAAGTGGACACGGCGGGGTCCAGCTGTCACCCCAGCAGCTCCCAGTGGGAGGAGGGTGGATGAGGCCGCCAGGTACGGCTGGGCGACCGAAGCGCTAAGGCCTGGCCGGCCACGTCCCAAACACGAGGTTTCTGGTGCTGGGTCCTCAACGAGCAGTCGGCCAGGTAAAGTCTTCCTTGGGCTTCGTACCTAGATCCCTGCCCTGTCCTGTCCCCACACGGCTTCCTGGGCGACCCCGAGGCCTGAGCACCGGCCGGGCAAGGTGGGGGCGGGGACCCCAGCACGGGGGTCGGACGGGAACAAGAGGCACTAACAGGCCGAGCCCTGGGGCGCCCTCCTCCCTACTCGCTCGGGAATCTCTCCCTGCAAGCCAGCCGGGTGCCGCTGCGGCCTCGACACCCCCCACCCAGTGCACCCACCCCCAGCGCCCCTGGCACACCTGGTCCCCCCACGGCATACCCCCGCCCCGGGCACCCAGCCGCCCCCCCCTCCCGTGCATACCCTCCACCCCCGCCCGGCGCAGCCGTCCCCCAGGCACACCATGAGCCTGGCTGGAAAATGGGTCTCTTCCCATAGACTCACCTGCTTTGTCAGGTCCTGGAGCATCCGGGGGAGGAAGTACTCCTCTGTCTGCCTGTGGGGGGGACAGCACAGGTCTGAGGATGGGCGTCCCAGAGAGCACGCGGCATGGATGGCATCCAAATGGGCACGAATTCAACCCAGAGCTTCCAACAGTACGTCAGCCAAGGACTGTCGGCCGTGCCCAGGTGCCCTGACCCTATGTGTGGCTGTGCCCAGGTGCCCCGACCCTCCGTGGGGCCGTGCCCAGGCGCCCCGACCCTCCATTTAAGATAAAAAGACAGGGGCGGGTGAGTTGACGAAGCTGCCATGCATTTCACTTGGAGCCACCATGGTGCCCAGTGGGCCCTGCCGCCCCGGCTTTCTGGGGCCTCGGCGTCCAGCGCTCCCGAGACACACGTCACGGGCATGATCTCAGGAGAGGGAGCGATCTCGGCAGAACTGATCGGAGTCTCCGAGCCGGAAGATCATGCCGCGCTGGCCCAACCCGCGATCACAAACCTAAATGATAAGATAAAGCCCCAAACGGAGTGGGATGGACGGAGTCTAACGTGCCGCTTCCGGACCAGGCGCTCCAGGTGCCACACTGGGAGGCAGAGCAGGAACAGACGCGTCCCCCGTCCGGCCGCGAGCAGGCTGCCACAGGACCCCACGCGCAGACACGCCGTGAACCGTGTCTCTTGTTCCTCCCGTGGTGACGTCGGGGTCTCTGGGAAGCTGGCAGGCGATGCCTTCTGTCTCGCGCCAAGGCCGGGGACGGGGACCTCCCGCCGCCTTGCTGCCCAGCACCGAGTTTGCAGACTCCCAGTGACACCGCATCAGAATTACCTTTAGGGGGAGGAGCCAGCCGAGGCTCGTCCCCTCTTCCTCTCCTTCGCCTCCACCCCCACCCAGATGCAGCCGGCACCGCCCACGGCAGGACCCCCAGGGCACCAGGCGCGCTCACCTCGGCTCTCCCACTCTCTGCTCCAACTCCCGCCTTCACCTTGTACTTGGCCAATGAGCTTCGCCAGGTTCGAGAGCCCAAATACCTGGATAAACGTCCTGCAGTAGCCTGGCGTCCAAAGCTTGGCTCGTGCCGGCCCGACCTCCGCCCCTCTGGTCCCCACACCTGACCTGTCTGCACAGCCGGCTCATTTCTCCGGCTGGCGCCCCTTCTTTGCAGCCAGCATCCCCCCAGAAAGATCCCAGCAGTGCGCTCCTGCCAAGAAACCATCACTGGCCAGGCCGACCGCAAGTCCCCACGCCCGCTAGGAGCACAGAGCCCCGTGACCCCGTGTTGCCTGCTTAGACCTGGGGGCCCAGCTGAGAACAGACCGAAAACGAATTGGTTCTTAAATTCTCTGCAGCCAAGAGCTGGGCTGGTTGGTTTGTTTTCTTACGAGGCCGGAAGCTGCACCCGAACCTGGCGTGTGTTCACGCGGGCGGGGACGCAGGGACCCAGCCATGTTACCGTCTGCACTCTGGCACAGCTCCCGAGGGCCAGCTCGGCCTTTTGAACCGTGCCAGAACGCGAGCTGCTGCCCTGGCTGGCATCGGCCGCCAACCCCTCCCCCCACCCCTGGGCACAGGCAAACGAGCAAAACGGAGCGGGTCACCGTGAGACCCAGCCGCCCGCGCTCCTGGCACATTCAGAGATGACACAACCCCACAGAAGGACTCAAACAAGAGATGACCCGGCGACAGAAGAAGGTACAGAGTGAGCTCTGAACTAGGAAAGGAATCTGAACGGCCGGAGAGGCTGCGCTGACCCCGGAGCCCCGGGCAGACGCCTGCTCGGGGCCGACTCGGAAGGAGCCACAGAAGGAAGATCGAATAAATGGTCAGAGAGAGGAGGAAAGATGTGTCAGATGTCCGGGGACATGTGACACCAAATGTCTGGGGACACGCGACACCCAGACAGCAGAGGCTCCTGAGCAAGAGCAAAAGAAGGAAATCCTCCAGAAATGGGAAACTGCAAATGTCCCTGAAATCAAAGACCTGCCTGTACTGTCAAAACCACTCACGGCTCAGGGCTCCGGGGGCTCAGTCGGTTAAGCGTCCGGCTTCAGCTCAGGTCACGATCTCACGGTCCGTGGGTTCGGGCCCCGCGTCGGGCTCTGTGCTGACAGCTCGGAGCCTGGAGCTGCTGCGGATTCTGTGTCTCCCTCTCTCTCTGTGCATGGTCTCTCTTAAAATAAATGAACTTAAAAGCACACACGCACACACAGCACGTCGTGGAGAAAGCGGCAGGCGCCGGCGCTCTCCCTTGGAAGGCTCAGCGCGCTGCAGTCGCATCCCCTTGCGCTTTACGCGATGCGCCCTCACACCTCCCGCCGTCAGGGCCCCCGCTCGCAGCCTCGCGTCCACAGAGCGCACGCCGTACGGCGCGTCCACGTTCTGCCGTCGCCTCCTCCCCGTTGTCCTGCGTTGTCTCTGAGGCACGAGCAGCTCGCGGCCCCTGGCCAGCGGGGGTGGGGAGGGAACACCCAACTGTTTCCGGCGTTCTGCCAGCACTGGGGGCTCCCTTGTCTGGCGTCCTCGCCGGGGCCTCGTGCCCCGCCGCTCCAGCGGGCAGAAACCAAACGTCGGCCGGAATCCCAGTGATGCTGAGCATCTACTCACGTGTTTGCTTTCTTCCTCCATCAAATCACCACTGTTCTGTGTGCCTTGATTTTCCTTTTTGAGTTTCTTTGACTGGACTTTTTTTTTTTTTTTTTTTTGCTGTTTCCTACTGATTCCTGAGTTCTTTATAAACTCTGAGCAAGAATCTTCGGGGCACTGGGAGCGCTGAGGCCATGTGCCTGCTGTTTCCCTTAGTTCTGAGGATGGTGCTCAGCGGGCAGGACCTCGGAGCCTGGAGCTGCTGCGGATTCTGTGTCTCCCTCTCTCTCTGCCCCCCTCCCCAGCTCGTGCCCTCTTTCTCAAAAGTAACTGTTAAACATTTTTTTCAGTGGAGGTAAAAGTAAAGGGATGGAATCTTCTAGAATACGGGAAAGAAAGGTCACAACAATTAGAGATGCCGGTCCAGGAGAGTCTGATCCCTGATCAAGGGGCGTTCCAGAAATACAAAACAGAGAAAATAGAGCGGAAATCGCCCAGGAAGGACACGACGTTCCCCACAAACACAGGGGTCACGGAGGGCCGAATACGGGAGCCCCGAGACCAAAGACCAAAGACCAAAGACGAAGAGAAGCGTCTGCCAGCACCCAGAGAAGACAGCCACGCAAGAGCAAGAAAAGACCCAAACGGCGGCGCCTGGCGTCTCACCCACAGGGTCACGAGCCTGGAGGCAGTCCTGACAGTACATCCACAATGGAGAGAAAAGTGATTCCTAACCTCCCATTTTTTTTTCATTCTGCAAAACTCATCAGCACGTGGAAGCATCAAATGAAGACACATCTGCAGGCCAGGGGCAAAATCCACCTTCTGCGGGTCGTCAGGAAGTAGGATCTTGTGCTTTATAATGAGAAGCGTAGGTCTGGTCTTTCTGGCCCTGAGCCCCTGCAACCCTTGGAACTTCCTGTGACAAGAGCCACACGGGCGTCTTCGTTATGCAGTGAGTGACGCGGGGGAGGTGCTGGCCGCCTGGGGAGCAGCTCAGGGAGGTGGACTTTTGGTCCCCGTCCTCCGGCCTGGGCAGGGAGCCGGGCTGCGGGTGGATTCAGGGTCCAAAGGCCAACGCCGTATCAGTCATGCCTCCTTCAAGCCCCAGAGAGCGAGGTTCCGGGTTCAGGGAGTTCTTGGGCTGGTGACCGCGTGGGGATCCGGGTGACCGCGTGGGGATCCCCGAAGCCCAGAGGCGCTTTCCCGCCCGCTGTCCGGAGCACGTCCTTGTGGAAGAGAGCCGTGATCTAGGAATCAAGCCCGAGGAGGGGGCGTGGGAACCTCCGGAATCTCCTGGAAGCCGTGTCCCCGCGAACGAGCCACTCGTCAGAGAGAGACAGTGACGCGGACGCCTCTGGGCCCGGGTCAGGGAAGAGACGTCTGCAGGCCCGTGCCGGAATGGGTGGCAAAAACATACAAAAGCCCCAAGGTTCCCCATAACAGCGACCATCTGAGAATCTGCCGCTGAGGCTCTTCCTCAGCAGCAGCGAAGGTCCAGAAAAAGCAACGACCGTCGCAGGACGGGGCAGGGCCACTGAGACAGTGGCCAGGCCTGGAGACACCTGCCACGGCCACAAAGGGATGTCTCTGCGCGGGCAGGACAGAGGGACGGGCCGGAGCCGAGAACGCCTGGCTCACGGGTGCCCGAGGGTCTGGCCGATGAGGTTTCGGTGACCGGCGATCAGCTGTCTGGCAGCATTAGAACAGCGGCGCCTCGACGGCAGGAGCCTGTCCCCGGCCTGCACTTCCCCCCCCCCCCCCCCCCCCCCCCCCCCCCCCCGAGCCCCGGGCCCGGCCACGCACGGCCAAGCCCGGAGACGCGCGTGACTCACCGCGTCCTGGACCAGGGGGTGAACCAGCGCAGCTCCCGGTAGTTGCCCTCATTCGCCAAGGCCATCTTGGGCCTGATGAGCAGGATCCTCCTGCAGGCGGGAGACCAAACGCCCGGTCACGAGGGGCACCGTGGGGCCGCCCGCCCCGACGGCGGACGGCGACCACAGGCCAGCTGCGGCCCGGCAGGCGTGTGCCGTGCGAGCAGCTGACGTCCAGGGGCCGTTCGGGGACGTGACAGACCACCGCCCCTCCGTAGACTTCCGGCCAAACTCCACCCCGTGGTCACCGCCGGGACATGGCCCCTCACTGAAGACCGTCCTGGCACAGGCGCCCGGGGGCCACGCCTGGGGTGGGGGTGCGGGTCCCTCTCCCCCCGAGGCACCTACCTGTTGAGAAAGATCACCCTGCAGTTGTAGCGGACGCTGTGGTGCATCACGGGCCTGCGGGGAGAAGGCACGTGTGCGCGGCTGCGGACGGCGAAACCACGCGTTTTTAACCGGAAGCTTCCTTGACCCTTGAAGGGGGTCAGAAGGCTCCTCTGGGTTCGGAACGAGCCCAGGGCTCTGCCACCGTCTAGGCTCTGAGACAGAAGAGCCTAATGTTTATTTATTTTTAAGGAAGGGAGAGAGAGCAAGAGACAGAGACAGACAGACAGACAGAGCATGAGTGGGGCAGGGGCCGGGAGAGAGGGAGACACAGAACCCGAAGCAGCTCCAGGTGCTGTTAGCACAGAGCCCAATGCGGGGCTCGAACCCAGGAACCTCGAGGTCATGACCTGAGCCATAATCAGATGCTTAGCAGACAGAGCCACCCAGGCGCCCCCGGGCTCCTCTGAACGAAGCACTCACGGCTCTTCCTCCTCCTGGAATGTTCTCAGACCTGCCAGCGGCCCCCTCCCTAGCTCTCTGCACACGCTCCTGTCACTGTTTCACCGCTGTCCCCTCCCAGCCTCACACACCAGCCCTGCGCCTTCCCAGTCCTGCTTCACGGCGCTTCCTGACCTGCCACCTGCGCCCCTTGTACGAAGTGGGTCTTCTAGGGGCTGAGCGGAGGCACCCGCCGCTCATCTGGACCCGTCCCCGACCACCTCGAGTGCTCCCCTCTGCAGGTGAGGGGAGGCTCTAGAAGCAGGGCGCTCTGCTGGCTTCTGGCCGGGGCGCAGCTGCTCCGATCCAGGACATAAATGTTCTGTTCGGAAGCTTATAGGTCCAGATAAGAGCTAGATTTCAAAGGAAAATGTCTTCATAAATAAGATTGTTAACATTTTAGGAACAAAAAGTAGACGAGTAAAAACAGGACTACAAACACCAAGCCCACAGAAGGAGGCGGAGCCAGAAAACCAACCCCAGACAAGGCAAAGCGAGGGCCAGGGCAGGTCGGCCAGGCCACTCAGCACGGCAGCAGGGACAGCTCTGTGGAGGCTGAACCACAGCCCGGGACGTCCCGGGCCTAATTCCTCACCTTCCGCGGCAAGGGGGGCTTTGCAGACGTGAAAACTAAGTACGGACCCCGAGACGGGGAGGCTGTCCTGGACCCCTGGGCCGCCCGGGACAGTCACAGGTCCTTACTCGAGGTGGGAGGGGTCAGAGCGCAGACAGGCCCGAGGCGGAGGTCCCCGGGCCTCTGCGGGATCTGACGTGGAGGCGGCCCCGAGGGGCGCCGGTGGCCTCTCCAAACAGCCTTCTCCGCAAGAGCCTCCATCCAGGCTGACCCGTAGTTCCAGAAACATAAGACAAAGTATTTGTGTTGTTTGAGTGCTTGGCATTTGCCATCATTTGTCACAGCAGCAACAGAGGACAACACAGTCCACTACCACCAGTCGTGATAAACGCAGATAAACTGGGTTAAAAGTCCCATCTGTGCGCTGCTTACACTGGGCCCCAGCAAGGGTCACGGCACCGTGCCCGGACACCTGCGCCCCTGGACCCCATGCCATGTGCGCCTGCGCTGTGTGAGCCTGCGCCCCTGGACCCCGAACTGTATGCGCCCGTGTCCTTGGACCCGCGTCCAGTGCACCCGTGTCCCTGGAACCCACGCCGTGTGTGCCTGCACCCCTGGACCCGCACCCAGTGCACCTGTGTCCCTGGAACCCACGCCGTGTGTGCCTGCACCCCTGGACCCGCACCCAGTGCACCTG
>NC_043710.1:2236188-2241893 GCF_006229205.1 Suricata suricatta
CGCACAGTGTGAGCCCGCATCCCTGGACCCCGAACTGTATGCGCCCGTGTCCTTGGACCCGCGCCCAGTGCATCCGCGTCCCTGGAACTCGTGCCATGTGTACCCGTGTCCTTGGAACCTGCACCATGTTCGCCTGCGCCCCCGGGCCCATGTGCCGTGTACCTGCCCCATGTGCGCCTGCACCCCTGGACCCCAAACCGTGTGCAGCCGCGTCCCTGGACCCTCGCCTTATGCACCTGCACTGTGTGAGCCCGTGTTCTGGACCCCCAACCATGCGTGCCTGCACCCCTGTACCTGCCCCTGTACACCCTCGCTGTGTGCGCCTGCAGGCCTGGACCCTGCACCGTGTGCGCCTGCGCCCCCAGACCCACGACCCGTGCACCCGCCCCGTGCGCACTGCGCCCCTGGAACCAGCACTTACATTCCCACGTCGCAGATGATATCCTGAGTGACTGGAGATTCCAAGAGGGCAGCCAGGACTTGGAGCGAATGCAAGAGGGTGTCCGACTCGTAATAGTGATCCCAGCACCCATAGCCGCTGCAGAGGAAGGGAGCAGCCAGGTGAGGCCCGGAGACACCGGGTGAGGGCGGGGAGGGGGCCTGGGGCCCAGGGGCCAATCGGGTCAGGCATGCACCAGGCAGTGGGATCTTCTTAAAGCCTCCTGGGTGACTCCACTGTGTGACAGAGCTGGGGTCACTGCTGGAAAAGGGGGCGCATGTCACGGGAAGTGAGGAAACCCCAGGCCCCAGGGCCTTGCTCTCTGCTTCCAGTTACTATGAGAAATTCTCTCTCCTGGCAAGCGTCTGCTTGTGAATTGTTTTTAAACTTTTAAAGCAGCCCGAGTCACACTAATCCACAAGCAAAAGATGCAAAAGAAACAAGGCTGGAGCCAAAGAAACACGTTTCCAAGCGACGAAGATCATCAACATCACTGCAGACGCATTCACAGAGCGACACCCGGTTCCGGCTGCAGAGGCTTGTGCTGGAAGCGGGCTGAGAGCCGTTCCCCTGGAAAGGTGCGACCACGTCCTGCCCCCCGGAACCCGGGGGTCTGACCGTACAAGGGAAAAGCGTCTTGACAGAGGTCGTTAAGGACCTGAAGATGAGGTGAGCCCAGATGGCTGGGCAGGTCCTGCATCCGACAGGAGGAGGGCACGGAGAAGAGGGGTGGGCGTGTGGAGCCGGAGGGACGCGGCCGCAGGACAAGGCGCTGGGAGCGGAAGCCAAGGACGCGGACGGATCCTCGTCTGGAGTCTCTGGAGGGGGCGGGGCCCCGCCAGCACCCCGAGTCTGGCCTCCTGCACCGCGAGGGCACGGGTTTCGGCTGTTCAGAGCGACCCGGCGTGGGGGGCAGCCTTACAGCAGCCCCGGGAGATGCAGGCCGCGCTCCGGGACGCGGCCCGGCGTGAAGACAGGCTCAGGGCCGCCGCCGGGGGCCAGGGCGCCGGGGACAGCGCGGAGCATAAACCGCTCCCACATCTCCCGAAGCTGGGCCGCCGCACAGCAAACTCGGGCCACACAGCACCCTGGGGGCGACGTCACAGGTGCCGGGTGCACACGGACGCAGACCCCCACGCTGGCACCTGCGTGCTGAACGTCTGGAGGGCATGCCTCTCGGCCTCGGTCGTCAGATGCAAACGAGGTTGGTGAGATGCCCCGGGCTAGCCTTTCCTGTCCATCGGGCAGAGTCCTGCTCCGTGAGTTCCACGCCCTGGCGGCTCCCAGGCCACATGTGCTACCAATCAGCGAGGCGATGCCAGAAGTCACATGCCTGGTGTCCAGCCATCGGCTGACACTTGGCCCCTGCGGCTGGCCGGCAACCCGAGGGGCATCTAACCGCGGGGACTGTCGGCAGGTGCCCCCCGGCCCATCCTGGGCAGCCAGCCTTCTTCCTGTAAAGCCTGCAAGACTGGCCCAGTGGACACAGCCGGCCTTTCTGGCAAGGGACCTCCAGACCCACGAGTCAGCCTGCCTCAGTGGCACTGGCCCCTCATCCTCCTACCAGGTGCCCCTTCTGGGGTGGGAGCTGCCTGGCACCAGAGGCAGGAAGACGGTGTGCTCAGCGAGCGGGCTTGGCCAGGCTCCCGCCTGGGCTTCCTCTCTGCAAACCTTCGCAATACTACCCGTGAGCCTGCTCTGCGGGCCAGAGACCACACGGAGCCCAGCCCCGCGGGGCCCTTGTCCCTGCCTGGGGCAAGTCCCGGAGCCGCTTAACAGGAGGGGTCCAGATTTGGATGATGGGGCGGGAAGAGAACAGGGCAAAAGAGGAGAGGACAAGACCTGGTGGTGTCTGGGCAGTGACTATACCAGGGGGACGGGCAGGCGAGGACAACCCTCCAGTGGAGGAACAGACGAAACATAAAGACCGAGCTCCAGAGCAGAAGTCACAGGGACAACCCAGGACGCCAGGGCCCTTGCCGCCGGCTGAGAAGCGTCTTAAAGTCCAGGTTCCATGCAGGTGACAATGCTCTCGGGTACTGTGGGGAACACAGCCCAAGCTGAAGTCAGGGTTCCAGGAACAGAAGTCAAGCTCGTGAGAAAAGTGACAGATGTGGCCTCACCCCCTCGGGCCAAACTGGACCCTAAAATATCAACCACTGTTTTACTCTCCAACCCTGGCAAATAGTTAAAGGTGGAGCAACCGGCCTCTGGAAAGCCCCAAGGTGTAACAACTGAGAGGAACCTAACGGCCAAATTTGTTTTTCAAGAAGCTGTGTTAAGCAACCTCATCCTTTAACTGCGGAACGTTCTCGCTCCTGCATAACCTCTTGGCCTCCCCCCTCTAACGATGATTGGCCATCTCGAACCCCTCTTGAGACAAAGAACTCTAAATTGGTATGTTCCCACCAAAAGTAACGCTTGTGTGTCACCATCGGACTGACCGCTAGAGAACGCTGGAAACTATGATCAGTCAACTAAACGAGGACTTGTCTCGCCAAAGCCCTTAGGAACCCTGAGCACCTGCTCGGCGGCGCGCTCTCCTGGGGACTGGCCGACGCTCGGGAGGGGCCTTTCGGCCGAACTAAAATAAACCCCAATAACCAACTCCGTTTGTGTCCGGGGGTTCTAGTCTCGGTGACTCGCGTTGGGAAAAAGGTCTAACACAAGGACTCACATCGAGACACCCGCCAGAAGACGCCGTGTTTACACAGCCCGGGGAGGGGCTTCTGATTCCACAAATGGCCAAGACCTGGACACACAGATGGGAACACAGAGGAGCGTGGAGGGCAGCTGACACGTGTGTGTCACAGGTGGACCGTGGCAGTGTGGCCGGTCGCATACTTTTGAAGAAGGGGCAAGGAGGAACCGGCTTCCTTATCACTGGGAAAAGGCAGAGGGGAAGCGATCACTTACGCTGCGGAGACCAGGCAGCGAGACCTGTTTGTGCCCAGCCATGAAAGCGAGGACTCGGGAAGGGTGGCGGCAGACAGAAGTGGCCCAGCCCCAGCTGCTGACCCTCGGCTCCTCTAGGGACCCGACATGGGGCTCCACGCTTGCCCGGCCGGCTGGGCGCCCCTGCCCAGTGGCAGTAAGCAGGCCGGCTCACGGGTTTGTGACACCCCTAAGCAGCCCTGCACCTCCAGACCTGTGCACACCCACCCGCCTTCCTTGCCTCTCTGCCGCGGGGAGCTGATGCAGAAACCTCCACCTGCCCGCCCTGGGGGTCCGTGCGCGCCGCTCTCACCATATTTCCAGTTCTGGTCCGAGCCTGTATCTCGCTCCTTTGCTTTTGGCAATTTCAATACCTACACATAGAGACAGAAAGAGAAAGAGGGGCAATCTCAGTGCCCACAACACGTTCAAGGGCAGATAAAACACAGCTGCAGTAGGTTTGATAAAAAGCCAGACAACAATCAGAAGCACCTGGTGATCTCCCGGGCCCCAGGCAGGCCCGGACAGGACCCCCACAGTCCCTGCTTACACCCTTAGGAAGCGAGATGCTGACCCTTAGCCCCTTGGGGGAGGGGGAGGGGAGGAGGAAGGAGTCACTCCCTGGTAGCTGATTAACAAGTGGGTGTGGAAGTGGGTGCAGGGAGGAGGCCTCCGCTTGGGGACAGCAGCGCCCAGCCGGGCCTGTGGCCGAGAGGCTGAGAGGAGGGAGCCTCCGCTCTGGCCACCGACCGCCCTGCTTCAACTAGATTCGCTCCGAGGAGATGGAAGCAGGTGGATGTTGCAAACAAACAAACAAACAAAAGGATGAAGGTCTGGAGGCACGTGGCCGAAAAGATGCCGTCACTTGTGCGGCTCCGTTTTCACTGTTCGTAGCCAACCCTCCTGCAGGAGGAGGCTCAGCACAGGACGGCCGGGGAGGCCTGAAGGACACCCCTTCGGGGGCAGGTGTGAGCCGCTGGACCTTCACTCTCAAAGAGACGCTGGTGCCAAGGCTACCTGGCCGGGGGCCCCCGCGCAGCCACCCCCTAGTGTCTAAGCATGGAGGCTCGCCCCCCCCCCTGCCCCCCCCCCCCCCCCCCCCCCCCCCCCCCCCCCCCCCCCCCCCCCCCCCCCCCCCCCCCCCCCCCCCCCGCCCCGGGGCCGGCTTCTCCCACGGTCTACCCATCGGGGAGATCTGCAGGCACCAGACGCTGTGACAGCCCTCCTCCCCGGTCTTAGGGGCTGACTTGCTTTAAGTTCACGCCCTCCTTGCTTGTGACCTAAGTCCTCTGTGGTCTGCCGCAGAACTGACCTACTGTCCTTGAGACCCGCAGGCTGCTGGCCTTGAGGAGGAAAGGACCAGACTCTCCCAGAAGATAAGGCTTGACTGCATTAGGAAAGAGTGGCAGCAGATGCCAGCAAGTCTGCCCAGGGCCATGTCCACATATGGCTGCCCCGGCCCCCCCGCACGCCCGCACCTGCTTCTCATGCACCTTCCCCTTTAAACCGCCCCCCGCCATGGGGAAGATGGCCTTTGACATGTTAGTCCACCTTCTTCCCAGGTTGCCAGGCTCCTGAATCAAGCAAAGTTTGCTATCCCTTATCTCTCCAGCAGCCAACTACGAAACCTGAGTTTGGAACCAGTTCGGTCCAAGTGAAGCGACGCGGGACCCCAGGATCATCCGAGGACGGGTAAGACTCATCCCTCTCCTCTCCGTCTCTGCCCCCCCCCCCGCCACACTTTTCCTGTCGCTAGTATACAACACGTGTCTAACCAGGCATGACAAACCACCCCCAATTCACGAGGGGCCTCGGGCACTTGCAGGGTGGTCCTTAGGCATCATCTTACCTGTCCCCACGCCCACCCCTACGAGTCTCCACAGAGCAAGGATGTGCCTGTAATGGGATCAAGCCAGCCAGCAAGCTTGGACCTTCGCCCCCCATCCCACCGCTCCCCAACCCTGTCTCCCCAGTTCCACCGAACCCCCAGCCTTGTCCTCCTTCCCCCGTCCCTGTCCCACCGACCCCCCGTTTTCCCGTCACCTACCCCGGACCCCTCTACCGCCCTCCCTCGCTCCCCCCAGTTCCACGACCAGCCCCAACCCGGCCGCCGCTAGACTCACTCTTTAAAATCCTCTGCAAATTGCCCTCGAAGTCCAGGGCCCACTGGTTGAGCGCGCAGGTGGCCACGGTCACTTTCCGGCCCATCCCGGCGGCAGGGTCCGGGCACTTCCGGTCGCCTAGCAAGTCGGCCTGGGACCTGCGGGGTCCGGACGGCGGCGCCCCGGCGGAGCCCCGCCAGCAGGCCCCGCCCACGTCCCGCCCACCCGCG
>NC_043710.1:2241993-2245285 GCF_006229205.1 Suricata suricatta
CCACCGGCTGCCGGGCCCGGCGACCCCGCGCCGGGGACGGTCGCCGGGCCCTGGAGCGCGGTGCCTCTGTTTTATTCCGCACCTCCCCACGGAGTGCGCCCCTCGTGCCTCGGCAGCTTGGCTTCCCCCCTCCTAACGTTAGGTGCGCTGTTTCCGTCATTTTTCTGCAGTTTGGTGCCGCGTGGTGGCTCTAGAGCGCGGGGGCTCCCGCGCGGGTCGGGGCGCTGGGCCGAGGGCGCGCGCTGGGGGTCCCCTTCGGGGCCACCTGTACTTGCCCGAGGCCTCCGGCCAGCATTGGGCCGAGCACCAGGAGGAAGCGCACCTGCAAAACTTCCCGGTTGCCACATTTCTTGCCTGAAGCGCTGACAGCTGTGTCGCTTCACTTAATCTCTTAACGCATTTCCTTCTTTAATTCACTTAAGGTAGGAATCCAGTTTTTTTCCCATGTGAATTAAGTAACTTTCACCATCGCTGACTGTGCTGTCGGTCTTCTTCTCCCAACTTGCGATACACGCGCTTTCACACTTAAAATACGTTTTCCCCCGCGGGTGCCTGGGTGGCTCAATAGGTTGAGGGTGGGACTCTTACTTTTGGCTCAGGTCAGGGTCTCACAGTGTGGGAGACCCGCGGGGGTGGAGCCTGCTTCTTCCTCTCGCCCTCTGCCCTCCATTACCTGAGCGTGTGTGTTCTCTCTCCCTCTCAAAATAAGTAAACATTTTTCCTATTTATAAAGTCACATTTGTTTATAAAAGACAACTTGGAACCTCGAGAGCAGCACGTGCCAATTCATTCCATCCTCATGCCAATCCTTCCTTCCTGGTTGCTGTCAATCCCAGAAACGCCTCGGTTTTTCTCTGCTTTTGCCCCAAACGGCTGATTCCAGGCCTAGGGTGGTAAAGGAATGCACCTCTAACATCTGGTTGTAGAAGGAAATAAGAAAGTGCTTAAAGAATGATGAGGACGTGTTATTTTTAAAAAGGAGGGGTGCCTGGTGGCTCAGTTAGGCGTCCAACTTTGGCTCAGGTCATGATCTTGCAGTTCAGGAATTCAAGCCCAGAGACAGGCTCTGTGCTGACAGCTCAGAGCTTAGAGACTGCTTCGGATTCTGTGTCTCCCTCTTTCTGCCACTCTCCTGCTCATTCTCTCTCTCCCTCTCTCTGTCTCTCGAAAAAAAAATTTTTCTTTAATTTAAATTCAAAGTAGTCACTCTGACAGAGCTCCCGCTGGCTAACTACAGGATAATATCCAAAGATAATGTCCTCTTTTGAAAACAGAGTAATGACAGTACAGGAAGTACACAACTCAGTGAGTAAAACAACCATTAGTCCACACTGACCGAGAAATTGAGAGGGAAATCCTTTTCAAAAAAATGTCAACTGATACATGTAGAAGGAAAGACGAATTTAGGAAAAACACCCCTTTATAGGAAGGAAGTGGTTCAGGCAGAGGTCATCATTAAATGCAAGATGACAGGCTGAAAGGTAATCTGGGAGCAGCATATTTGCACGGTCTGAGTTTCAGTCCATGGATTATTTGTTAATCACCAAAGGGAGAATGGAGACTCCCGGCAGAAGCCACCTGATCGCACTTATCCGCACCGGGTCGGGGGGAATCCCGCTGCCGCCTGATTTGGTGCCTGAATTCGCTGCATTGGCCCTGCAGTGCATTGTCCTGCCCTGAATGCATAACCTAAATGCAAGGCTGAGCAAAACAGTGAAATCCAAGTTGAGGGACAAGCTGCGAATAGGTATCTTGACTCTCCACAATGGTCATGTGAAAGGCCAGAAAGACAAAAGAAAAGGAAGCAAGGCTGGGACTCTGCCCTTCGTGGAACGCTAAGGAGCCATGACAACTAAATGCATGGTGATTCCCAACTGGATCCTGATTTTTAAAAAACATGTTTCTTTTTTTACATTTATTTACTTTTGAGAGAGCACAAACTGGGCAGGGGCAGAGAGAGAAGGAGACACAGAATCCGAAGCAGGCTCCAGGCTCCGAGCTGTCAGCACAGAGCCTGATGCGGGGCCCGAACCCATGAATCGCAAGATCATGACCTGAGACAAAGTCGGTCGCTCAACCGGCTGCGCCCCTGGCGCCCCTGGATCCTGACTTTTAATAACAGCTATAAAGGACATTATTGGGACAGTTGGGAGAAGCTGATTATGGACATTAATAGATAATCACATTGGGCTGGTGCAAAATTTCCCGAGTGTAATGCATCTTATTTTGATAATGTAAGAGCTGGATGCTGAAGTATTCAGGAGGAAGATGTCACCTGCTGCGAATTAATGGTTGAGGCTAAAACGTGGGCGTGGAGGTGATACAGAGGGAGAAAGAGAGAAAAGGTGGCAAACCGTTTTCAGCTGCTGTGTCTAGGCATTCGGGTGGGTGTTGACTTTAGTGTATGTTCACCGGGCTTGTATGTTTGACATTTTTCAGAATAAAAAACTGCAGGAAAAAAGATGTCTCTGTGAGGGATACGGAGATGTGCCCAACAGACCAAGGCCAAGGTCCTTGTCGCACCTGTTGGGAGTGGGGCCAGCAGACACCGGTCTGGGGCCCACCCCTCCAGGGGCTGCTGTGGTGGCACAGCTGCCCTTCCCAAGGTCGTGTCCTTGCAAGGCTGGCCCTGACCCGTGACTGTTCTCCAGAGGCAGGAGCATGTGGCGTGGGCATTCCTGTCCTGTGGCGCAGGCTTATCACAGAGCTGGCCCAGCCCGAGCACCCAAGGCCGGCTTGCATCACAGCTCAACCTCTCCCTCTGGCCACCCCTGCTGCAGTTCCCCTCCATCTCACAGGCGTGATCCCGACCCTAAACTCCATCTCCCTCACTTCTGGGGAAACCGGACATGCCAGGTACCCTCTCGACACCCCCAACTCTAGACTGCTACTCACACCCCACCTCTCCTGCCCCGCTCTTGCCCTTGCCACACCCCCTTCGTTGTCTGATACGGTATCTATTTGATTATCGTTTATTGATTACAGCTCCCTCCCTCTCCTACCCCCCCCCCACCCACTACCCCCAAACAGGGGTCCTAGGAGCATCAGGGGTGTTATCCGTTCCGTGGGTGGCTGTGGACCCGACGCCTGACGCCCCAGATGCTCAGGAAGGGTTTGCTGCGCGCCTCGGGAGCCCCAATTGCGGGCAAAGTGAGGCGCAGGGGAAGCAGCTTGGCCGCGGCCGCGGTGGGTGACGCGCCTGGCCGCGCAGGTGCGGGTCCCGGCTCGCGCAGCCGGCGGGCCCTCGGCCGTCAATCTCGCGGCCCGAGGGCGCCGAGTGGCGCGTGCGGTG
>NC_043710.1:2245385-2288466 GCF_006229205.1 Suricata suricatta
CCTTCCTGCGGCTCCTTGGGCAGAGAAGCAGGACCTGGGCCCCCTAAGGCGCCGCCTGGGTGCCCAGGTTTAAGACACGGTCAGCGAGGGGCTGCACGGGGGAGTGAAAAGGACCTTTTGTATATTCTTGGTAGGAGCAGAAAATGATCCGCCCTTTTTGAGCACAATTGGCGAATTTCTTTTTTCTTTTTTAATTTTATGTCTTTATTTTTTTTTTGAGAGACAGTTTACTTTAATTTTTTTTTAATTTTTAATTTTTATTTATTGTTGCGCGCGCGGACGGTCCAAAGCAAGGACACGAGGGTAAGGGAATGAGGAGTAGAAGAGAGTTAAAGGATGGGACCGGAGGAACATGAGTGACACCCACGTTGCCGCTGTATTCCTCACTGCGGGCGGTTTTATACATTCCCAGACGGCCACAGCTGGGGAGAGAGTGTCTCCAAGACAGTACTTTCTCTGTTCTCTGTTCTCTTGTCCCACACTCCCTGGGAACGTCACTATCTTAAAGATTGCCCAAGTGTGACGGACATTGTACAGTAACATTTCAACTCACGTGATTTCACCTCTGAGGAGCTGTAAGGGCACAGGGCTTTGCTCAGTCACACTCTCCCTCCTGGCCCCTGGCTGCTGCTCCCCACAACTTATTTATTTTGTTTTTATAAAAGATATATGAATGGGGGCGCCTGGGCGGCTCAGTCGGTTAAGCCCCCGACTTCGGCTCAGCTCAGATCTCACATTCGTGGGTTCGAGCCCCGCGTCGGCCCTGTGCTGACAGCTAGCTCAGAGCCTGGAGCCTGCTTCCGGCTCTGTGTCTCCTCCTCTCTCTGCCCCTGCCCCTCTCATGCTCTGTCTCTCTCTGTATCAAAAATAAATAAAACATTAAAAAAAAGATATATGAATGGCTGAGGCATGAGACCTGAGAAATGGGGAGGGCACGGAGAGGCCTGAAAAACAAAGTTCAGAACAACTCTGATTAGATACTGTTCTAGCAGGCGGACAGGAGTGTTTCTTGGAACCTTATCTGAACAGCACCGGGTCTGGTTTGGAAATTTGTTAGCCTAAGAGTCATAGAGACTGAAAAATACAGACATGCCCAAACTGGACGTGAAATGAAAAAGGATGATAAACATCCGAGTCGCGAGGGGCTGCTTCGCTGCGCTCTTGGTGTGGAGACCCTTCTTTCCAGAGGCCAGGAAGACCCGCCCGTCCTCCCGGCTGGTGGGGGCGTGTTCGGAAGGTGTGCAGACCGGCCAACGCGAGGACTCGCGCTGTGATTGGCTGTGTGTGCTTGCGAAGCGCCGGAAACAGCTAGAGACGGGCCGTAGGAAGGGAGGGTAAATAATGGCCCAGCTGCGGAGCGGGTGACCTGGCAACCGTTAGGAAGCCTGGGCTCCGCGCGGGAACCAGTTCCCTGGCCTGTCACAGCGAAAGGGATGGGAGGGAGCCGGTCTGTCGTTAAAAAGACAGTTTGAAAGCTATACACCAGAGCCCTAAACCGTGATGGACACACAGGTGTTCTTTTCCTATTTTTCCAGAGAACGTGCTTCGGTAATAAAATAACTTAGCAACAGCGTGAAGAGGTTTGAAACAGCTCTTGGAGTCCTGAGACCCACAGCTCGGGGAACATTTGGGGCTCGGGTGGGGTCAGGGAGGTCACCTGTGCCTTCCCCCACTATTCCCAAGGCGTTGGAGGCTGACCTTTAGGATGATTCTTGGATTATCTTTAGCTTCTCTGTGACCCCGCCCCCAGCCCCAGCCCCCACCCCTGGCCCTCTGCAGGCTGCGAGGTCACCCCCTCAGTCACGAGTGCGGTTCACAGCCTCACTTGCCAGATACGTGGCTGTTTTGGAGACACGTGGCCTCTTCAAGCTCGTGATGCTGGAAAGCTCTGGCCTGGCTCACCTTGAGAGGACCCAGGTCCCCGATGGGGCATAGCAGAGCCGCTTCCGGGGCAGAGTCTGAGGCCTCCGGATACAGGTGATTGCCCCAGGTGGGCAGTGCGCAGAGATGCAGAGCCCCGGTTCTGGAGGGTGAGCTGCAGCCTCGACCGTGGCTCCCGGGATTCTGCCTTCCAAAAGCTAAAATGCATGCTCACTTAAGACAAGTTTAAAAATCAAATGGACAGGCACCTGCCTCTCTTCTTCCTCCAGTCTGCCCCCAGGGATCATTAACCTCCGTCCCTGTAGGCCTGTGTGAAGAGAACTCACTCCACCTTCTCACCTCAGTCTTCTCATCTGTAAAATGGACACCACTCTCCAGGGTGGGTGCACGAAGTCCGTGAGACAATGGGCACTTGGACTTGGTAGACACTCAGCAAACAGGCGTCATCTGTAAAGGCCGAGCCACCCAGCAATGGCCCAGCAGTATCTCATGGTCTTCTAATATCTTGTGATGCCCCATTGAGGGCTGGGGCCAGATTCTCTCCCCCCCCCCCAAAAGGAGGGGGGCCTGTGACTCTCTGTAACCAGTAGAATGTGCTAGAAGTGCTGCCACCGGTCTTCTCAGGGCCTCAGAAGAGGCGGCACAACTCTGCCAGTCTGCAGGAGCCCGTGCTGGTCCCCTGAACCCCTTCCTACTGCGCGGAGCCCGCCACACGAAGACAGCTGTCCTAGCACACCCCAACCCACAGCTCCCGAGCCAGTGTCCCCAGATTCCGGACCTCAGAAATGACGAGAAACGGTAGACAGACAAACAGGTGTTGCCTGAAGCCACTGAGTCGCGGGGTGGCCGTTGCAGTGGGAACCAGGACGCTTGGACTGGCATTGCAGGTGCATGGCCCTGAGTCTTCTGCCGGTCAGAGTCCCCCCCCCCCCCCCCCCCCCCCCCCCCCCCCCCCCCCCCCCCCCCCCCCCCCCCCCCCCCCCCCCCCCCCCCCCCCCCCCCCCCCCCCCCCCCCCCCCCCCCCCCCCGTGCCCTGCATGGGCCCCACTGAGCCTTCCTGAGGCCTGACGTTGCCACAGCCTTGATGGTGACCATGGGCCCTCCGCGGCACTCACTGCACCAGCCCCCTGATCTGTGCCGTGGTCCTGGTGTCTAGTGCACCCCCAAACTGCTACACCTTCAAGAGGCCAAGGAGCTGCCAAGGGCTGCGGGACTCAGCCTTTAGATGGTGGTGCTGTGGGCCGGGAATGCCCGAGGACCCGTTTGGCCTTGTATTACCGTGGCAAGGCCCCTCCCCCCCTCCCCAGCATGGCTGTATTATCCTCGTGTCTCTATAATTGCAGGACCCACCTTAGCAGCAACCACCGGGGGGCTCCGAGGAGCAAGGTTTATCACTCACAGGCCCTGGAGGGTATGCAGAAGGCCCAGAGCCACACTGAGGTCATGGGGGCGGAGGGTGGAGAGGAGAGACAGAGTGTATAGACCCGGGGCTCTGCCTTCATTAGGGTCAAGGGTGGGGGCCTGGGGTTTCATGGGTTCACTCTTTATTGGCAATTTAAGGCCTAAGAGTGGGGATAAGGGCTTGGGAAGAAGCGAAGTCATGCAGTGGTCAGCCATCTTGGTCACGTAGGGCTCTCTGAAAGGGGACCTTCATGGGTGGGAGTGGCCTGGTTCCTTCTCTGGTTGTTTTGCTGGCAGCTGGGTCAAGTGGCAGCAATACGTTTATTCGGGACGGATGCCTTCGCCATGACTGGCTTGACAATCGGAAGCTCGAGGTCAGGCACTTATACTGCGTCATCCTCGGAGTCCCAGGGCCATGTCCTTTTAGCTTTGGCCCGTGGAACTCAAAAATCAGTCGAGGGAGCTGACCAGGGTGCTGGAAAGCCCCCATGCATTTCCCTGGCTCATCTTTATCCCCAGGGGTGGGACACTAGCCCTCCCTCATCCAGCTTTAACAGATCCTCGTGCACATGGGCACTCATGACCCAAGACACTCAGGAGGGTCCCTGGGACCCGTGAGTGTACATAGAGCCAGGCTCCAAGCCCACATCACTGTTAGCAGCTCCTAGAATGTACCGATGGAATGTGCTAACTCCAGGGGGCTTGATTCGGGTTGATGGCACCCATACACAAGCTTCTAGAAATGTTTCAGAGGCATATGCGGTTGCTTGGTGCAAGTCTTCAAAGGAAATGCCTTTTGGGTTTATTTGCTGCTCATCAGGTCTTCATCTGCCGGTTAAGGCTCACATCCAAGGTGACGCTTCGATGGAGACCTCCCTTCAACCCCCCCCTCATCCTCACGTCCCTACCATTTGCCAGACCCTGTGTGTCCCAGGCAGAGAAGCTGGGTGGTAATGTTCCCGTCCTCCTCCCCACCCATGTGGGCTGTCTTCCACTTTTGAGCCCCTGAACACTGACCTTGTACCTCTCACTTGGTCCCAGCAGGCCTTGAAGAAATACGATGTGGGTCCTCATCTACCGTCAGTCCTGAAATGTGAGCAGTCAGGTGTCTTTATCATCTTTGTGTCCCGCAGGACTTTGCTCAGTGGGTTGCGAAGGATGAAGCAGGCCTTCTGAGTCGTAGGAGTCTGGAGAGTTTGGAGTGGCCCGTCCGAGAAGGAAGACTTCCATTCTGCTGTGGACCCCTAGCTGAGAGCGTGGAGGTAAGCGTGCCCCGGCACTGCTGTCGCGGGCATGGACCGGGACTCTTGAAAGAGTAGACAGCTGTACGGCTACTCCTGTCTGTGAGTCTTAGGAACAAAATACAATACACCCCAGATGTCTCCCTCCCCCCGTGTCCAGCTCCCCTTTGCCAAGGACATGACTTAGGCGTTTATTACAAGATGCGGTGCCCGTGACTAATGGGCCTCCTGGGTGAAGGAATCCGGGACCTCAACCTTCTTACTTGGGCTTGTTCTAACCTGTAGAAGGTACACTTCTTCCTTTGGCAACATTTTCGGTTTGGCTTTTCCACAGTTAGTTCTTTTTTTAAAGCAGGCTCCATGCCCAACGTGGTGCTTAAACTCCAGAGCTGAGCTCAAGGGTCACGGCCCCACCGACAGCCAGCCAGGCACCCCCGCCGCACTCCGTTCCGAGTCTGCGTGTTCCTCGCCGTTTTGCAGTTTCCTGGCAGTTTTCGGTCAAAGTAACTGCCACGCACCAGGCTCCGTATTTGGTTTTGGGGCTGTGGAAATGGAAGGTCTTCATAGACAGACATTCCATTAACTCACCTGTGAAAATTAAGTGGTAATGGGTAGGGTTCCCACACTGCAATGAAAATGCCTTTGTCACTGAAAACTTTTTTTTTCTTTTTTTTTTTAATTTTTTCTGTTTTTATTTATTTTTGAAAGACAGAGAGAGACAGCACGAGTAGGGGAAGGTCAGAGAGAGAGGGAGACACAGAATCTGAAACAGGCTCCAGGCTCTGAGCTGGCTGTCAGCACAGAGCCCTACGCGGGACTCTAACCCATGAACTGTGAGATCATGACCTGAGCCGAAGCTGGGCCCCCAACTGACTGAGCCACCCAGGCGCCCCTCTTTTTTTTTTTTTTTAAGTTTGTTTATTTATTTTGAGAGAGAGAGAGACAAAGCATGAGTTGGGGAGGGGGAGAGAGAGACAGAGAGACAGAGAGCGAGCTCTGCCAGCACAGAGCCCGAAGCAGGGCTGGAACTCAGGAGCTGTGAGATCCTGATGTGAGTTTAATCAACTGAGCCACCCAGGTGCCCCCTCAGTCTCTTATTTGAAAACTCCAGGATGTGTTTCAGAATTTTCCAGATTTTCGGAAGATAAGGCAGTGTATATGCAGGACATTATGTTGCAGACCTCCATTTCCCAGAGCAGTTGTAGGAACATAACCCTACGCAGGGCAAATTAAGACAAGAAACAGCCCCCTGTCAGTTCAAGTCAGGAAATCCCAGTAAATTAGTTAAGGAATTTTGGTTTTCAGAGCTTTTCATATTTTGGAATTGAAACTAAAGGGCTGTGGACATGTAAGAGTTCTGTGCTCAGGACAGGGCTTGGCATTTCAAGAGAGAAACCCCAGTGTCCGCTATTGTTAGGAGGATGGAGCAGACACAGCCTTTCCCTGCTGCTGCTTGCTAGAAGAATCGTAATATCTCTCAGCTGCCAGGGAGCACCGTACCAGCCCTCCTGGTCATTGTCCCCAACCAGATTTTGTAATCCTAATTCTACCTGTAGGGTTTAGGGATTGGTGTGTGACCTGATTTTGGCCAATGAGATTGGAGAAGTTTGCTGAGGGCTCCTGAGAAAGGATTTCCTCTCTGATTTAAAAAAAGTGGGGGAGGGGGACATGGGGGGCTCAGTTGGTTAAGTCTGACTTCGGCTCAGGTCATGATCTCATGGTTTGCGGGTGCTGACAGCTCGGAGCCTGGAGCCTGCTTCAGACTCTGTGTCTCCCTCTTTCTCTGCTCCTCCCCCTGGCTCTCTGGCTCTCTCAGAATTAAGTAAACATTAAAAAAAAAAAAAGAAAAGAAAAGGGAGAGCTGTGTGATGAGGACCTCCTTTCTTCCTGTTTGTGAAAGCAATTGATTGGGAATGCAACAGCCAGCGCTGCAGCAGCCATTTTGCAAAGCTGAGGTCATAAGAATTCTGGAGCATCACTGACACAGTTGAGCTGCTAAATTAACCATTTCTGGAATTATCTATGGCCACTTTTCTTAAGTGAAATAACAAATGTCCTCGTAAGGACATTGGTTTGGTGTCTGTTACATCCCTAAACATCCTCACTTGTACGGAGTTGTTCTGAGGATTAAATGAGATAATGCCTAAATAATCAAACCAGCTCTGAGTTTTGTGAGGATAGGGGAGAGGAGGTGGCTTTTCTGGTGCGTGGCAGGGGCACGGATGGGTCTCGAGGACCAGTCAGGACGTGGGTCTTTGGGGAAGAAAGTCACCATCGGGGCTCTGGATGTGGGAGCATTTTCTCAAATCCGTAGGGACCTAGTAAAGCCAGAACCTGCTCCGAGGCACACGGGAGAGGAGGGAGTTTTCAAGAGTGAGTGAATTGAGCCCCTTCTATGTGCCAGGTGCTAAGTGTGCTGCACACTTATCTCATATGCACAATAATAGTCCCTTAAGGGGCCCTCACTCCCCTTTTACTGCTGAAGACACCGAGAGGTGACACAGTGATCTCTAGGGTGTAAATGTGAGGAGAGGCGGTGAGAGCCTGAACGCAGGGTGTCTGACCTCAAAGCCCATGGTGTTGTCCATTGCCCCCCCCCCCACATGCACCCCAGACCCCCGCTTCTGGGTGGCTTGGAGTTCCAGCCTTCCAGAGAGACTTAGGGTGGGCTTGGGGGGGGGTCCCAAGCAAGACCAGGCAGAGGGGTTCCCGGCTCCTCCAAGTCAAGGGGTCCCAGCCCGTCTTGGGGAAACACAGTGGTAGGACCCTGCCCTCCTCCGCCACGCCCATCATGCTCACCTGTGTCCAGGGCAGCCGCCGCCAGCAGGAGCAGCATTTGGGGCCGCTGCAGGGGATGGGCCTCCATCCAGGGCCTGCAGAATCTTCAGTCTGGGGTCTTTGGGGAGACCAGGGTGTGGGAGCCTGGCTGAGCCAGCAGAGAGGCTGGCAGGACGCGAGGAGCAAGGGGAGGTAAGGCCACCAGCTCTTTGGTCTCTTCACAGTGATCTTGGTGTTCCAGATTCTTCTTCACATCAGGATTTGTGTCCAGGGTTGCCATGGAGATTTGGGGGCTGGTGGTGGGGCCTGGGGAAAGAAGGCGGGGCAGATGTCTGCTTACCCCATGCCAGACAGGAATCAGGAAGCTCAGATCCGGTTCAGCCACACGGCTTCTGGGAAGGGGAACCACAGCCTCAGAGACCTACTGCTCTCCGGGCAAGTTGGCATCTTGGGTCGAGCTTGAGAGAGGCCCAGGACATCCAAAGGCCGTCACTGAAAACTTTTTAAGGAACGAACATTATAGTAAAGTAACTCATGTTCACTTTTCCCAAGAGAAGTTCGTGTTAACAGGCTTGTACGTAAACAGCTCCCTGTTCATTCCATCGTCTTAGTTCCCAGAAGCAAATGCTTTTCATTCTTTTAGTTGCTTCTGTGCTGCTGTTTCTACCTGCTTATTTTTAAATGATTTGCTTTTATCACTCCCAACTTTACATGCCTCCTACGTCCGCACATCCAACAGTGGGTGTGTAGCCAGCTAGTGCATTGTACCGACAAGGTTGCTATTATTTACTGTTCAGCCAACTAAGCGTACTACAATTATGGTTTGTTTTTTCCCCCTTATATGACTTTTTATTGTTCCTGGGGTTCATGATTGCCTCACTTATTCCATTTACTAAGGCTTTTATGCATCTATCATTTTCTTTCTGAATGTTATAACAGAGCGGTCGTGCAGAATTTTTCTACGTACTCTAACACAATAAAGTTTATGATTTCCATTCTCCCTCCTATTATAGCCGTTTATTTTGTACCAAGGTGGATTGGTTGTTGTCTGGTGCACTGCACAATTCTCCTCCCCTCATCCTTTCACTAGGCATTTTTTTTGTAGCTCTCTTGGATCCTGTGTCTTCTCTGAATAATAATTAACCTGGGAATGGAATTCTAGGTTGCAAAAAAGTTTCCCTCAGAGTTTTAAAAATCTTCCATCATTGTATTCTAGAATCCAGATTGTTCTGGTATTATTCTAAATCCTGCATGTTTTTTAAAATGTTGATTTATTTGGAGGGGGAGGGGCAGAGAGAAAGAGGGAGAGAGAAAGAATCCCAAGGAGGGCCCACGCTCAGTGCAGAGCCTGACATGGGGCCTGATCCCATGACTGGGAGGTCATGATCTGAGCCAAAATCAAAATTTGGATGTTCAACCGACTAAGCCACCCAGGTGCACCTCTTTTAGAACTTTTCTCTAAAAGCCTTTGAAATCACGGTTTCTTACCTCTGATGTTAGAACTTATTCTGGAAGTGTAGATGTCACTGCTCCCGCCATGGACTAGTTCAGTTCTCCCACCTTTTTTAAAGAGTGATTATTTATTGAACACTCTGTTCTAGGACTCGGTAGTAGAGCGATGAGTAGGACTCATGGCTCCTGCCCTTGGGGAGCTTACATTCCAATGGAGGGAGACAGACAATGACGTGCGCTCAAATAAATTAAAGAATTCTACCTAATGAGAAGAAAATAAGCTAGCAGGTAGAGTGCCTTGGCAGGGGACCTGAGCACAGGCAATGTAGATTCACTGATTGGCTCGTACATTGGTTCAAGGTGAATGGCTATGGGGGAGAGGAGGAATGGGGATGATAAATTTCATTGTGTTCGAGTATTTAGAAATATTGCTGATATGCACAATAGTTTTGTTAGAGCATTCCGGAAAAACATTAGCAATAGATGCATGGAAGACTTAGCAAATGGAAAAAGTGGGGCAAGCATTAACTCCAGGAAATATAAAAAGTCACACGAAGGAGGGGACATTTTACAAAAGACCTGAATGCGGAGATCTGCAGATTATGTTCTGAGGAGAAGTAGCAGGTGTTATAGATGAGACGAACCTTATCCAAGGAGCGTTAAACCCCATGTGCCCGGATTGGAAGGTGTGGAGAGAGAGTGGGGAGGAAAGCAGGCAGGAGTGGATGGCAGGCGGGTTCTGAGCCCTGGATGGCCCAGTTCATGCGGTAAGGGGGCATTCTGCTGTAATTCTGGAGAATTGATCAAGATAAACGAGAGACGTAGGAGGGCCAGGTGGGAGGTTATTGCAGCTGTCAGGAGAGAGAGAGACTGAAGCGTTAGCTGTGATCTCTTCCCTGCCTGGAACCTGCCATCCAGGACGAGGGAGCGAGTAGGCGAGTGGCAGAGGCCAGTCCTGCAGAGCCTCTGAGCAGGGCAGGTGTGGGCGATAATGGCGGCTGCTCTTTCCAGGACTATCTGAGCAGATGTGTCTTCTTCCCTCAGAGCCCAATGGCTGCAAAACCCCAGCCCGACGCTCCCAACGCCAAGAGTCCAGGCAGCAGCGCCAGCAGCGGGGCGGCCCCTCAGGGCCAGTGGGGCCGTGCCTGGTAAGTAAGGATCTTGCCAGTTCTTCCTAGCGAGAAAACAGAGCGAGGTCTTAGAGGGAGGTGGCCACGCTTGGGATTTTATGGACCCATAAAAACAATTTTTTGTTATTAAGACTAGTGAAGATAAGCCGTTTCCCGCTTTGTGAAGTGAGGAATTGAGGAAGAAATGAAAACCCGGCTGCAGCAGGCTGGCGCTGGCCGTGCGGTGCGCGGTCGTCTGAGTTCTCCTCGGACCGGAGGGCGTGGGACTCGGGAGTGGGCGAGCGGCCCCCGCGGCCCAGGACTGGAGAGCCTCTGGCCTGTGGGTTGCGAGAGGCCTCCCTGCACTTGCGTTCTGGCTCTGGGCCTCCTGCGGGGGCCGCAGGCCCGTCGGCCTCCTGGAGCCCGTGCGAGGGCGCACACGTTGAGTGGCTCCTCGGTGCACCGAGAGGACCCGTGCTCACGTGCGGCGCGTCGTCGGTGAGGCCACGGGGCCGGCCCGGCGTGACGCCCGCCGTCTGCTGTTGCAGGGAGGTGGACTGGTTCTCGCTGGCCAGCGTCGTCTTCCTGCTGCTCTTCGCGCCTTTCATCGTGTACTACTTCATCATGGCGTGTGACCAGTACCGCTGCTCCCTCGCCGCCCCCGTGCTGGACCTCGCCGCCGGGCGCACGCGCCTCGCAGACATCTGGGCCAAGACGCCGTCTGTGACCAAGAAAGCGGCGCAGCTCTACACCTTGTGGGTCACGTTCCAGGTCAGCCTCCCTGGCCACCGTGGTTGGGGCACTGCGGGTGTGCACTTTCCCCCCTGTGGGGACAGGCCTGGCCATTTGTCCGGGAAATGGGATCTTGGCCTGGGTTGGCATCCTCCCTCCCGGGACCCAGCAGGGCATCACCCGAAGCCTGACCCACTTAACTTTGTCTGCGGCTAGAAGGCACCTGGCGGCGTCATAGTGTCTGATGCGCCTTCAGTGTGCGCCTGCCCGTAGTTCAAGGGCGTGCACAGCCGTGCAGGGACGTGCCGAGAAGTAGGAGCGAGACCCGGTGGGAGGGCTCGTGGCAGGGCTGGCCCCGCAGGCCCGGGCACCACGGAGGTGTAGCTTATCAGTGGTCCCTGGGAGGGAGCATCCCAGCCCCCCAATTCATGCTCTCCGTTACAACAGACCCCTCCCCCTCCTCGGCAAAGCCAAGGCCTGCGTTCCCAGCAGGTGGCTACACGGTCCTGGCCAAGGGCCCCACTGGCCTGTGAGACCAGAAGTTGACCAGGGAGGAGCTGTTTGCACAGCGAACCTGGTGAAATGGTAGGGCTCTTTACTGTCTGACTCCTGGGA
The DNA here is from genome assembly GCF_006229205.1 of Suricata suricatta. Lineage (NCBI taxonomy): Eukaryota > Metazoa > Chordata > Mammalia > Carnivora > Herpestidae > Suricata > Suricata suricatta. The sequence goes on from NC_043710.1 coordinate 2,256,595, forward strand.
CACCAGGCCGGAAGGCTCCCCCCGCCACCCCAGGCTTCCCGCCCGGGAGGAAGGCTCCAGCCGCTCACCGCCATTTCTCTTTGGGGTCCCAGCTTTCGGGCTTCAGAGCCCCTCTCGTTCCTGGTCTCTTGGTCCCTCTGGGTAAAAAATGAGAGGGGCAGCAGGAGTCACCACAGCCCAGGACAGGTGTCGGTGGCCCGTCCACGCCGTGGAGCGTCACTCAGCCGTCTAAAGGAGGTGCTCACCTGTGCCACGGCGTGAGCATCCGCTGGCGAAAGGATCAGTTACAGGAGGACACAGGATGCCGTGATTCCATTAATGCGAGATGCCCAGGGTGGGGAAGTCCGTAGAGACAGAAAGTGGGTTAATGGTTGTGGGGGGGCGCAATAAGGAGGTTGGGGAGTGACTGCTAATGGGGGTGGCCTTCCCTTGGGGGTGGAGAACGTGTTCCGGGTGGTGTGCTCGTAAATGTGCCGAGTGACACCGGAAGTGTCCAGAAGGGTGACTCGCATGGCACGTGGATTTCAGACTTATGAATGGTCCAGACACGTGAGTGGGAAGGGCTCGTGGGCTCTCCCGTGGGGAGATGCCCTGGCTGCCCTGGGCCGGTAATGAACTTCCTGCTCGGGCTCCTGCCCATTCAGAGCCCCAGCCGGCCTGCAGCCGGGGCTCCCAGAGCCACACATGCTCTTCTGGAAGGAAGAACCGACTGTAATCTAGACTTCTGCCATGGGTCACGTCAGTTAACGACCGCAAGGTTTTGTGGACACGGCCTGGCCCCCCAGGCCGCGGGTCAGGCAGCTCAAAATCCCCACTGCAGGTGTTTCTGTACTTGGCGCTGCCTGACTTCTGCCACAAGTTTCTGCCCGGCTACGTGGGAGGCGTTCAAGAGGGCGCCGTGACCCCCGCAGGTAACCTGAGGCCACGCCCTGCCTTCTCCTCTCCCTGCCTCTTTGTCTCGTGGGCCCTGCCCTCTCTCCCGGGTGGCTCCCGACCCCAAGTGTGCACACTGAACAGAATGAAAGTGAGTTTTCTCGGGCCTTGCCACAGCCCCGGGCCCCGCTTGTCTCCAGGGCGGCCTGGGACTGACCCGGCCGTGAGGCTGACCGTCAGGTTCTTTGGTGAACAGAGGACTGAATGGTCCCCGGCCCCACAGCCAGTTGACATACTGGGCTCCTGGGGCATCTACCCCCCGAGAACATCCACCAGCGGCGTCTGGGTGCGGCGGCTTCTGTTTAGGTCACCAAGAGCCCCGGCGGAGCCCTGCCGGGGGATGCCGCCCGGCCCCTGCGTGCAGAGGGCCCCCAGGGCAGGGGGGAGTCTGTGGGGCTTGCGGACCAGTACGTTAGGGGCACCCTCGCTCCCTGGCAAACCGCAGGCTGGTCCCCCAACCGGAGCTCGGCTGGGGAGACTCTGAACCAGAGGATGAATCTGTCCCCTTCCCTCTTGCAAGGACCCCGAGAGCAGGAGCCGCCCATCCCTGGGCTAACAGCTGCCTGCTGGCCTTTTGACCCGGGGCACCCGTCCCCCTACTCATCCACCTAACGCGTCCACCCACTCCTCCACTCAGCTGTGGGGGGAGCTGACCAGCGTCCGGGCTGCGCGTGGGTGTCCCAGCCGCGCCCCCCTGAGCAGCCGAGGCCCAGGAGGCAAGTAGGGCCTGGGCCGGCTGCTGTTCTCAAGGGGGGAAACGCTCTGACGTCTAAACCTCCGCCCCACAGGGGCGATCAACAAGTATCAGATCAACGGCCTGCAAGCGTGGCTCATCACGCACCTTCTCTGGTTTGCCAACTCGCACTTCCTGTCGCTGTTCTCCCCAACCGTGGTCTTTGACAACTGGATCCCGCTGCTGTGGTGCGCCAACGTCCTCGGCTACGCGGTTTCCACCTTCGCCATGGTCAAGGGCTACTTCTTCCCCACCAGCGTCAAAGACTGGTACGTTCTTCAGCGGCTGGTCAGGCCTCCCGTGGAACGTGGCTGCTTCTCCCTCCGACCTTTCTCTGTCCCCTTGGGGTGGGAGGTCGTCAATCCCTGAGGATTGGGAATCCTTGAAGGGGGAGCCCGATGGAACTAGGTTCTGGGGAACGTCCCTTCTAAACGCCTGGGGGCCTCCTTCTGCCCTAGGGAGAGGGCAGTGGAAGGCGGCCAAGTCTGCCGTTGGCCGAGTCGTCACATGTAGGGCTGTCGCGGGAGCGGGGAAGCAGGAGAGGCAGCCCATGGCTCCCATCTCCGGAACGCGAGTGTGGCCTGGAACAGGCTTAGTGAGGAGTCATGTTATCGGGGTGCCTTCCATGTTGAGTTCCCCGGGGAGAGCCCTGCTGGTTGGCGCCTTCTCGTGGAAGTCTTGGGGTGGACCGCTGCGCTCCCCCCTGCCAGCCGTCTCTTCATCTAGTTCTTTATCCGTCCACCCGCTCGTCCATCTGACCCGTCCGTCCACTCAGTCAGCCACCCATCCACTCATCCATCCAGCCTCCCTCCCCATGCATCCACCGTCCATCCTGTATCTCCCCACCCATGCATCCACCATCATCCATGCACCCATTCCCCCATCCATCCACCCACCCATCCATCCGTCCATCCACCCATTGAATCCACCTGTCCTCATCCCCACACCCTTCGGGCCTTCCATCCGTCCCTCCCTCCGCCAACAGACGTTGGTTGGGTTCGTGTAGGTAGGCGCACGCAGTCGTGAACAAGATTCTTGTGTTCAGGCTCCTGCACTTTAGTCCCAACTACAAACAGAATGTGTTTCCTTTCACTCTTGCTCTTGGGAAATGGCTTTGGGTGACGGTGCTTTGTGGTCTGTGTGACAGTTGGGTGAGGAGGCTGGTCTTCTGTGGCTCACGCTCATCGTCTTCACTGCTTTGTAAGAGATCACCTGTTGTGGACCTGGTGTATTTGGCTGTTTTTACTTACCGTAACTGAGGCGAGCGGACATGAAAATGTTTTTATCATTAACACAAACCCCTACGTGTTTGTAAGTCACACCGAGGAGGGTCTCCACATCAGTCCTCTTGGCTGATTCTTCAGTCACCCCTGGGGAGCCTGTGGGCCAGGGACCAGGACACTGAGTGCCCAGCCGGGGCTAGTGGCAGGCACTGGGGCAGGCACGTGGCTCCGGACATGTGCTGTTGCTCATTCTCTCCCTGGGCAGGATTTAGAATTTCACTCGCCCACGGGGCCCGGGCACCGGGAGTCACTGCACACTGCATGCTTGGCTGTGAGATGAAATCTTCCTGAGTCCAGCCAGCTGTGCTGCGCAGCCGTGCGGGGCCTCGAGGGGCCTGGGGGAGGGCGCGGAGGGGCCCGGCTGGCCGAAGGCAGCCTTGAGCGAGGGGCTGGGACGCAGCGAGCGTCTAGGTGCGCACCTCAGGGCGGCTCTGCCCAGCCGTGGCCGAGGGCCAAGGGACAGCAGGGAGGCCGTGGGAAGCCAGAGGGACTGGTGTGTCCCCAGCCGCCTGCATCTCTGAGCTGCCGCAAGGGCCGGGCTCAGCACCCGTATCTGTGCGTGTGTGCATACACACACACACACACACACACCCGTGTGCACACACATCACACACACCCGCGTGCACGTACACACTCACACCTGCGTGTGTGCATACTCACACCCCCGAGTGCACACACATCACACACCCGTGTGCACACACATCACACACACCCGCGTGCACACATCACACACACCCGCGTGCACGTACACACACACCTGCGTGTGTGCACACTCACACCCCCGAGTGCACACACATCATACACCCGCGTGCACACACAGTCACACACACCTGCGTGCACACACGTAAACACACCTGCGTGCGCGGGTCCTGTGTGACGTGCTCCTTCGCTCAGTGTATCTGCTGTTTCTATTTTCAAGCAAATTCACGGGCAATTTCTTTTACAACTACATGATGGGCATTGAGTTCAACCCCCGAATCGGGAAGTGGTTTGACTTCAAGCTCTTCTTCAACGGCCGCCCCGGCATCGTGGCCTGGACCCTCATCAACCTGTCCTTCGCGGCCAAGCAGCGGGAGCTCCACGGCCAGGTGACCAACGCCATGGTCCTGGTCAACGTCCTGCAGGTAGCCTGTCCGCGGCCCACGTGGGGGGCTCTGGCGCTTGCTGGGCCCCGGGGGAGTCTCAGAGCCACACAGTTCTTGGGAAACCCTAATCTACTGCTTTTTATTTATGTTTTTAAATTTTTTTAATGTCTTTTATTTTTATTTTGTGGGGGAGGGGTAGAGAGACACACACACACACAGAATCGGAAACAGGCTCTGGGCTCCGAGCGGTCAGCACAGAGCCTGATGCGGGGCTTGAACCCATGGACCCTGAGATCATGACCTGAGCCGAAGTCAGACGCTCAACTGTTAACTCCTCAGGCGCTCCAATCCGCTGCTTTTGGAAGGGAGTCGGCCCCTTACTGTGCGTCACCTGGGAGCGAGCACGTGGGGAAGAGTGTCACCGCGTGTCAGGCGCTGGCCGGCCTGGGGGCCTCACTCGTTCCCGAGACGCCCAGCCATGTCAGTGGTCCTGGCCAGGCTCGCGGTGTCTGGTCTCTGCAGGGTTTTCCCCACGGGGTCCCCGTGGGTCTCAGGCGGGACGTCAGGAGCCACGATTCGTTTTCTCCTTTTCCTTACCTGGGCGCGGGCATGCTGCTCGGCTGGCCGTGGCACGCGTGTCGCACTGCAGGGCAGCCGGGCGAGGGGCGTCCACCCCGGCGTGGACCCTGGCGGGCGGTGCACCTTCCCTGCCGGCTGTCCCCGGCGCCTCCCTGTGCGCGCCACAGCCTGGGTATCCCCCGCCGGGGCATTTCCGGTGACCCTCTCTCGGTCACTGCTGTGGGCCCTCCTCTGCTCGGATTGCAGACCCTTGCTTGCCCCTGGGCCCCCCACGTCCCAGGCACGGGGGAGACGTGGGAGCAGCCCCGCGGGGCACGTTTCACCTCCTCACCCGCGTGGGCGGGGCTTCCCGGTGCGCCGCCGGCGGCCGCGGTCAGCACACGGCTGTCCCTGTTCTGCAGGCCATCTACGTGCTCGACTTCTTCTGGCATGAAGCCTGGTACCTGAAGACCATGGACATCTGCCACGACCACTTTGGGTGGTACCTGGGCTGGGGCGACTGCGTGTGGCTGCCGTACCTGTACACGCTGCAGGTGAGGGCGCGGCGGGGCGGTCCCCGGGCCCGCAGACTCGGCCCGGCACGCGCGGGGCTCCCTCCTGCGCGAGCGGCGAGCGGAGGGACGGCGGAGGCTGGGGAGCGAGGCCGCCCCACTTCCAGCGGGGAGGCGGGCCCGGCCTATCAGTGAGCTTGGCTCCGTGGCAAATACCGCGGACAGTGGGCGTGGTCAACTGACGGTCACCATCCGCGGTCCTGGAGGCTGGAGGCCCCTGAGGCCTCTCTCCTTGTGTGTGGATGGCGGTCCCCTCCCCGTCCTCACGGGGCCATCCCTCTGTGTGTGTCTGTGTCCCGATCCCCTCTTCTTTTTTTTTAACGTTTAAATTTTTTTGAGAGACAGAGTGAGGAGGGGAGGGGCGGAGAGAGAGGGAGGCACGGAATCCGAAGCAGCTCCAGGCTCCGAGCTGTCGGCACAGAGGCCGACGCGGGGCTCGAACCCACACACTGTGAGATCATGACCTGAGCTGAAGTCGGATGCTCAACCGACTGAGCCCCTAGGCGTCCCCTGATCCCCTCTTCTTACAAGGACCCTGGTCACACGGGATTAGGCGCCCCCCCCCCCCCCCCAGGCAACATCATTCACCTTGATTACGCTAAAGATCTCATCTCCAGATACCACATTCTGGGGCCCTGGGGGTCAGGCCTCCAACATAGGAATTTGGGGGTGGACAGAGCGCAGCCCCTGAGACTTAGAGAGAGAGATGACTTCAGGCAAAAAGGAATAATTTGGCTGAACTGTGTGATGGGGGTGGTATTCATATTCACATTTATTCAGATCTTAATGCTTGAAGGAAAAGAGGATTTCTTACCTTTTTTATTCCTTAAATACTCCACGAGGGTCTGCGTGGCACCAGGCCCGTGATGGGGAGGCGGGAGCAGAGGAGCCACACGTGGGTCCTGCCCCCTTCGGGCCCACGGCTGGCAGGAGAGGCCGGGAGGCAGGCAGCCTGGTGCTGGGAAGGGGTGCTGGAGGGAAGCAGGTGGTCGGCTCCCAAGCCAGCGAGGGCCCAGGAGGAACCTGCTGCAGGGAGGTTGGCAGGCGCATCCAGAGATAACCGCAGCCTGGCTGGGAGCCGGGGGCGAGGCTGGGGTGAGGCGGGGGGCAAGGACGCTCCGACGGGGGGCCGGCACCTGCTGTTAACTGGGCTGGGGATTCGGGAGCACGTCAGGCCAGGGCTCCGAGGGGAGGGCCCTGTGCTGAGGATCAGCAGGCCGGAGCCCCCACCAGGGAGGCCCCCCGCGCATGTCGCAGAACTGAGATGTTGAAGCGCTGGGCTGGGGAGCCACGGGGACAGGGGTTCACGCCTGCGGGGAGGTGGCCTCGGACGACCCCGGACGTCCCGGGAAAGGAGGGCAGCACCGCGTCTGCCAGGCCCGCGAAGCTGCGAGGGGGCACCGTGGCGGTGCTTTGCCGTGTGGCTGGGCCGCTCTGTCGCTGCCCCCATCCGCCTGCCCTGCGCACCCAGAGGTGCCTCGGGGGTGGCCGGGGGGCAGGGGGGTGTCCTCGCCCTCGTAGCTCCCATGAGAACCCCGGCTCTGCTGTGCTGGGGGTGGGGGCGTGGACGCCCTGGTCAGGTACCACCCACGCCCTTCATGAATGAGGACGTCCAGGGTCAGAGAGCGAGCGTGGTGAGGGCCCTCGCTTAGCGGCAGCGAGCCGGGTGGCCGCCTGGGCAGGTTGTGCGAGAGTGCCCAGAGCTGACGTGGGCAGGCTCGGGGGCTGCGCCGGCCGCTCGGGGAGGAGCTACGTGCTCACAGCCCGTCCTGTCCCGCGGGGCCGGTGACGTGAGCCGGCGGATCCTCTGTGCAGTGTCCGGAGGCCGGGGCCCCGGGTAGCAGAGAAGTCCCGGCAGAGCTGGGCTGGGGCTCCGGGGACCTGGGCCCACGCTGTCAGTAAGGGCGGGTCCCCCCTCGGGTGCCGCATGCCATCTGCTGGGGCCCGTTTCTCCCCCGGGCTGCTCACCCGCTCCTGATTCCGTGAGCTCTGTTTTCCAGGCGTGCAGAGCAGATCATACGTGTGTATGTCCGCTCGTGCGTGGATCATACGTGTGTGATCATGCGTGTGTGTTTCTTACTGTGAACCAGGCCTGTTTCGGCTTCTGTTTGTACGTTATGTGTGTGTGTGTGTGACGTCACGTGTCTGTGTTAGCGCTCTCCACGCCCAGAGCCGGTGGGGTGTCTGTGCACACACGTGTACGTGTATAACTGATCGTTTACCTGTATATGTGTACGTGTGCATTTGCACATATGTACACACATGCGCACACAGAGAAAGAGAAGTCTTAACTGGCGCCTGTGACCATGGGGCCCGGCAATCTGAAATCTCCAGGGCGGCCAGCAGGATGGAGGGCCGAGGAGGTGCTGGCGCGGAGTCAGTGGGCGTCTGAAGGCCGTCCGCAGGCGGAACCGACTCTTGTCTTGGTGGGGGGTCGGGAGGGCGGGGGGAGCTTGGCCTTTTTTTTTTTTTTAAGCCTTCAACTGATTGGATGAGGCCCACCTATGGGGTAGAACATAAGCTGCCCGACTCAAAAGTCTACCAATCTAAGTGTTAATTTTATCTAAAAACTAACATCACAGCAGCTCTCTGGTCTCGCCAAGGGGGCATCAAGTTACCCATCGTAAGATTATATTCAAATGATGCTTCTGTCATATGTTACACTCATGCTGTGTGTGTGTGTGTGTGTGTGTGTGTGTGTGTGTGTGTGAAGGCGGGGAGTCACGGATTGGTCTGTTTGCTCGCTTGACCACGCACCGAGGCAGGTGCTTTTGCTGACGGAAGAGGAAGCTGGCGCGCTGGGCACGGGGCGGTGGGGCGGCGGGGCGGGGGTCTGAGCCCCGGCCGCGGCCCCTCTCGCCCCTGCAGGGCCTGTACCTGGTCTACCACCCGGTGCGGCTGTCCACGCCCCACGCTGCGGGCGTCCTGCTGCTGGGGCTGCTGGGCTACTACATCTTCCGGATGGCCAACCACCAGAAGGACCTGTTCCGCCGCACGGACGGCCGCTGCCTGATCTGGGGCCGGAAGCCCAGGGTCATCGAGTGCTCCTACACGTCGGCGGATGGACAGAGGCACCACAGCAAACTCCTGGTGTCGGGCTTCTGGGGCATGGCCCGCCACCTCAACTACACGGGCGACCTGATGGGCAGCCTGGCGTACTGCCTGGCCTGCGGCGGGGGCCACCTGCTGCCCTACTTCTACATCATCTACATGACCATCCTGCTGGTCCACCGCTGCCTCCGGGACGAGCACCGCTGCGCCAGCAAGTATGGCAGCGACTGGGCGCGCTACACGGCCGCCGTGCCTCACCGCCTGCTGCCTGGCCTCTTCTGACGCCCTATCTCATGCCCGGTCTGCTGGGGCTCCCCCGGGGCCTTCCGATTCCCCATCCGGGAGATCAGAGAGCTGGGCCCTCGGTGCGTCCCCTCCCCTTGTCCCAAGGCAAGCTCGGGTTGATGCTGCCTGCCTGCTCCCGGCAGAAGTGACCGGCGTCCCCTGTGTGGGTCCTGCAGACAGCCCGCGGTGACATCTCTCCTCCGTGTCATCAGCCTGAGCTGCTGCGCTGCCCAGATATACCGCTGTCTGGCACTGGTCGGACATCTTCGGCTCCCTCCCACTCCGTCTCTCTAAATCGAGCGGGAGTGGACAGAGGCAGCGCTCCGGGTGCCAATTTACTGCCATCGGGCTCCAGACGCACTTTTCCTCACCCGCTCTGCCACCGTGAGCTGGGCCCTGGGGACACTTCTCCTTTGCTGCACGCACGATGTTAAATTTGAGGGATGCTGCACCGGGAAGGGGGCTTCTCTTTCTAGTCCCGGTGGTTCCACTTCATTCCCTTGTCGCCCGTGGCTGCAGGGGTGCAGTGGGGGAACAGCCAAGGCACACGCCCAGACCATGCCGAGGTCGCGGCATTGGCCGTGGCCCCAGGGTCCAGCCCTCTGAGCACCCAGCCACCGGCCTGGGCCTGCCAGCGCTGCAGGGGTGCTCCCTGCTTGCCTGGTGACCGAACACCTTGGCTCAGGCGACCCAGAGAACCTGCGTGCCATCCCTGGGGCCTTCTCCAGCAAGATCCGAATCCCAGCCTTGAGGAGGGGATTTCTTTCAGGTGAATTTTTTTTTACCTTGGGCACTTGCCCTTAACCCTAGGATTTTCTTAAAAGCTCTCTTTCAAGATTACTGCCTTAGTTGACTTGGTAATCACATTAAACCTGCCCTGTCCAAACCTCGGTGTGCGGCTGTCTCCCTGTCGGGCCTGACGGGACGTAAGGGCTGGGTTCCCGGGTAGGAGGGGCCAGGGGGAGCCGTGGGCCCTCACAGGGGACTTGGGGGACCAGTGCCAGCCTCCCCCACCGACCGCCCTCTGCTGGGGCTCCTGTGCTGGGACCAGGGGTCCGTTCCATCCGCCAAAGGAAGAAATCCCAGCGCCATGCTGCCCACACTGCGCACGCGCAGAGATGCCCAGAAGCAGGCGCCAGGCTTGCCTTCTGCCCGGAGAAACCAGCCGGGAAGGAGGTGTGAGCGGGGAGGGCGGGGCTCGGCGGCGCCCTCCCTGCTTCCATTAGAAGAGGCTAAACAGGCTGGCGGCCTCTGCAATAGCCCGAAAGGGGTGAGCGCTCGGGCCCCAGCAGGCCAGTTCGGAGGGTGCTTTTCCACGTTGCTGCTCGCCACACCCCACCCCTGCTGCCTGTTCATTCCAGCCCCTAGGGGACTGGGGGGACAGGTGCCTATGTTTGTCACAAGCCACACATGTGGCTTGAATACTGGGGAATCAGTGTCCCGGACGGCCCTAAGTGGACCCCTTCTCTTCTCTCACATGGAATGGATTCATTTCAAAGAGGCTAGAGTGTGCTGGTTGTGAGCGCTGACCCTGCTCCTGCATCGAGCAGCTGTGTGACCTAGATCAGGTGACTTACCCTCTCTGTGCCTTGACTTCCCCATTTGAAAAGTGGGCAATTATTGTTTGCCTGCCTTGCTTTGAGAGGGCTTCTGAGACTGAGTGTGTAGAAGAGTCTGGGTCCAAGCCTCGAATCCACCTCTGCCCCCAGCCCGGTCACGTTTGTGGTAGCGCCCGAGCTGGGCTGTGCCGACCCTGGGCGGTGTGCTCAGCAAGTGTGAGCCGGGCCGTGACCCTTCTTGCTTGCCCCTATGTCGTGCAAAAGAGGCCCAGCCTCTGCAGGCAAGGGCAGGCTGAGCCTAGGAACCCCTCCTCTGTGAGCAGTGAGCTTGGGCCATGGGGGCCACTGTCTGGCACTGGTTACAAAGCACAGGGTGATCTCGGGGAGGCGAAGCCGCAGACCCTGGGCCTCTGGGAACACAGCCTGCCTTCTGCCGCCACCCAGAGAGGGGCTGCTGGACACCCACAGCCCGGCAGGCTGGCCCGGGCCCCGGGAGGCCAGCACAGAAGGGATGGCAGAGGCCGGTGGGAGGGGGCGCTGCTCTGAAAAAGGGCTCCGTCTGCCTCTCTTGGGCCTCACTGGGCGTCAGCAGCCCCCAGGACAGGCCGGCCACGTTCAGAGGGGCCATTGCCCATGAGGAGCTTAAACTTGGCACATCCTCCTCCCCCTGGGCCTTGGAAGACAACGGCTCCTTCCCCGGATCCCGCGGTATCGGCCCCCACGGTGCGCTGTGAGATGTTAACAGCAGCCTCCTGGTCCCTCTGTGCACTTGCCTTTGCCCCCTGGCCCTGTCTCGGGAGGCTGAAGGTGCAAGAGACGGGCTCAGGGTTTGAAGTGGCTAATCTCCAGTGACCCAGCCAATGGGAGGCAGAGGCCACGCTCAAACACAGGCGTGTCTGTTTCCGATCCTGTGGTAACCAGTGGCCTCCAGCTTGGTGGCTGAACACAATACACATTTGTTTTCTCAGGGGCCTGGAGATCAGAGTTCAAAACAAGTCTTCCGAGACTAAAATCAAGGCATAGGGCGGCAGGGCCATGTTCCTCCAGAGGTTCGCGGGGAGGGTCCGTCCACGGCTTCCAGCGGTTGGTGCTCCCTGGTCCCCAGTCCTGTGGCCCCGCCCCTCCAGCCTCTGCCTCCGGTCCTGCAGCCTGGCCTGAGACACGAGTGAGCTCTTCAGTCATCAAACTGCAAATAAGCAACGAAGACCAGGGAAGCTGGCCAGTGCTTCTGGCGATTCCAGGGAGAAAGCTGAGCACCGTGGGATACGTGGTCTCTTTAGTTCCGCTGGCAAATTTCATCAAAACCCCCGGACCCAGCGCTGCGGAGGCCTCCGCTCTGCACAGACAACGCAGCCTCTCGGCAGTTTCAACATGGGTGCACGGAAGCTTCCAGAGCGAAAACACTCTTGACCCATTAGATCAGCCCGACAGGTCAATTAGGTATGACTTGTCTTGTTTCTCAGTCTGGAGTGTAATCTCCCGAGTCCTCGTTTTGAACGCCTCGCTGTGTGTGTCTGTGTATTGGGCAGTCAGCCGCATCTGGTCTGGAAGGTGGCGGCCTGCCGTGCAGGGCATCCTGTGGGTCTCAGAGGCGCAGTCCCCCGGGGTCACCAGGAGCAGGTGCAACAGGGGTATTCTCCTTTGGTGACTGGACTCCAATCGCTGCAGGTGCAATAGTGGGCGGGGCCTGCCTCGAGTTCGCAAGTGCTCTGGTGGGCGGGGCTGGCCTAGACTCAGCAGACCTGCTGGTGGGCGGGGCTGGCCATGACATGCTTGTGGGCGGGGCCGGCCACGGCTTTGCTGACCTGCTGGTGGGCGGGGCTGCCCCCTCCCTGGCGGGAGTTGCTTTGGAGGGGTGCTGGCCCTGGCTGTGGCAGGGCAGCAGTTGCTGTGGGGGGACGCCGGTCTCGACCAAGCCTGCGCACCAGTTAAGATGGGTGGGAGCCACTCTGGAGGGGTGCCTGCTGGGTAAGCAGGTTGGAAGGACAGGTCTGCTGGGGATGGGGGGCAGGGTGAGCGGCGCTAGCAAGGTAGATGGAGAGTGTCAGAACTGGCACCCGCCAGCGTCAGGCCAGTGGTGCTGAAAGAGGACCAGGAAAGTGATGGCCCACCGGCACCTCTGTTCCTGGAGAAAGTTCTGCAGATCCCCGCCCCTCCAGAACGTGTCCTAAAATTGGTCAATAAATGTCCTTCGCGAATGGTCCCCGGTGCTTTCCAGACCCCTGCCTCTGTGCTGGGTCTTGGACTGAGCGACAACGTGGTGCACTGGCCCCGTGGGGCTAGGGTCTTACATTTCTGTAGCCCTCCGCCTCTCCCAGAGAGAAGTCTCGCTGATTTTCTAAGCCAGATATTATGGGGGCTCATCCTTCCAGTGCAGATCCCTGGAGGGGGGGCTGGAGGTGGGGCTTGAAGCCTCGCTCCTCAGGAAGGACCTGGAAGTGGAGATAGCCACCCTCCCCACCTGCAGGTGGGTCCCTCCCCTGGGGGGGTTGTTTCCAAACAGCCTGCGGCTCTGCCCACTGCCCTTCCTGACGCGGCTTTCTCTGCACACCTAGCTGTGGCCGAGCTGTTCTGCTAGGAGAGTGCTGCTTTAGGGCAGCTGCAGCCTTGGTGTGACCTTGGCCGTGGGGAGGGGGTGGGCAGGGGAGGTGAGCTCAGGGCCTTCCTCCTCCCCACCTTCCCGTTCAGCCTGGAAATTATAAGCATGATTATAACGAAGTTTTCCATGAGATGCACGCAGGAAAGGCGTGTACGCACCCACGTGGTAGGACTCCTGAGGGCTGCGGAGTGGGGCGGTGGGTTGATTTGATCATCTGTTTGCCTGTGTTTTTATTAAATGTTATTTTTTGGTAACTCCTCTGTAGGGCTGCATTGCAGATCAGGAATGCTGCCTGTGACAGGCGCAGATTCGAGTTATTTGTTTATAGAGACGTAGACCTTCCGTCCTGAGCAGGCCGGAGCGAAGAGGGGATTCGGGAAGGGGAGGCAGTGGGGTCCGCCCTGGACATGTGCTGCCGGCAGCCATCTGGGCGGGGCTTCGGGGCGGCCAGGAATGGGGACAGAGCCACTCCGGGAGGGACAGAGTCCCAGGCGTGGGCTCCTCGGGCTTTTGCCTCTCCCTGGCCTGGGTGCAGGAAGGGTTCTGCTGAAGATGGGTGCTGTTTGCCAGTTAGGTCAGAAGAGGAGAAGAAAGGTCAGGCCACGATGCAGCCAGAGTCTCGGGAGATTGAGTAGAAAAGTTGAGTAGAACACTACGTGCGACATTAAGATGTGGGTCCACTCTGGTGTTTCTTCCCCAGGGAGGGGCAGGTTGCTCTTACCCCACAGAACCACCCGCCCGTTAGCAAACGCGCATCTTCAAATCTATGGGGGGTGTTTGCAAAGCACGCCCTGGGTGTTGCTCAGGAAGACCACAGTGACAGGGAGACGGGTGGGATGGGTGTGGATGGGTGTGGCTTCCAGAAACTTGGTGTCCCGCACCTTGCTAGTCACCAGTGACCCGGAGAGAGCCCTGCGCACCTCAGACAGCTCCTGTCACCTCAGAATGGGGGTGGGGAGGGCGGTTCGCAGAGGGTCGTCACCATGATCACCTGGACCGACAGGGATCCTGCAGGAGGGCCAGGTGACCTCACCTGTCACCGGACTTTAAACACCTTCCAGATGCTGGCACCTCCAAGCTCCCTCTCCGACACGTCTCTGGCCGGAGCCTCGTCCACATGCCCAGAGCCACGCTCCCCACCTCACTGGGTGCAGAAGGCGTCCCCAGGTGCGCAGGTCAGCAGCGCCTGATGTCTGCCCTGGGTTTGCCCTCAGGCGATGGTGACTCTGTCCTTGTCCTTTCCTGGACCCAAACCTGGAATCGTCCCTGACTCCCTTCTCTCTTCCGCATTTAATTGGAGGCGGGTCCTACAGGCTGCATCCAGGGTCTGACCACCTCTCGCCCCCCAACCCCCATGGGACCCTGCCCCAGCCTCTGCCCTCCCTCAGCCCGAGTTGCCATGGCAACCCTGGGGCTGCCCCGCCTGCCTCTTGCCCCCTGGTCTGTTCTTAGCCCCGCAGCCAGACATCCTGTTAGAACACAACTCAGATCATGTCACCACCTTGTGAAATAAAAGCCAAGGTCGTTTGAAGGGCTGCACTGACTCAGCAACGTCCTCCGGGCTCCCAGCGTGCTGCACTGTACAGACCTGTGCGCGGGCTGTTCCCTCTGCCTGGAGCCCCTCCCCGGACATCTATGTGCCCCTCGAGGGCCCTCAAGACTCTCCCGAGAGTCCCCTTCACAGCGAGCCCTTCCTGCCGTGCTCATCCCAGGCTCCTGCCCTATTTCTCTTCATGGAGCTTACCCCCCAGGCATAGAATATCAATCTCAGTGCTGAGAGCCCCTGCCCGGCTTCCGTAGGACCTCGCAAGTCCTGAGGGCCTGTCGCTCGGTGAGCTGGAGCTAAAGAAACGGCGTAAGGACAAGCCAGTGGCTGGCGCAGTACCATGTGGGAGGCACCATGAGACGTGGCCGAGCTTTGGGGGTGCCTCCGTCCGCCCGTCCCCATCTGACCACGAAGGCACAGAGAGCTGACCGCGCAGTGAGGAGAAACACAGCAAATCCTCAAACATCAATCAAGGAGAAAGATCTCCATGATGATGTTTGTGAAAGGCTCCCGGGCAGGTCAGCCGGAGCTGGGGGTGGCGGGGGAGGGGAGGCGGTGCCGCAACCCCCCCCCCCCAGAGCCCCTCCTAAAGGCAGGACCCGTGGGGCACCCTGTTTGTTTTCTGCATTGCACTTTTCTTCCATTATTAATTTTTAGTATAGGCACTGTGCCCGGCAATTGTAGTCAGGCACGTGTCCCAGAAAAACGACTCTGAAATAAGTCAGAAGTAACTCAGAAGTGTTTCTACAGCCAACGGTCAGACTAGCTGGTGGGCTCATCCTGCAGCGCTGTGGCCCCGTGTCCGTGCCCACCCCGCAAGTCCATATATTGAAACCCTAACCCTCAATGGGATTTTGTTTTTTGTTTTTTAAAATGTTTTATTTATTTTTGAGAGAGACAGCGTGAGCAGGGGAGGGTCGGAGAGAGAGAGGGAGACACAGAATCCGAAGACAGGCTCCAGGCTCTGAGCTGTCAGCACAGAGCCCGACGCGGGGCTCGAACCCACAAACTGTGAGGTCATAACCTGAGCCGAAGTCAGAAGCTCAACCACCGACTGAGCCCCCCAGGTGCCCCTCAATGGGATTTTGGAGGTGGAGCCTTTGGGACGCAATTTGGGTCAGATGAGGTCGTGGGGTTATGGCCATGTGATGGAATTAGCGTCCTTATAGGAAAAGGAAGAGGGACACCTGGGTGGCTCAGTTGGTTGAGCGTCCAGCTTCAGCTCAGGTCATGATCTCACGGTTGTGGGTTTGAGCCCCGCGTCGGACTCTGTGCTGACAGCTCAGAGCCTGGAGCCTGTCTTCGGATTCTGTGTCTCCCTCTCTCTCTGACCCTCCCCTGCTCAGGCCATCTCTCTCTCTCTCTCTCTCAAAAAAAAATAAATAAAAATTAATTTTAAAAAAAGGAAGAGGAAGAGACACAGAGTCTGTCTGTGCTGAGTGATGACCAGTGAACTCGGAGTCAGCCAGTGCCTTCACCTTGGACTTGAGCCTGCAGGGCGGTGGGGATAAGTCTGTGTGCCCTCAGCCCGTGGGCCGAACTGATGGACGTGTGGAATACAGCTCAGCAATGAAGAGGAGTGACTGTGGATACACACAGCTTGGAGGGATCCCTAGAGCCTTCCAGACAGAGGAAACAGATCCCGGAGTTACGTGCAGTGTGGCTCCATCCCCGTAAAATTCTCGTCATCACAAAACGACAGAACCGTAGCACCAGGTCACGGGTACCAGGCGTCAGGGTTGGGGCAGGCTGGTTCTGAAGGGCAGCAGAGGGGGACGCCTGTGACGGAATGTTCCAGAACTCCACTGCGGGTGTGGACCCACGGACCCTCACGGCGACACAGTTGCACGGAACTGCACACGTGTGTACACGTGCGCACACGCGAGGAACCTGGGCAGGACTGGCGGGCTGCGTCCGAGTCACCATCCTGGCAGGATCGCAAGGTGTTAACCGTCGGGGAAGAGCCCCTGGAGGAAAGCCGGGGGCAGGTGGGGGTGCGGGCAGCTGGCTGTCTGTCGAGACCCCCTGGGTGCACAGGGAGGTGGCAGCCAGACAGAGCGCCCCTGCGCAGCGGGACAGAAGGACGGCCGTGCGCCCGTGCACCGCGCCCAGGCCGTGTGCCCCTCCCCTCCTTCCCCTGCCGTGACCTGTGCGGTCCTCACCCCCAGGAGGGCGGCCTGAGGCCCGAGGCTCACTGTTCCTGTCCCTCTCGTGGGAGGAAACCCAGCTCCGAAGTCTGAGTCGTTTTCTCCGGGCCCCGCGAGAGGGGCAAGCGTGCTGGCCGCCCTGCCCCGGCTTCGGAATCCTCGAGCCTAACCACCGAGCTGCGCCTTCTCTCTGCTCCCAGGCGCTCCTTCGTAGCCTGTACCTCCTCTTACACGTGGGATTCTGTTTCCCAACCCTCTGCGCTCGGAGCAGCAACCTGCGGGGAAAGGGAATTTCTCCAGTTGGGTTGCGGGCACCGGTGACGGGAGCCGGCATCCAGGTGGCCCATCGGGGGTGTTGGTGGACATGCAGCGAGACGCTCGGTGCGCAGAAGCAAGGCTGTTAGGCGGGCAGCCCGCTGTGGCCCTTGTGGCTGCCTGCCGACTGGCAGAAGCAGCATCACCGTGCCCCGAAAGAAGCATGGTCTCCCGAAATCCAGCGTCTGTTCAGCCCTACCCGCCGGACGGGCTTCGCACCATCCCCAGGCTGGGCCCTGCCCACTCCCCTCTGCACCTGGCAGGCGCTGTCCTTTCCAGCAAGGTCCCTGCAGAGGGGGCCTGCAGCCACTTCCGTCCTGGCCTCGCCCGGGCCGGGACGCTGGGCCCTCGTCCGGCACAATGCCTTCCCCGGCCCTGGGGCTGACCGCAGTTCTGCCCGGCATCAGGCTCTCCGCTCTGCTCCCAGCGTTCTCCATGCTCGACGGAGGCCTCTGCAGGCCAGGCTGGGGGCTGGGGTCCCCGGGACAGCCTCTCGGAGGCCCCAAGCTCCCGAGCATCCAGGAGAGGACCCAGGAAAAGAAGGTCGGCAAAGGTGACCCCTGAAGATGGCCCACACGGTGCCATTGTGCTGCGTCAGCACGGCCCCGGGAAGCCCCTCCCACCGGCGCCATGGCTAAGCAGGCAGGCAGGTCTGAGGTTCCCCGAGGGTGCCGTGTGATGGGAAACCGGCGTGCTGTAGGAGTCCGTGGCCGTGGGAACGCCCTTCCCGGTGGGCGGGGCCAGGAGGCTGGAGGTGGCCCGCGCAGCAGGCCCTCACGCTGCGTTTCATTTCCGCAGCTCCTCTTCCACGAGATGCCTTCGCTCCTGTAGGGTCTGCCGGACTCTCCTCTGTTTGTAAACAGGAAGAGAAAATGTCACTGAGCACGACCAGCAATTGCTGAGTGGACACAAGGCGCCTTGGGACTCGGGCCCACAGTGGGGGCACCTGGGTGGCTCAGTCGGTTGCGGGTCCCTGTCAACTACTGAGCTCAGCTGTTGTGGTGAGGAAGCAACCACAGACGATACGTAAACCAACGGGCATGGCTGTGTGCTAATAAAACTTTATTCACAAAGTGCACCGTGGGCCGTAGCGGGTGGACCCCTGCACGCCACAGCTCACCACTTCAGCAGGACGCAGACCACGTCAGGCTCCCTCGGGACCCAGAGCCGCATGTTCTGGTTTAGGACAGATGTGCTTTACTGCTGTGCCCAAAACCTAGTCTGAGCAATGTCGTCATTACCGTGTGTTGTATTAGGGGCTAACCTGAAAGGCTTGAAACACCCACTTTGCTTCAGAAGGAAGAGCACATCCCCTTTCTGGTTCTTGGATTTGGGACCCGGAGCCGTGAGGACTGTGGTCTGGTGAACGGCCACCAGGGGACACCCAGGGCCCACAGGGAGCGAAGCAGCTTGGCAGGAGGAGCCCAAGGGTGAGGCCTAGAGGTCTCAAAGGCGGGCCCCGTCTGGGTTGTGCAGTGCGCACACCAGGCTGCAGGACCCAAGGTTCCGGGCGGAAGAGACAGAGCCAGAGCCTTCTCCTGACACCACGTTCTTTGCACGTTTGTGGTGCTGACATGCAGGGGTCACCAAATAAATGCTTTGTTTTATTTTATTAACAATTTTTTAAGGTTTATTTTTGGGAGGGAGGGGCAGAGAGAGAGGGAGACACAGAATCCGAAGCAGGCTCCAGGCTCTGAGCTGTCAGCACAGCGCCCGACGTGGGGCTTGAACCCACGAACCGTGAGATCATGAACTGATGCCTCATTTCTAGACTAAGGAGCATGGTGTCTTAGGAAGCAAGCTGATGATGCTTCAGGCCACGTTATTTGAATAACTGACCACCATCTGTCTGGGGGTGCGGGCGAGTACTGGGGGGCACGTGCGGGGCTGAGCCTCACCCGGGTCTCCCCGGGATCAGCTCCGGCCCCAGCCCGCACCCCTCCCAGGACAGCTTGGCTGTTCAAACACACCCCCAGGCTCACGGGGACGTGGACCCGCGCAGAGGAGCCCGGGCCCGGCCGCGCCGCGGCGCAGAGAGTGACCAAGGACTAAGCCCCGGGAGAAGCGTCCGGGGGGATCACGCCTCTCACTGCCACACGCAGGCAGAACCGCAGGGTCTTCTCCAGGGGCCGACCCGGGTGTGGTGACCCGTGCAGGGAGGCAGGAGGGTTGTTAACACCCTTCAGGCCGCCGGTGGCCGCCGGGAGCCAGCTTCACGGGGACAGGTGCGGGAGGTCCGGGTGGCACTCGCCGCCTCACGCTGGCTGGCGGGTTATTGGTTACTCACTAAGGCAGGTGCTCGTCTCTGAAATGCCCGCGCACATTACGTAAGAAGGAGGCGTGGGCCTGGGGGGCCTCTACTCCTGACCACGGGGTTTGCGGTGCGGTTTTCCGTCCGGGGGTGAACCTCATCTCACGTGAGAGCCGGGCTTCATGGTCCAGATGGGAGATGTGACATCCGACAGCCGTGATGATCCAGACGTGGAGGCGGCGGTGGGGGGTGCGGGGATCTGGGAACACAGTGACGTAGCGCAGAAGACCCCCAGGGGTGTCCTTGACCGGCGTGATGGCCGCGCACTGGCTGGCTTAGCGGTGCCAGGGCCCCGGTTGGCAGGAGCCCCGCTGGCTTCCCCACCCCGGCCGGTGACCGTGTTTGTCCCTGTCGGCCACGACCCTCGGCCCCGAGCCCCCGAGCCCACGCTCCAGCTCCTGCCCGGCGTCGGCGCTGGCTCCTGGGGGGCAGGCCGCAGTTCCGTCCGCACAGCTCGGCTTTCTCAGGGGGGAGAGGGCCCACTGTCCCGGTTTGCCCAGGACCGAGGGCTTTCTGGGGACCCGGTTCTTTTAACCCCAAGCCTGGGAAAATCTGGACAAACTGCGACACATTGATTATTTCATCCAGACTTTGTTACTCAGATAGGAAGGTCTGGTTTGATCCTGATTCTGTACCGTGAAGGCACCGCAGACATCTCGTAGGCCTTTTGTAAAAGTTCCGTTCATTCCGGAAGGGCCCAGGGAAGGGTCAAGTCCATTTTCCGTGGAATCTCCATGACGCCGTGTTCCGCTGGGGCTCCCCAGGTCCGCAGGGGTTCATGGGGTGGCCCCAAGCTAGCCCCACTCTTGCGGAGGGTAGATGAAATCAGGGAAATAGGCTGCAAGCAATCTGCTTCCCAAGAGGTTGGGGGTGAGGATAAAAGAAAATACTTTTTTTTTTTTAATGTTTTTTATTTATTTTTTGAGAGACAATGAGCAGGGGAGGGTCAGAGAGAGAAGGAGATACAGAATCCAAAGCAGGCTCCAGGCTCTGAGCTGTCAGCACAGAGCCCGACGTGGGGCTCGAACCCACGAACTGTGAGATCATGACCTGAGCCAAAGCCAGACGCTTAACCGACTGAGCCACCCAGGCGCCCCAAGAAAATACTTTTTAAAAAAAAGTAGTTTTGAGAGGGATGAGGGGCAGAGAGAGAGAGAGAATCCTAAGCAGGCTCTGCACTGTCAGCACGAAGCCCAACGTCAGGCTCAGTCTCACGAGGTGTTGAACCATGAGATCATGACCTGAGCTGAAACCACGGGTGCTCTGCCGACCGACCACCGTGCGCCCCATAGAGAGGATGCTGTAAAGCTGGGGAATCCACGTTCGCACCTGATTTCTGTAATTGAAGATGGCTGCTGTCTTGTCTTGAAGCCTCAGACTCGCCTGGAGGGCTTCTCAACCCGAGATCGCGGACCACACCCTCAGCATTTCCGGTTCCAGAGACGTACGGCGAGGACCGAGAACCCCATGTCCAGCAAGTGAAGTAAATTCTGCTGGTCTGGGGACCACATTTCGAGAACTATCGTCACAGCATTGAAGGAATTAAGTCTTGACTAGAGTTGTCACACCGTCTGTAAGTGGTCACATAGTAAATATTCTAGCTGGTCTCAACCGCTCAGCTCTGCCCTGGTAGCCCCGACAGCAGCCATAGGCAATAGGTAAGTGAATGAATGTGGCTGTGTTCCAATAAAACTTTATTTGCAAAAGAGCCAGTGGGTCAGATTCAGCTCAGGGGCTGTAGTTTGGCAACCCCTGGTTTAGACCATTGCTGTGTGACTTTGGATAATATCCTTAGCTTCTCTGTGTTCTCTGCATGCATGCATCGGGGAGCAGATAACTTTGAGCCAGTTGACAGCAGGCCATCAAGGTTGTGGGAAGGGCCATTCATTTAGAATACAGAGACAGTGTAGCAGAGTGACTCAGGGGCGCCAAGGGGCAGCACCTATGTTGGAGTCCTGACCCCAAGCATCTCAGAACATGATTGCTTTTGGAGATGGGGTCTTTAAAGAGGTGACCAAGGGGTGCTAGGGGGCTCAGTCGGTGAAGCGTCCGAGTTCAGCTCAGGTCACGATCTCACGGTTTGTGGGTTCGAGCCCCACATCAGGCTCTGTGCCAACAGCTCAGAGCCTGGAACCTGCTTCAGATTCCGTATCTCCCCCTCTCTCTGTCCCCCCACCCCCCTCTCTCTCAAAAAAACCCCTTAAGATAATGTTTTAAAGAGGTGATCATGACCCCAAATTAACATGGGGTCCCTGGGGTGGGTCCTGATCCCGTGTGACCAGGGTCCTTGCAAGGAGGAGGGATTAGGACACAGGCACAGAGGGACGACCCCGTGAGGACATGGTGGGGGCGGCCGTCCACACACAAGGAGAGAGGTCTCAGGAGTTCCCGACCCTGCCCCTGCCTGGACCTCGGGCTCTGGCCCCCGGGACTGGGAGACTGTTGCTCAAGCCACTTGGGCCGTGGTCTCCATTACGGCGGCCACAGGAAACAAATACAGTAGGTTTTCTACAGGGGTTGTACCAGGTCCTCTGTGAGGGCCTCACGATCCTCTACAAGGAAGGGGAAGTTTCCGTCCCATAGACGAGGAACCAGCCCAGGGTCGAGTTCTGTGTCTGGGCCATGCCCGGTGCCCCGCTGCCTTCACTGCATCTCGGGGCCCAGTCTGCTGCCCAGTCGGACGGGGCCTGTGCCCCTCACATCGATGCTGCTCCGTGTCCTGACCCGAGGCCTGGCGCACACGCGGCTCCCGTGTCTCCTTCCTTCCTGCTCTGAATCACATGAGCTACTGCAGGAGCCATGTTGCGGTGTAGACAGGCTCCATCCCACTTCCAGAAGATGGGCCATGGCTCACGGTGCCTCGCGCACCTCCTGCTCTCTCCACGGATCTGGCACCTCTCCTTCCACCAGGGGCTCCGCATCGCCCTGGAAGTGCATCCTCTCATGGCGACAGAGCTGCCTTTGAACACAAGGTCCAACAAAGAGAAGGTGTCACAGGTAAGGGGCCAGGTGGTGGGTGAGTGGGGTCAGGGAGCGGGACACGGGGAGGGCGGCTCTGGCCTCCTCTTGAGCCTTGACGCTAGGGGACCCCCTCAGGACGTCATCCCTGTGCTCAGGGGGATGAAGACACGGAGAGACCTGTCCCCTTTGACCCTGGTGGCAGACATGACGGGAGAGCTCACCAAGGGGTCAGCAGTGGGTGAGGACGTTGCATTTGGACCTGCAGCCGGTCTGTGGGCTGGGCGGTTACAGTCCCGCTGCACAGATGAGGGAACCGGAGGGTCTGGGAGTGGACGTAGCTTGGCTGAGGCCACAGGCCCACGGCGGGGAGCCCTCGGGCCCTCGAGGCCTGACCCTGCGGCCTTGCCCTCGGTCCCACTCGTGGTGTGTCCTGCTTGGAGCTCCAGCCTGCCTTCAGAGCTCCCACCTTCCCCCACAGGCCCGGCCGCCTGCAGGGGCTTGTGGTATGTGCAGATTGGACTGACCAGGCTGAACTGGGTTGAGCTGGTTCTCGGAGTCTGTCAAGGACAGGTAGGGGAAGAAAGGAGAGTGCGCCCCCCCCCCCCGACTGCAGGGTCTTCTTAGGGCAGGAGTGAGGTCCAGGTGGGGAGGGGCTGCCGCTGGCCGTCCAGGCTCCAGGTATGTCATGAGGCTTTGCCTAATGAGGATGCTGAGGAGCTAATTAAGGAAGGAGCGAGGTTCTGCCACCTGGCCCAGAGCCCCTAGAGCCCAAGGTGTCCAAGCAGTGAGCAGTGGCCCACAGGGAAGGCCGGCGGCCCACAGCACCCCCTGCCCAGAGAGGAGGCCTGTGCCGTGGCCCAGAAACAGCACCATCAGTCACGGCACAGGCGCGAGCTGCCGCCTCATTTGAAACAAAGCCCAGAGGGGCTGACGAACCGTCCTCTGCACATGGACGGGCAGATCCCAGACGTGGGCCGCAGCTGGGCTCCACGTGGACACGGCACAGAGCCCACGACTTTGAAACAGCAGGTGTCCAGGTTGAGAACAGCGTGTGCCCATCAGAGCCCCGGTGGGCTGGAGAGAGAAGAGGAAAGCAGGACTGCCCCTCACCCAAGGGCAGTGTGCCACTCCCAGACTGTCACAGGCTCTCCAGACAGACAGCAGGACACACGCACACACACACGCACACACACGCGCACACGCACACACGTATATAGAAAAAGATCTGTTTGAGACACTGGTTCATGGCATAATGGAGACTGAAAATCCCAGGATCTGCAGGGTGAGTCAGTACCGCTAGAGCCTTTTGCTCTATTCAGATCTTCAACTGATTGGATGAGGCCCACCTACCCCGTGAAGGGTAATTGGTATTACTCGATCTAGCAATTTATGTTAAAATATTAAAATGTTAAACTGTTAATATTATCCAAAAGCATCTTCATAGTCATCCTCAGAATAATGACTGACCACATGTCTGGGCTCCCGGTGGCCCAGTCACACGGACGCAGAACGCTGACCCTCCCACAAAGCCCTGCACTGGCCCCACAGCCTGTCTCCGGCACTTCTCCACCTCTCCGGGGCCCGCTGCCTGGCATTCTGCCCTGAGTCTCTCCGAACTCATGCCCTAATTATATCGGGGTCCCAGCAGGAAACCAAAGGGACCCTCGTGGGGTCGTTTGGTGAGACTTTACTGGAGAGATGGCCTATGACGGCAAGCGTACGTGTTAGGACAGTGACACAAATGGGGCAGAGCTCTGGGCTCCTAACGGGAGCGCTTGCCCGCTAACCACAGAAGGCCCGGGCGGTTAGCACCGGAGACGGCCTCCACCAGGAGCTGTGGCCTCGGGGGGACCAGTGGGGAGGGAGCAGGGGGCATAGCTGCACCCCACCCCTCTCCCGCCTCCCCTGTGGGGTCCTCACTGGCAGAGCCCAGCCTGGCCTCGAGACCTGGATTCGGGCCCCGCCCCCCCAGCACCTGTGACCTCAGGGGAGCACACGGGTCCTCACCATGTCCTGACTTTCTTCTCAGGAGGATGGTAATGGTCTCACTCTGGGGGCATCGCGGACACGAAACGAATCCGTGCCGTGAAGGCCGGGTCACTGGGCTTCGTGCCGTGAGCACTCAGTAAAGGCTGCTTGGCGTCCCCGGGCCTCCGTATTCTCACCAGGGAGATGGGACTTTGATCACAGGACCCCTGAGGCCCCTGCCGAGCTCTCTGGCCTCCGGCCTCACCTCCGGTCAGGGGGCTGAGGCTGGTTTTCTGTCTTCATGGTTTTAGGGAGTGGGGTCTCTGGTTAGATCCCAAAACTTCTCTCCCTCCTGGAGTCATGGGGACACAAGCTCTGGGGACACCGGGGAGCGGCACAGACCCACAGACACTGCCACCCTCCCCTGTCCTTCGAGGCGGGGCCCGCGCCCGGGCACCTGCCTCCACACGGCGCGTTACAGATGCACGTCCTGGTGGTCCCCACGCGGGGCTCTGGTGAGCGAGGCTGGTGAGAACAGGACACATGGCTCCCTTCTCGCGGGCAAATCCCCTAACCCACCCCGAACGGCAGCCCCCAGACGTGCGCTCAGTAACCCCCCGGGTGAGTGACTCGCTCACTGGCGGACCCAGCTTTCCTGGGTTCTGCGGTCTTTGGCCCGAGGCCGCGGGTCACTTCCCCAGCAGCCCGCTCGGGGCCCCCGCACACCTGTCCCCACCGCGAGGGACAGCCCCTCTGCCCAGGAGCCCGTGAAGCTGTTCAAGTGAGCCAGCCCACGGGGACCCCTCCAAAGCCAGCTAAGCACCCCGCGGGCCATCCACGGGATGCGCCCGGCAGCCCAGCTCGCTGTCACCCCGTCCCCAGGCGCAGCCCTCCTGCGGCCCTGCCTGGCAGGCTCGGAGCTTTAACAGTCTACCTTTCACTTGTGCGAGGGACCCCATGTTGGTCCTACCATTAAAAGAACCTTTGAATTTTTAAAGAGGTTTTATTATTTATTTTTGAGAGAGAGAGAGAGAGAGAGAGAGAGACAGAGCACAAGCAGGGGTGAGGCAGAAAGAGAGAGGGAGACACAGGATCTGAAGCAGCTCCAGGCTCTGAGCTGTCAGCACAGAGCCCGACGCGGGGCTCGAACTCACGAACCGTGAGATCATGACCTGAGCCGAAGTCGAACACTTAACTGACGGAGCCCCCCAGGCGCCCCTAAAGAACCTTCAAATTGAGGTGCCTGTGTGGCTCCGTCGGTTAAGCGTCTGACTTCAGGTCAGGTCATGATCTCATGGTTTGTGAGTTCGAGCCCCACGTCGGGCTCTGTGTTGACAGTGCGGAGCCTGCTTGGGATTCTCTCTCTTCCTCTCTCTGCTCCTCTCCCACTCACGCTTTCTCTCTCTCTCTCAAAATAAATAAGTACACGTAAGAAAAACCCTTTAAATCTTACAGACCCCTGTGTCACCATCTTGCAGGAGAATCGTTACTCACTTGGCCAGTGTCACCAAGGCAGCGCCGTGCCATGCCCGGCAGCCTGGCTTCAATCTGCACCCCCAACACCGGCTCCCTAACCTTCGTGCCCACTGCCCTCTCCTGTGGACGAGGGAGGACAGTGTCACACACCTCGGGGGGGACACCACAGGCAGCAGAGTCAAGACTGCGTCTCCCCCGTTCACGCCTGTGCACAGTCAGCCCCAGGAGCGCGCTCTTGACCAAGCCAACGGTTAGCTTTAGCTGATTCCATTATCATAAACCAAGTAAATCATCCCAAGTCAGAGCGCTGGGATTTGCGTTAAGTCTGCTTATCCTCCACGAGCAGAGGGAACAAAGACGCAGAGAGAATGATGGCGTTGGGAATCAGCACCGTCCCCGCGGGGACAACATGGTGGTCTGCAGCATGACGCTGCCTCAGATGGGTCTTGTGACAGTCTGTGAGGTCTGAGCCACCCCCCCCCCCCCCGCCCCGCGAGGTCCCTGGGAGGGACGCGAGCCCACGGCCCGGGCTGGGAGCCAGCGTCACAGAGCGCGTCAGGCAGACTGGGATGCAGGGTGGCATGCTCCCTGACCCCGCTGCCGGGATCTCGGGTAGCCAAGTGCCTCCGAGGGGCGGGCGTCGTGAGCCCAGAGCTAAGGGAACACCCACCTGCCGCTCCGTCCTCTGGCCTGGCCGCCAGTGCTTGCCATCGCTTCTTCGCAGATCCTGTTTGGGACCGTCAACGGGCCGGCCCTGTGCTTAGCCAACCTGGGAGTCCTTTCTCCGTGCGCCTCCGGCCAGAGCTCCGGTGAGCGGCCCTCCTGTGTCCCTCCGGGGCCAGCCGTTTGCTTCCACTCAGCTCCTGTCGCTCCTCAGCAGCTTCATGGGGGTGGAATGGGTGCCCGGCCAGGTCCGCGTGTCTGAGTTGTGCACTGGGATGGGTTCTGGCGCGTGGAGACCCTTGTGCAGCCACCGGCGCGGTCCAAGTAACAACACACTTGCTAGTCCTGACCCCTTCCCACCGCTCCCCACGCTGCCACTCCGGTCTGTCCTCAGATGAGATTCTGTTTTCTAGAAATCTGTGTAAATGTTGTTGGGCACAGGGGGGTCTGGGGGCTCTGCCGGTTACGCGTCCGACTTTGGCTCAGGTGATGAACTCGCAGTTTGTGGGTTCGAGCCCTGCATCAGGCTCTGTGCTGACAGCTCGGAGCCTGGAGCTGCTTCGGATTCTGTGTCTCCCTCTCTCTCTGCCGCTCCCCTGCTCACACTCTGTCTCTCTCTCTCTCAAAAATAAATAAACATTAAAAAATTTTTTTGTTGGTAAATGTTGTTGGGTGTGTACCCTTCCTTCAAAGGCTTTCTTCACTCAACATATTTGGAGCTTCACAGAGTTCATTTCTTTTTTCTTGCCAGCTGTGTTCCGTTGTGCGAATGCACAGTCCTTTGCTTACCTGTCTCCCTCCCGATGGATGTGTGGGTTGTTTCCGGCTGGGACCTCTTATCAACAAAGCAGCTGTGAACATTTGCCCACGAGTCTTTGGGCGGATGAACGCTTTCATTCCACTTGGGTCAAAACACCTAGAAGTGGAATGATGGGGTAAATGGTTAATGTATTTTGGCTTTAAAAGAAATCCTCCAAGCTAGCTGTCAGCGTGCGGTCGGCTCTCGGCACGGTGGCCCTGGAAGCGGGCGTGCGGTGGCATCTCGCGGTCCCGTTCGGGGTGCGTACAGGTGCGCAGTTGGTCCCACGCTGCGTGCTCACAAGACGCTGCGTTCTTCGAGCGTCTCTGTGCATTTCTTCTGGAAGAGCAGTTGTCCAGGTTCGTGTGGGTCTATTTCTATAGTCTGTGTTCTGTCCCGTCGGTCTGTCTGTCCACCCGCGGGCTGGTACCACAGGACCTTGATTTTTAAGTCTTAGACTAACAGGTTAGTGTACAGCTTTGGTCTCTTGTAGTTTTATAATGTTTTTTTCTGGCCATTCCAGGTTCTTTGCATTTCCGTATGAATTTCAGAATCGATTTATCAAATTCGATCAGAAAAGCATCAGGGAGCACCTGCGTGCTTTAGGTGGGGAAGCACCCAACGGTCATGATCTCGCGGTTCGTGCTGTCAGTGCAGAGCCTGCTTAGGATCTTTTTCTACCTCTCTTCCTGCCCCCCTCCCACTCTCTCTCTCTCTCTCAAAAACAAGTAGACCTTTAAAAAAGCACTTTGGGTTTTAATGAGAGTTGCACTGGATTTCTAGATCAATGTGAGGAGAAACGACCTCTTAACAACCGTGTCTTCCGACTAGTCAACACGGCGAGTGTCCAAGTGCTCTCTGATGTCTCTGGGCAGTGACTCGTGGTTCACAGCGCAAACACCGTGCAGATCTTTCATCAGGTTTGTTTCTAAGTATTTCATATATTTTGATTCTATTATAAATGGTATCTTTATTTAACGTCCTGATTGTCCGAGGCAGGTACACAGAAATGCAGTTGGCTCTGTGTGCCAATCTGTGTCTTGGCTCCCTAACCAAACTCCTCCGTCCCTGCTGGCAGGATTCTCTACTCAGGCGGGCCTAGTGTCTGTAGTTTAATTCCTTTATTTCCAAACTGGATGCTTTTTATAGTTTTTTTTTTTTTCTTGCCCCACTGCTCTGGCTAGAACTTCCGGAACAATACTGAGTAGAAATGGCGGTGGCAGACGTCCTTGGCTTTTTCCCGACCTCAGAGGGGGATCAGTCCGTTTTCCATTATTAAGTGTGTTGTTAGCTGTGGTTTTTTCATAGACCTCCTTTCTCAGTTCAAGGAAGTGATCACATATTCCTAGTTTGATGAGAGTTCTTTTCTTTTTAAATCATGCATGGACATTGGATTTTGTCAAATGCATTTCCTGCCTCTCCTGATATGATCCTATGGAGTTTTCTCTCGTAGCTCTTTAACATGATGAATTACACTAATTGATTTCTGAGTGTTAGGACAGCCTTGCGTTCCTGAGATGAATGAATTGGGTCATGACGTCTTTTCCTTTGTACGTATCTGCTAACACTTTGTATAGGAGTTTTGTGTCGATGCTCATGAGAGAGCGTGGTCTCCCATGGTCTTTTCTTCTGACGTCCTGTCTCCCAGGGACCACGGAGACCCTCCTTGTGGCTTGATGTCCTGTATCTTGAAAACTGTTGCTTCCTGTGTTTCATTCTCTGTTTTGGGTGTTCGAGGTGTGCATTGGGGGACCCACTCCTTGTCTCTAATCTTAGCTGCACATGGAGGTCTTCTTGACTCATTCTTGTCTTCGCTTCAAATGTGAAGACCTCAGGGCACCTGGGTGCTTGGCTGGTTAATTTCTGACTTCGGCTCAGGTCATGATCTCACGGTTCGTGGGTTCGAGCCCCACGTTGGGCTCTGTGCTGACAGCTCGGAGCCCGGAGCTGCTTCAGATTCTGTGTCTCCCTCTCTCTCTGACCCTCCCCTGACTGCGCTTTCTCTCTCTCTCTCTCTCAAAAATAAACACACATAAAAAAAATAAATGTGAAGACCTTGGCTACCAGATCCAACATGTGAAAAGAGCCCACCACCCAGACCCCTGGCCTGCCCTTAATGGCCCCACAAGTCACAGTTTCACGCAAAGTGAAGCCTGTGCCCCCGTGACCACGTCGCAGCTTTTGGACGAGGCACGGAGAGCTGTGGTTGGCCTGCCCACTCCTTCCCTGCACGCGGCCTCGCCTGACAACCGAGCTGCACCCCGAGAGTTTTAGGGAGAGAGCAGTTAGGAGCAGAGGGTTCTTCCTCTTCGACAGCTGTTGCTAATGTCTGTGTGTCGGGTTTCATAAGAAAATTTGCAGCCATGCGTGTCCAGGGGAGCCAGTCCTTGGGGTGTAACGTCCCTCTTGGCTTGTTCAACCTGCAACCCTCAGTTAATAAAGCGAAGGCTACTTGACTGCGATCCAAGTCTTACGAATAACCTTATCTCGGTTTGGGGACATTTAGTGATGGATAATGACAATGGCGATGGTGACGATGATGACAACAGTGGTGATCGTGGTGATGGTGGTGATGTTATGACAGGATGACGATGGGCTAAGCTGTACGGAATACTCACTCTGCCGTTTCTCGGTGGGTCGCTTTGCGTGCCGTCCTGCTGAATGTGTGGCCATCCTGGCTTCGTGCACGTGACCATTTGCGTCTGCGCCTGTGCTCAGAGATGCGGCGGTGGCCGTCCCAGCGAAGCCTGTGGGCGGCGGCCAGGACAGGCGCAGGGCTGGGCGCCCGGCTGGCTCTCTCCCCTGCCTGACGGCCGGCCCCGAACGTGCTCTGCCCCCGATTCTGACGTACGTTTTCTGCAGTGTTTCTTCTCCCCAACGGCAGCCACGTGTTCACAGCAGGCGGGTTCCGGGGCGCCACAGAGCCGTGGCCGGGTGCGGGGGGCGGTAACGGACTCTGCACCGCGTCCTGCCTCCCCACGCCTCCAGCTGGGCCTCACGCGCTTGCTCCAACCCCCGCTCCCCACAGACCCCGCGCGCGCCTTCCTGATTCGGAGACACAAGGCTGTCCTTTCATGGCCTGTCCACGTGCCTCCAAGCCAGTGAACGTGGGGGGGTGGCAGCCGTGTGGCCTCGAGCAGGGACGTCAACTGCAGCGCAGCGGCCCCGCCTGGCGATGGGCGCACTGATGCTCGGCTCCTCCCGGCCCAGGGGCGCCCCAACCTGGGTCGGAAGCTGCCCCCTCCCCGAAGCCAAGGTGGGGGGACACACATGAGGGCAGGTGACGTCCGAGGGGTTCCTCTGGGTTGATTGATCGCCTTTGACTCTTGTTTTGCGTATTTCCTAATCTTTCTACAAAACGCACGTGCCTTCCACGTAGACTGCACACCGCGCGGAGTGTCATCTACTCAGGGTGAGTGTGAGAGCCCAGGGGGAGCCCTTCCTGCTCTGCTACTTTTATCCCGTAGTTTAGCCTACAGGCTGTCAGCGTGTGCACCAACGGGCACACTACATTGTGTCTGCGTGGAGGGAGGGAATGACGGTCCGTGAGGTTTGTTCGGGGATCGGTCGTGTGTGTCAAACTTGGAGTAGTGTTTTGATTCTGGTTTCTTCCTCTCTCTCCTCTGACCCCTTCCTGCAGCCCCCTCCCTCCCTCTCCCCTCTCCCATCCCTCTGCCTCCTCCACCCTATCCAGGCATCCACCTGCCCCTGTTCCACACACAGCGCCTGGGTGGGTGGCTCCATCCTGTGCTCCATCTCCGCCTTCAAGGACATGTGGGTTACCAGCCGGGAGTATAAGGAATCGGTTCCTCTGTCAGCAGTAGGAGAAGCTTCTGACCGGGGGCTCTGTGGATGCTCCCCCGGCCCGTCAGTGCCAACTCCGTCCTGGCTGCATTCATCGGAGCTGAGACCAGCTCGAGTGTGAGGGGGGCCCTTCCTCCCCAGACTCCACAAACCTGACAGATAAAGGACAGACGGTCTCTGTCCCCGCAAGGCTTATAACATCTTGGACGTGCTCACAGGGCGGTCACTTTGTTAACGCAGGGTGCCGAAGGGGCGGGGACTTCTGACGCCCGTGGACCGGTCGGCGTGGCTGCGTGTGGGGCGGCAAGGAGCGCGCCCCGGGCTCAGCGCCATGAACAAACTCTGTTCCCACTCACGCCGCTCGTCCCCGGAGGCCAGCGGGGCGTCGCGCTCACGGCAGAATCTGCCGACAGAGCAGACACCGCCTGGACACTGTCATTTACCGAGGGCGAGCGGAAGAGTGCCCTGGTGGCCGTTTCGCTGGCGACGGAACGCTGCAGCCAGAGACAAAGCGCGCATCTGCCCACAGTTACCTGTCCGGAACAAGTCGCACGGCCCCGAAGTCCCACAAGGGCTGGGCAGGGCCGTCCCGCTGCCGAGGCGGTGCCCGGATGGGAAGGACGGAGCGCCGCAGGGGTGGCGAGGGGCCTGGCGTCCTTCTGGTGGCTCGAATTCTCATGCCCGGCCGTGGGATCGGCTTATCAAGGCTGATCTCATGATTCAGGAACTGAAGCTCGCAGAGGCTAATCAACTCGGTGAAGGTCGCTTAGACGATGACGGGGGCTCACATCCACGGACAAACCAACAGGGGTGCAGAGGGTGAGCAACACGGGGGAGAAGGAGCCACAGCCCGCGCAGGGGAAGGTCTCCCACTGGGGACAGGTTTTCCATGTGGACAGAGCCCTGGAGAGCCCCGCCACCCCCGACACAGCCTGACGACACTGCCAAGCACTGAAGGTGACGAATACATTCCGGAGGCAGTGAGAAAAAACAGCAGGAAACAGAGAAGCCAGGGAAGAAATGGGCAAGAAACGTGAGCAGACACTTCTCCAAAGAGGACGTCCAGATGCCAACAGACACATGAAGCGATGCTCAGCGTCACTCAGCCTCAGGGAAATACTGATCAAACCACAGTGAGACACCACCTCACACCCGTCAGAGGGGCTAAAATGAACAACTCAGGAGACTATAGATGCCGGCGAGGGTGTGGAGAGACGGGAAATC
>NC_043710.1:2288566-2325503 GCF_006229205.1 Suricata suricatta
CATTTGTGACAATGTGGATGCAACTTGAGTGTATTGTGCTAAGCGAAATAAGTCAGTCAAAGAAAGACAACTACTGTATGATTTCACTCGTATGTGGAATTTAAGAAACAAAACAGATGAACATAGGGGAAGGGAAGCGAAAATAAGATAAAGATGGAGAGGGAGGCAAACCATGAGAGACTCTGAAATATAGAGAACAAACTGAGGGCGCCGGGGGGTGTTGGGGAGGGTGGGCTACATGGGTGCCGGGCACTAGGAGGGCACTTGCTGGATGGGCACCGGGTGTCACACAGGATGGACGAATCATAAATTCTATTCCTGAAACCATTATTACACTCTATGTTAACCAACATGGGTTTAAATTTTTAAAATCGGGGAGAAAAAAAGCAGACGGGTAAACTCCAAAGCACAACCGCCAGGAAACGTCCAGAATGCCGGCTGTTTGACTTTCAGAACCACAGCAACCAGTAGAAGGAGCATGTCCCAGCACTGTGTGTGTGCTCGTTGGCTGGGCTGCCAGGGCCCCGGGGAAGACACAGGTCCAAGTGCGTCAGAACTCCGACTGCCAAGCCCGGGCTGGGCGAGAGCAGCTGCGGGAAGCGCCCTCCTCCTCCAGCGGGCGGCACACGTTGGAAGGAGACCGGCTGGCAGCAAGGACTCAGAAAACGTCCCGCCCATGTTGCTCCCGGGGGCTGCTGTCCCTCCCTGCGGCCGCCCGCCGCCACGCAGAACCTCCCTGCGCTCCGGGCGGGGTGGCTGAAGGTGTAAATCGAACACCCCCGCATGAACAGGGGTAGTGAAGAAGCAGCTCCCTGGGCTTGGAAGACCCCAGGCTGCCGGGCCACCTGCCGGGGGGCTTAGGGCTCCCTAAGCCATCAAGGAGAGAGTCCTTGAAGACCAGAATCAGACCACCATCCCTCCATCCACCATCCATCCATTTATCCATCCATCAATCCAACCGTCTCCCCTTCTCTCCCCTGCACACCGCCTCCCCCCACCCCTGCCACGGCCTCCGTGCTCTATGGACACTGCCCTTCCCCGGGCACCCAGAAGTCACCCACGGTCTGGACTTGGCTGGAAGGGCAGATGGCATATTGGCATGCAGTTGGGTGTCACCCAGGCCCTGGGTGCTGTGTGTCCAGAGCTGTCAGGGGACCACGGCCCTTGGTGGCCCGAGTGGCACAGGTGGGGGGATGATCCTGAGCTTGGGGCCCCAAGGGGCTTAGGGGACGGATGTGAAGGAAACTCCGGCTTCCTGGTGCCTGTCAGGGGCATCAAGGATCCCCTCGCAGCCAGGAATGAGGGGTGACGGGACATGGGGCTCGTTTCCCAGGGGAGCTGCTGGCAGGGACCCTTGAAGGGTGGGGGCTCGTGGAAGTCACACAGCCAGGCCACAGACCACAGACCACAGCAGCGACACTGACCAAGGATGGGAGGGTGTCCTCACCCTGGACAGTGAGGTGAGGACCTTCTCTCCCTCCCTCCACCCTACGCACGCACATTGGAGCGCCCAGTGCAGCCAAGGGGACCCTTCCGCTCTCCTCACTCAGCCCTCCCAGGCAGAAGTCAGGGCTGGGGCAGCGGGAGGGGGACACGGAGGGAGAGAGTCCTCGAATCAAATATGACGTTCACTCACCCACCCACTCCCTCACCCCTCCACTCTCCACCTCCCCACCCATTCATCCATCCAGCCACTCACTCATTCATCCATCCACTCCTCCACCCACCATCCGTCCATCCACCATCCGTCCATTTATCTATCAATCCAGCCGTCTCCCCTTCTCTCCCTTCACCCACCCATCCAAACATCCATTTATCCATTTCTTACTTTGCCTGAGCAAAAGTCAGGGCTATAATAGTGGGAGGGGGGCACTAAGGGAGAAAAAATAACAGGACCAAGTTGCAGAAAAATTAACGAGGCCGTCTCGCCCCTAATAAAGGCATAGCTTGCCTTGTGCCAGCCCGTCCTGAGCCCTCTGCATGTGACCCCCCAGTCTGCGCCGGGGTCACAGGAGACTTGGGAGTTACTGTCATCGCTCTTAGAGGACATGCACAGAAGCACCCAGAGCTGTGCACCTACGGCTCAGTCCTGGGCAGTCGGCGGGCCCCAGTGTCCTCTCCACAGTAACCGGAAGTATCTAAATAGCAATAGAATCAGGGTGAGCCTTCACCCCTACCTGCTGTTCAGTGGGACAGAGCAGGGGTGAGACAGGGTCTGACAGCCTAGTCAGAAGCAGCTACTGAGAAAATGATCATTATTTATGTCCCAACGAGTCCAGAGTCCTTGATCACAGGTCCTATACACGCGTTCCCACAAGGCCTGGGGCTCCCAGCTGCGTAACTACCGGCATCCAACATGCGATGAATGATAACTACTCAGGAGTGAGTTTCTCCTATTAAATACACGACAATTAGTGATCCTAATGGTCCATTACGACTTAATTGGATGCTGAAAATTGCTTTGTTAAAAGCCAGTTGAGGGATTAGGGTAAATGACAACAGACTCAGCCTCCAGTGACTTTCCTATTCCTGGAGACTTGGTCCTCAGCCTTGGCGGGGTGTTCAGTCCCGGTCTGAGACGGAACACAGTGCGGGCAGCTCAGACCCCGGGGGCAGCCGTTCCCCGGGGAAGCTTGGCCCCAGGTCTCATGATGCCCTGACCTGGGCAGCAGCAGTGAGGGAGAGTGTAGGAAGGCTCAACAGGGGCCATTCTGCTACTCCCAGCGCCTTCTGGCCCAAGTGCAATTTCAAGGGCAGTGCACCCCTCCCCAGCTGATGCAGGGCGCCACACAGCTCTGGGTGCAGCCCAACCTGTCTGTGTGCTTGAGTGCCGGGTGGTCAGCAATATAGAGGCTGGGCTAGAGATGATCCAAGGGTACTGCTTCCTATTTTTTATTTTCATCCATCATCCATCCATCCATTCATCATCCATCATCCATCCATCATCCATTACTCCATCCATCTCCATCCATCCATCAATCCATGTCTTCAGCCAGCCATTCATCCATCTCTCCCTCCAACCAATGATCCGCCCATCAATCACCCACCTATTTATCCCTCCATTCCTCCCTCACCTGTTCAACACTGAGGTCATGCCGTGTAAGTACACAGGCTTGTGGTCAAACCACGTGTATCTGAAGCCTGGTTCAAATAGGCTCTGTGACCTTGAACAAGTTACTTGACCTCCTAGGTAGCAGTGTCTACATCTGCAAAATGGGGAGAAAGGGGGCTTAGAAGATCACCTTGTGGGTAACACCTGCTCAAGAAAGCATCATTATTACCAAATCTCTACCAAGAGTTGTTATGGCTTTAGAGAGAGGTGCGGAGGATGTCCGAGGTGCGGGGGGCGGGAAGGGGCTGGGCACGGCTTCACGGAGCGGCAGGGCGCTCGGGACCTTGTCATACCCAAGTTCCTCAGACGTGGGGAGAAAGGGTGAAGCCTGGTAATTACACGTCTTCTGCCACTTGGAAACAAGGACGACCCTCATCCATTCATGTGTCGTCTGTTCAAGTCACGCTCGCCTGGTCCTTTTTACGCAAACTGGATTAAGGTGTTGAAAGTGGTTTGGCATTTTGGGCCCAAACCAGTGGGTTTCCTGCATTTTGGTGACCAGAACAACCCTGAGTTTCCACATCTCCATAAGAGGCCACAGCCAGCGGCCCAAGGCGGCGTGCGTCCAGGCCACCCCACCTCCGGGGCTGCCTGTTTACGGAAGGTGCCGGGTCTGTGAGCGCAGCGCTTGAGGGCAGGGGCATAACTTCGGAGGCAAACAGCCGATTTAAAAATAAAAACCACGCCATGTATAGTCAAGCTGACTGGCCGGTGTTGTGGAGCCTCCCGTCTGCTGCCTGCCTGCTACGGGGGTGAGTGGCTCCCCGCTCAGGAGAAGGAGGGAGGGCAGTGGGTCCTGGTCTGTCCCCGAGTGCTGTGGGCAGCATGCTGGGCGAGATCCCAACCTCGGGCACCTGGCAGCCTTTGCGGGGTGCTCCAGCGAGAAGCCAGCCTTGATGTTAATGAACGAGTCTGCGTAATGCAGCAGAGACATCGTCCGCTTCTCCTCCTTCCAAACCATGGATGGAATGATGGAGAAGGGGGGCTGGTGGCCCCGGCTCAGCTCCGGTGGCTCACGTCAGCTCTCTGAGGTTCTCTCCGCCCATCAGTCCTGGGCTACAGTCCTCCCTCCCTGCCACACACACACACACACACACATACACACACACACACACAGTCCCTCTCTGCATCTGCACCTTTGTCCCTGTGCATATGTCTCTCTCTCTCCTTACGCTCGCTGTCCCCGTCCCTGTCCCCATCTCTATGAAACGGCACGTGCAAGACATTTTGTAAGCCACAAAGCTCTCTGCAGACATGAGGCGCTCCTGGCTCTGGGACTGGACATGTGTGAGAATCACCCGGGGGCCTTGTTACAACACCAGCGCGGCCCCTCCCCCAACGCCCAGCGTTTCTGAGCAGCGAGAGACCCGTTTCTAACTAAGGTTCCCAAGGCGGTGCTGGTGCTGCTGGCCTGGGGATCCCACGTTGGGCGCCACCAGCACAGGCATTTCCAAACAGACCTGAGCTGGTCTTTCCAGGTCATTCTCCCTGTGTGTCTCCAGCACAAAGTAGGAACTATTTTGTAAAGACTTGGAGATTTCTAAAAAGTGTCTTTGTAAACACATCATTACGGTACAGGAGAAGAAGTACATTGCTACATTTAGTTGACAGATGGACCCAGTATATTGACCAAAATTGTATGTAAGGTGCTCAGAGAGAGGGTAGAAAGTTCTAGAACTTCCCTTCCCCCAAGCGAGCCCAGATCGGGGCCCCTCAGTAGCCTGTCACCTGGTCATTTGAGGCCTCGGAGGATCCCTGTCCCCGGCCAGTTGAAGCCCTAGCAGGTGCCCACGGGCCAGAGCCCTGTGTCCACGCCCTGATGACCGTCACTGGCGCATTGTCTGAAAATGGGCCGCAGCCCTCGCTTCCTCTCCTCCCCCTCTTCCCGGGCAAATTTAGACAAATGCTCACCTCTGTTCCTCTTGGCCGCGAGCAGGAGGCTGGGCATCCGGGAGGCTGGGCATCCACGGAAAGATGGGTAACTGGAACCCGTTTGTCCAAACAAAATAAATTATGACCCCGATTCCCACAGGGCACCCCCAGATTCAGAAATCAGACCTTCTTTATCTTATCTTCACTGCATCGCCTGCTTCATCCTAAGGAAGGATTTCTCACTGATTTTTACTCATGACACCTGTCACATCCCAAAGTCGTTGACTCGGGGTTGACCTGCTGCGGTAGAGCCTCGGGGAGCAGATGCTGTTTGGAAAAGAGAGCGACAGGGGGGAGCAGATGGAGACCAGAGGTCGGGCCCCCCATCCCAGCCTCCTCTGCTGTCTTCCTGGTCTGCATGTCCCAGAAGGCCTTGCAGCAAGTGGTCGAGTTGGGATTCAGTGACGGAGACACTGGCATCTAATTGAAAATGCATAGAAGGCAGGGGTGGGGCAGCCACTGACGTTCTTGCAGGCAAGCCCCCCAGCTGGCGGCCTCTGGGCGCTGACTCCAGACTCCCTGCCGGTGGCAGTGGTGGCCGCCCTCTGGCGCCGAGGACAAAGCTTGCAGCCTCCTGGTTGAGCAGGTGACTTCGGGTCCATAAAGAGCAAAGTGCCACCTTGGCTCAGTTTTGCTTTCAAAGTTGCTCCCGAATCTGCAGCCTCGGAACCCATTCCCTCCGCCTCGCCAACACTTCCTCCTGTCCTGTGACCCACGGCGCACGCCTTTCTGCTGTAACCAGCTGGCGGGGACCCTGTTTTCTGCACCTGAGCCTGGACAGGTGCAATGCACGGGTGCATCTTAGGGGAGAAGGTCCCTCATTCATCAGCTTCTCCATGGGGCTGTGACCCAGGAAAGGCTGGGAGCCTCACCCACTTGTGATCCGCGGGAGTTTGGGGTCACAGCACGGAGCTGGGGGGGTCTGAGGTGATTGCTTCTAAAATACTCTACTATCGGTCTCAGTCAGTTAAGCGTCCAACTTTGGCTCAGGGCATGATGTCGCAGTTTGTGTGTTTGAGCCCCGCGTCGGGCTCTGTGCCGACAGCTCAGAACCTGGATGGAGCCTGTCTTCAGATTCTGTGTCTCCCTCTCCTCATGCTCTCTCTCTCTCTCAAAAAAAAAAAAAATTTAAAAAAAACCTCTACTAATTTATACTCTGCCCACCTGGAGTTTCAGATCCTGGGTCTAATTAACGCACTCACCTGCAGCCATTTCACCTTTAATTCAATTCAGCGGATTCAATGACTTGTTTAATAAATACACACAGCATAAGCATCGCCGGGTCCTGTGCCAGGAGCTGGGGAAGCAGACGCACCTGCCAGGGTTCTGGGGGCGCCGCCGGGAATTGCAGGGACTTTTTGGGAGTTTAGGGGGACTCTGGAGCCTGGGGTGTCGGGTCACTGTATGTCTTCCCACTTCCCTCCCCATTGCAGGGCCCGGCTGGCCTGAGTGGGCGAGCAGCTTGCTCTGTGCCTGCACCGCTGCGGGGAAGGGGCGGGGGGAGGGGGGCAGGGTCACTGCTCAGAGGCTGCAATTACCCTGATGGAGCCGCAGCCCCTCCAGAGACCAAAGCCGCTCAGCTGCTGCCTGCCTGGAGGGGGGGGCGCGAGGGCAGGAGAGGGGGCGAGGGCTGGCAGGGGCGAGGGCAGGAGGGCGGCGGGCCCAGCGGAAGCTGCTTCCTTGGGCGAGGGGCTGACGCGCTGAAGGACCAGCAGTCCGCCCAGAACCCCACTCGGGACACGAACACTGTTTCAGGTGCGATGTCTTAGCTGAAAGTGGAGAATATTCTTCCCGTTGCCGTTGCAGTTCTGCCTGGTGGCAATCTGGGCCCCGCTAGGTGGTAGTTACTTGAGTGTGCACAGGGGGCAGCCTCAGAGAGAGAGCGGGGGGAGAGAGAGGGAGAGAAAGGGAGACAGCTCTGGGCTTTGAGATTTGGGGGCTGCTCTTTGCCCTCAGAGCTCCGGCGAGGGTCTGGGGTGGTGGCCTCGGGAAGCTGTGACATCACGCAGGAGTGTTTTGGGCACCGGCGCCCTAGCAGGACACCTGGTCCCACAGCAGTGAGCCTCCCAGTGGGGTCCCTCCCACTTGCCAGTTCTCTCACCTCAGGGGGGCCCAGGCACCTCCCCCGGGGCGCTGGTCGTGTGTGGAGACGCCGGCCCACCCGTGTGTCATCTGCGCACCCAGACTGCCTGGTGGGGGGAGCCCCTCCCACCGCGGGACCTCAGGAAAGGCAGTGCCAGGCGGTGAGCCCCGGGGAGGCCCCGCCCGGCTGCCCAGCCTCACCCACCACCATCCCTGAGTGAGTCCCTGAGTCCCCAGGAGCCCACACCGCAGGACGCTCTCCAAGCCCCTGTCCCCGGGACCCCACAGGCCGGGGCCACAGAGCACGGCCGGCATCCCCTGTTCGGATTCTGGGCTGCTGCCCCTTCCCTGTGGGCCCAAGATGTGGGACAGACTCCGCTTCTCCCCAGACCAGGTCCAAAGAGCAGAGCGAGGCGACCAGGCTGCCCCCGGAAGAGCGCACGGGGCCCGGCTGCCCTGGGCTTGTCGCCCTCCGCCGGTGCCCTCCGCATTTGCTAAGGGTAGCCGGTCCCGCAGCCCGACTCTGTCCTGCTTTCCCGGGAGGGACCCGGTGCCCCGCGGGCCACACTCTCAGGGCACCGAGGAGTGCACGCTCAGGCCGCCCCAGGCCCGCAATCCAGGCCCCTCGGGCAGGACCCGGATCTGGAGCTCGGAGCCTCCGCACAAGCAGGGGGTCCCCGGTGCCCATGGCCGGCCCGCCGGTAGGTGTCGCCCTGACACCAGGTGACGCTCCAGCCTGTCTCTGCACCTCGGCGGCGAAGGTCAGCCCTGCGTTTTCAGCCAGCGTGTGCAGGACCCCTGGGGAGGAGCCCGTGGGCCGTGTGTGTCTGTGGGTCCGGACATTTAAAGAGGGGGATGGGCTGCACAAGCACGGTCCCAGAAAACGTCCTGAGGGCAGAGCGCTGGGTCCTCTCGGGTCAGGACCCTCCCCAGGGAGGCGCAGCCAGCACGGTTTCCCCAGCTGTCCTCAAGGGCGGTGGCCCCAGCGCGGTGCAGGGTGGAGACCACCAGAGGAGCTGTGGGACTGGGACACCTGTCCCTTGGTACACGCCAGTTGTCACTCTTGGTGTGGTGCGTGGCATCTGCATTCGGCCGACTTTCTGAGCCCCACAGGGGCCAGGCACCGAGCTGGGGAGCTGGGGGGGCCCTTCCCATCATGCAGCTGGAGTCTTGGGGAGACCGGTCAGGGAGGATGGAGCTCCTTCCGAGGGGCGAGGCCCCGGATGCTGCCCCCCCCCCGCCCTGCAGGTGCCTCCCAGCTCGTCCCCTTGGCCCTGCCCGAGTCCCAGAGCCCACGCTTTCATTAACGTCTCCACCTTCAACCATTTCAGGGTAACCCCCCCGCCCCCCGCCAAGGACCTTGACAAGGCGGCCGGGAAATGGTGAGATTTGCATTTGAGGGCAACTTTCCGGTAGCATGGAGGGTGCTGTGGATGAAGCCATCCAGAGACGGAGGCCGGGGCCACGTGAGGCATGGGGGCCCCGGTGCGGGCCAGGAGGGGTGCTTTGCCCAGCCCCTGCCGGACCCTGGCTGAGTGGCAGACCCCATTGCCCGCACCCCTGAGGAGCAGCCCTGGGCTTGGCAGGCCGGTCGCTGAGCCAGGGGCCGGGACGCTGTGGGCGGGAGGGCTCAGCCCTGCCCAGGCGCCAGTGTGGCATCCGTCGCAGGCCGTCCCAGGGCCAAGGCCAGGCCCATACATGTGGTCTGCAGTGCAGACACTGACAAGTCTGGCCCTGCCGCGGAATCCTGGGGTGGACTTTGCAGGGCTGTTGAGAAAGAAGGACACATACAACATGCGTGCCACGGTGACCTTGACCAGCGGTCCCTCTCACCCTGGTTGTAGGAGTGCCCGGGGATTTGATGGCCCCCTGGGCTCGATCAGCTGGTCCGGAGGATCCCTGAAGCCCCCAGCATGCACCGGGGCCTGGCCAGCCTGTCCACTCGCACCTGAGCAGGTCTGACAGGACACACAGGAAGTGACAGTTCCTGAGGGCCTGCTCTCTGCCAGGAAATGCGCCAAGTGCTTTTCAGACACGGGGACCCCTTCAGCCCCACGGAGGTGCCAAGCTTGGGGCCCCCAAGGTCACGTACCAAGGACGTGGGGGTAGATGTCCCGGCCCCTCCCCAGGCCCAGCAGCCCCCCAGGCTCCCAGCTGGAGGACACTTTGGGCTCCTGAGCAGACTCGAGGTCTGGGGAACTGGACTGAGGGGGTCGGTGAACAGCCGGCGATTGGGACATGGCGTCCAGCCGCTTCCGCCTCTCCGCGGACATCAACTGGATAGAGCCGGCACCCCGCGGAACTCCGCACAGTCCGGGAGGCGCCCGAGAGGACCCTCAGGCCTCAGCCCTCTTCATCTTTAAAGAGAAATAGTCTAATTATTGAAAGGGGTGCACACAGGCCCCGCCCCCCGTCACCCCCCCGCCGGCCAGCAGCAGGCCGAGCCCCAGCCCAGGATGGTCTCAGAGCCGGTGCTCCACGGGGCGCACAGTCCTTGGGCCAGCACTTGGGCCTGAGGGTGGGGCCCAGAAGCCCGAGTGGGCGCCCGCGCGGTGATGAGCTCGGGGGCTCCAGGCAGGTGACACAGGTGACCGGCTGAGGAAATCGGAGGCAGAGTGGTCTCTGCAAGCTCGCCCAGCCCGTGGAGGGTGAGGGTTCAGATCTGCCCGAGAAACCCATGCCTCTCCTTTCCGGGCTCCAGGTTTAGCTTAGTTCCCCAGAGGGAACCCCGTGCGAACCACACCTCCAAGCTCTCTGGTCACACGTCCCTGCAAAGTGAGCGGCTCAGGTGTTGATTTCTTCTTTATTGACATCACCACCCTCCTCGGGTTGAGGGGTCAGGTCGTAGGTCTCTTACTCTCTGCATGGATGGCTCTTCAACCCCTTCCCCAAACCCGAGTAGAGGCACCTGGGATGGAGGGATAGATTGGGGGGGATGGGTGGATAGATGGATGGATGGATGGATGGATGGATGGTGGATGGACAGATAGATGGGTGGCTGGGTGGGTGGATGGGTGGGTGGGTGGATAGATGTGTGGCTGTGTAGGTGGAAGGATGGACGGACAGATGGATGAGTGGGTGGGTGGGTGAATGAGTGGCTGGCAGGTGATTGGGTAGATGGATAAGTGGTTGGATGGATGGATGGGTGGGTGAATGGGTTGATGGATGAATGAGTGAATGGGGGGGTGGATAGATGGATGGCTGTGTGGGTTGAAGGATGGAAGGAGGGATGGATGAGTGG
Organism: Suricata suricatta; assembly: GCF_006229205.1. Lineage (NCBI taxonomy): Eukaryota > Metazoa > Chordata > Mammalia > Carnivora > Herpestidae > Suricata > Suricata suricatta. The sequence goes on from NC_043710.1 coordinate 2,298,934, forward strand.
ATGGATGTGCGGTGGGTAGGTAGGTAGATGAGGGACAGAGAGACTAGAGTTGGATGCAGATAGGCAGATGGATGCTGTGAAGGAGGCCGCCCCCTCAGTGCAGACTCCCCTCCCAGCCCTGCCCCCCGGGGACCCTCCTCCCCTGCCTTTCTGCAGACTTGGAATATTCTCGCCATGTCCACCCCCCCCCTCCCGGTGCAAGGCTCCCCTCGTGCATGTGACGACGAGGCCTGAGGTGTGCACTGATCAGGGTGACTGTGCTCACTAATGACACACTTCATCGCGCCCCGGCTGGCAGCTCACGAGAAGCAGAGAGGAGCGGACAAGCCCCCCACGCTCCGCCCCGAGTCCAGGCTGAGCAGGGCCCGGGGCCTGACTTAACTGCTGAGCAGCTGTGTGGCCCGGGGCCAGCAGCCCGACCTCTCTGAGCCTCAGTCCTCCACATGCTGGCATCACCCATGTGCTCCTGTGGCACGATGTCATCCCAGGGGAACCAAGTGCTCCGTCAACTGCCCGTGTTCCGCACGGTAGGAGATGTTGGCTGTTGTTACCGTGCTCAGTGCTGCTCCAGGACCGCTGGCCCCCACAGGGAGAATGAGGAAAACCATGATGGTGGCGGTGACGGCAGCGACAGTGACGACATTGGTGACAATCGTGTCATCTCCGTTTGCTGGCTGCCCCGTGCAGGAGGTGCTCAGCCGGGCTCTCGCCATGCGATTCGTTTTCCCCCACGTGGCCCCACGCGGGACCACTAATATCCGTAGCGCATCCTGAAAGGCAAGCCCCCAGGAGAATCTGTGGGTTCAGGTGTCAACATCAGGGCTGGCTTTGACCCTGGAGCCCCTGGTCTCCAGACCCTGCTCGGGGTCGCTGCACACACCAGCTGCCTGTCTCAATTGTCCCACATCCCCAAAGCACCCTGAGGTCAGCCCCAGAATGTGCAGCCACAAGAAGGACCCCTCCCCTTGTAGCCAGGTCTGCGGGGCCCCGCTGTCCCATCCCACCCTCGGGAAGGCTGCCTCTCTGCGGGCAGCCAGGGTGCGGGCTGCAGGGCGGGCACCGCCGTCTCCCGGGTGTGACTCTCGTGTTTCTCCCTCCGGCGTTCAGGCACCCGGGGTTGCGGTCCGGGCTCTGCGCTGCCTCCCAGCCCAGGACTCCTCTCTGAGGCGGGGCTAGAGCAGACCCGGGTCCAGCTCCGGGGCCAGACAGACGGGGGGCTGGGAGGCAGAGGAGAGTCCCCTAGGGTCAGGGGCCCGTTGGTGGACCTTCCGAGGGTGACGGGCCTCTGCGGGCCTCACCGGAACCCAGTCTAATCCACACCCGAGCACCCTCCTCTCTGCGTTCCTGGCCTTCCCGGTGCCGCGGTGGTGCCTTCCCCCAGCAGTGAGTGCCCTGCGTCAGCTGTCACTTGGAGACGCTCCCCATCCTCTCCTCCTCCTGAAGGGCCTGGTGCCACCACGGCCCTGCTGGGCGGCCTCTGGGCTGCTGCTGGGGACGTCCACGCAGAGTGGGCCACTACCAGCAACGGGCCACTTGGAGATGGGGGGCGGGTCCAGACCCCCCGCCAGCACACTACAGTGGTCTTTCTGGCACCAACCCTAGTGGCCCTCTGATTGGTTCCCACCGAGTGCAGCCTCAGCCCCGTGACCCAGGCCGTACCTCCCTGGGGTGGGCGCCACTGAGACCAGCCTCAGCCTTGAACCCAGGGGGCTTGCGTTGGCCACGGTCTAGTTCCCTTCCACGGTCCAGCTCCTGAAGGCTCTCTCTGCCGGCAAGTCTGGGCCCCTGTTTTGAACCCCAAGACCAGCGGGCTCTAGGAGAGAGGCCCTGTGCTCCTCATTCCAACCTTGGGGGGGGGTCTGCCTTCGAGAGGGAAACAGAACAACGGGCTGGAAGTGTCTAAGCCCCGGCCACTGCCCCACCGAGCGTGAAGTGCCCACGAGGCGAGGCCGCCGAGCGCAGGCCCGGGAGACTCCCAGGCTCTCAGCTCCCGCGTGACCTGGCACTGCCTCCGCTCCAAGGTGGAGGAAGGCAGGCGCTGAGTGAGGTCGCCATGATTAATGGGTGACACCAGCTTGTCCCAGAATTGAAGAGGAAATGGGTCATCTTAGAGGACCTGGGCGAGAACACGCACGTGTCACCTTTGAGTCTGTACACATCACCAGCCAATGGGGAGAAACTTCTAGAAGGTGTCAGAAAGCAGACGTGGGCCTAAAACCACAGGATGGTGGCGGATGACAGGTGAAAAGACTAGATGTGATTGGAGCTGGTATTAGACACAAAGTTAGAATATTCTCTTTTGTTTGTCCACAGGCCCCCACACCTTGCATAAGATTTGGGTTAACCTAAATATGTTTGTTGATTCAAATATGTATAGAGAGAGACTCAGATGCATATGTAGATTCAAAAACAGCTTCAGGTAAACGCTTGCCTGAGACCCTGGGCAGGTGACATGAAGGAGCAGTGACAGTTCAGATTTGGTGCTTGTTCCTTGACTGGGACATAAACCCGACAAAACAAAGCCAAAGCAAATAAAGGGATTCTTTGTGTAACTGTGTAACTGAAAAGTCCAGACACTGATCCACTGCCTAACTGGATCTAACCGACCTATTGTGTATCAGTTAGCCTTTGCTGTGTAACAAACTATCCCAAGACTTAGTGCTCTAGAACAACCACCACTGTATCATCGCTCGTGAGGCTGAGTCAGCTGGGCAGTCTGGCCACTAACGGGCGATAAACTGGGCACCTGACCCATGAGATGGCCGGGTGGCCCCTGCCGTCAGTTGGTGCTGGAGGTTGAGGGGTGATGAAGTGACAGGGCCGTGTGTATTGCCCTCTAGCAGGCGGGCCCAGGAGCAGCAGGGGAGAGAACGCCCCCCACACAAGCTCACTCCTAGCCTTTGCTTGTGTCACGTTTGCTACCACTACACTGGCCAGGGTTAAGTCACAAGGCCAAGCCCAGATTCAAGCACGTGGAGAAGTAGACCCAATCACTTGACTGTGGAGGACTCTCAGGTCACAATGCAAAGAAGCATGATTATGGACAAGGAAAGAATGGGTGGCCATTTTTGCAATCAGTTTTGCACATTGGGCTCCAGGCTGGGCCTGATCCAGGGATTCAAGCAGCATCTTTGGAATCTCCCGCCTTGGCTCTGCTCTTGTCCATGTCGGAGGCACTCTTAGGCTGGCTCCCATGGCATAGCAAGGTGGGCACGGCAGCTCTGGGACTACAGGATGAAAGGCTGGCTCTCCCAAAGTTCTGAAGAAAATTCTGGAATGGCCTCTCCCCAGCTCTGATTGGATCGTATGCCCATCTCTGAGCAGACTTTGCATTAGAGGAATGTGAGGCTCTGAGGGCCTCCTCCGGGGCCAGAAGGGAGAGTGAGCCCCACCAAACCACACGGACAGGGGAGGAGCGGTCGGCCAAGAAAATCAGGTCCCAACACCGGAAGCCAGAGGACGCTCGGTGGGCAAATGAAAGGCAAACGCCCGAGGAGTGCCAGACAGCCACAGGGAGTGTCTGTTCATGTGTTTTGCCCATTTTTATTTGGGTCGCTTGCCTTTTTATTATTGAGTTGTAAGAATTCTTTCTATATGCTGGATACAAGTCCGTGGTCTTAATAAATATTTTGCAAATATCTTTTCTAGTCAGGAGTTTGTTTTGCTTTTGCTTTCTTAGTGGCATCTTTTGATTTGATGAAGAGAGTTCTTTAATTTTGATAAAGACTAGTAATTTCGCTTTCTTATTGCTATTTTCTTTCCATGTCCTGTCTGAGAAGTGTTTTGCCTATCTCAAAGTTACAATGATACCCTCCTGGTGTCCGTTCTAGAAGGTTTGCAGTTTTTGTTTATACGTTTAGATGTGTCTTGAATTGATTTTGTTTTATTTTTTTAAGTGTTTATTTATTTTGAGAGAGAGAGAACATGCACAAGTGGGGGAGGGGCAGAGGGAGACCGAGAGAATCCCAAGCCAGTCCCACGCTGTCAGCGCAGAGCCCGACGTGGGGCCCGGTCTCATGAGCCGTGAGACCATGACCTGAGCCAAAGCCAAGAGGGGGACGCTCAACCAGCTGAGCCCCCAGGCGCCCCTTGGATTGATTTTCATGGATAATGGGGGCAAAGGTTGAGTTTCAACTCTTCCAAACAGATATCCACCTGCCAGCACATCCCAGCGGCCCACGGAGGCAGCTTGGAGTTAACGTAGAGCCAGCGGCCAGAAGACCCCTAGAAACGCTGTGCCTGTATGTTAAGCAACACATTTCTGAAAACAACCCTGGGGTTGAAGAGAAAATGACATGGGAAATCGGACTAGGGAGGGGACTGTCCTCAGTGACATCGATAATACAGCTAGGGCCAAGCCAACGGGACCTCCATGCCTCTGCCTCCCATCCCCAACCCCCCACCCGACCCCACCCCCATCCCTGACCCCATCCCTGCCCCCACCCCACCCTCCTCCCCAACTCCCCATCTCCTCTCTGGAGTCTCCTTGACAGAGAGGCCAGCCCCCCGCCCCCCGAACACACAGCAAGATCCACAGAACTGGTGCTGGAGACACTGATACTCTAGAGAAACATCTGAGGTCAAACTTGACCTTCTCTTGAAATCCTCTGTTTCAAACGGCCCGCATGCACTCAGCCCTCAGCCCTCCGCTCAGTGCCTGCTGAGCTTCCCCCAGGCCACGAGGGAGGGAAACTGCCACAGTCCTCGCTCCCGTGGGGCTCCCGGGTGGGGGACTCAGACGAAAGCATCTCAGCAGATACAGAAAATAACTAGAGGCGAGTGTGCTCTGTCCAGAAAGTAAGGGGCTCTAGGAAGGCAGGGAGCAGAGGAGGACCAGCAGACGTGCCCCCGGGCATTCGGCGGATCGTATAAAAACCCTTGGCCCCTCCCTCCGCCGGATAGCTCGGGGGCACAGGGCTCAGCCACAACTGGGGACCCTTCTGTCATACCCTCCAGGCGGCCAGGCGGGGCCACTCGGTTACCTCTGTCGGCCGGCCACTCCCCGATTCCCAGGGCGGCCTCCTCATCTCGGGAGGGGGCGGGAGCCGCGTGTGAAGGAAGCCCGGCGCTCCAGGACAGAGTGCTGGTCGCCAATCCGCCACGGGCACGTAAGTCCTTCTGCGCGTGCCCACACGTTCATCGGAAAACCCTGTGCTTCCTGTGTCCTTCTATGCGCTCGCCCAAACAGCCAGGCACTTTCTTCCCTGATCGCGGGAGGAGAGTCCGCCGGCGTCTGGCCCCACGGGGCTCAGGTGAGAACTGGGGGCGCCCCTCCCTCGCTCGGACTCGGGCCGAGCAGGGGGCCGTCAGACCCGAGGGCCCGGTGGGCGATCTGGGCCAGCAAATCTGCTCACACACCACCTATTTTGAGAAACGGGGACATCAAAAATAGCAAGGCCCTAATTCCATAGCCTGAAACCCTCATCTAGAGAGCTGGGAATAAGCTAAGACAATAACTGCCGATCCTGTGGCAGCTTCACAATGGGATCTTTTTTTAAGTACTTCAAACTGTTTGAGAAAAAAAAACCGGCTAAGCGGTTTTTAAAGACGGAACAGAAGTTACCAGCGGCGTTGGGGCAGGATGATCTGGGAGTCATCGGGGTGGCCCGTCTGCTCTTCCATGGGACGCGGGACGGACCCTGACTTGACGCGGCATCACGTCTGCCGGCAGGAGAGCAGGCAGTCTGGGAAATCCTGGCCAAAACGAGTGAGTCAGCCAACAACGCCCCAGACCCGGGCGGAGGGTCTTGCTTCAGACGAGCCATAATTGTCCCAAATAGCAGAGGGTTGGTGAGTCCCAGAACTCGGGGTGTTTAGGTTCTGTTCCTCCTCACCCAGACCCTTCCCGGGAGCCTGGGTGTGGGCAAGGCCACGTGCACACAGACGCCCGCCCAGACCCGCGAGGATGAGCAGAGCACGTCCACCATCGTTCATGAAACACAGATCAGACCCGGGTTTGGGCGCAGACCTGCGGCGGATGCTACCCCGGCTTCCGACGGTCGCGTTCCGGGAGGGACACAGCGGCCGCTCGCAGCGGGAAGGCAAAGCTGGCCCCGAAGCAGACGAGAGGACACGGCCTCCGCCTTCCCAGCGAGGGGGCTCGGATGTCAGGGGCCCAGACGGAAAAATAAAAGATCATCATGCCTGACCTAAAAAGAAAACGATACTGGGCACCTGCAGGGCTTGGTGGGTTGGGCGTGCAAGTCTCGATTTGGGCCGAGGTCACGATCTCTCAGTTCGTGAGTCTGGGCCGCACATCGGGCACCGCACTGACCGTGCAGAGCCTGCGTGGGATCCTCTCTCTCCCTCTGTCCCCTCCCCCTAAGACAAACAAACAAACAAACAAACAATGCATATCCGTAGGAATGATTTGTCCAGAATCTGGTAACCAACAATTTGAAGAGGAGTTGCTGGCCGGAAGGGAGGGAGATGCACACCCGTTCCGTGGGTGTCACCTGACGCCGGCCGGTCAGGGGCTGCACAGAAAGCGCTGTTTGTCCAGAAGAATAGATGACAGGGGCGTCCGGGGGGCTCAGTCAGTTAAACATCCGGCTTCAGCTCAGGTCATGATCTCACATTTTGTGGGTTCGAGCTCCGCGTCGAGCTCTGTGCTGACAGCTCGGAGCCTGGAGCTGCTTCCAATTCTGTGTCTCCCTCTCTCTCTGACCCTCCCCTGCTCATGCTCTGTGTTCTCTCAAAAATAAATAAATGTTAAAAATTTAAAGAAAAATGTATAGATGACGCTAATGCTGAAGACGTGAGTAAACGGCGAGAGCAGACATCTCTGAGGAGTGGGGGGTGGGGGTCCCCGTCTGTCTACATGACCCTCATGCATGTTCTCGTGTGTGCACACCCAACATGCATGCACGCACGACACACATGCACACATGACATGCACACGCGTGCAGAGCCTTGCATGCACTCACATGCACACACAGACAACATGCGCACACACGTCCTCCACAAAAGCATAAAAGGGAAGGAAAGAAAGGACAGGCCCTCGCGTCCCCCGAGGGGAGGGTGACAGGGGTGATGAGGGGTGACAGGGCACAGATACTGGCAGGGGCAGCCCAGACCGGCCCAGCGTCTGAGGAACGTGCCTGTTAAACCCTTGCTTTTCCTGTAAATGCCGCAGAGCCGTGAAGAGGCGCCAAGGCCCCGACCAGGCGTGGAGCCGGGAGCCGCTGGGTGCACGTTTCTGCCAGCGTGTTGCCTTCCTTGCGGGGAAGCCAGGGTCCAGCCCCTTTGCCCACAGACGAGGATGCTGCGCTGCTGTCACCGAGCTGGCCACACGTCCCCACAGGAGAAGGGCGCGTGGACCATCAGGGTGAGCAGGCCGAGTGCACTGTAGCTGGTCCTGCGCTCGCCCCGCGGGCACTGAGCCTCCCTCGGACCCGCACCTGGGCCTCTGGCATCAAGCCCGAGTGGGCCCTCTTCACCTGCCCCAGCGGGCTGTCGTCTACACCCTGGGCACAGGGGGACTGCAGGCCCGTGCAGGAGACAGACCTGGAGGCTGGCCCCTCCCACGCCTCCGAGGTCCGTTAGCCCCTTGTGGGCCTGGGCCCTGTCATCCTGAGCGGGGGGCTCACCTGGACAATGCTGCCCGCCGCGAGGACGCTGCCGATTCGTGGCTGGGCGTCAGTGATGGCGTCACCTGGACCTCGGGTCTCATTGTGGCTGGACTGGGGGCCTAGCCACAGCTGGGGCCGCACCTGCGCACTGTCACACTCAGCCCCGGGTGGTGGCTGCCGTCCCCATAGCAGGACAGCCATGGAGCGCGGGCCATGCAGCCACCGCCCAGGCTGCTCCTTCTTTACAAACAAAACAGCACCCGTCCCCACTTCCCCGTCGTGTCGCTGCCCCTGACCGTCTAGCCCGGCTCGGGGCTCCAGGTGACCCCAGCTGGACCACGGCTCCCATGGAGCCCACGACGGGCCGGGCGCCAGGGTCGTGCACCCAGCCGGACACGGATGCAGTTTCCAGCCCCCAGCCTCAGTTTCCCTCGAGAAGTGGGGAGAAAATCCAGCTCCCAAGGTCCTTGTTCTGAGTCCCATCCCCTGGCATTTTCTCTTGGCCTCTTCCGTCCAGGCCAGCCCTCCGCGTCAGAGCGGATTCCCTGAGGTGAGCGCAGACACAATCACACGTTCACAGCACCGGGTTTCCCCGGGGGAGGTGCGGCGGAGTGTTCTAGCACGTTTTCCTCTCGGCGGAGCAGTGTAGCCCAGAGCAGCTAACAGGTGAGTTTCCAGCCGAGACCACGGAGAGCAATTCCTGCCAAGCCTCTTAATAGCTGTGAGCCCCAGGGTCCTGGTTCTGGGAGCAGTGACTCAACAGCCCCGGGACGGGGTTGGGGAGGTGCCTGGAGGGGACAGGGCAGGTAGGGGACGTGGACCTGGAAGCCGGGGCAGCGGCTGGCAGCGGGGAATCCCTGGGCCGGGGACCGCAGAGCTGTGCCAGCCTCTGGGAGTGGGCGCCGAAACCCCGGGCTCAGCATGGGAGCTGGGGAAGGATGGCAGTTACATGCTTTGTACGCGTGGGTCCGTTCTGATGACCAGGCTCTGCTTTGGTGCCAGTCTCTCCCTCTCTCTCCCTCTGGGCAGGTGGCCTATGGCTCCTTGGATCAGAGTTTTCTGAGAGGTGCCCCTGGGCCGTGACAAGGGCCTCCGGAGCAGCCTGGAGCCCTGAGACTCATTCCTTCGGAGCTTTCCTCGGCTCCCGCCGCAGGTGGAGGGCGCGGGCTCGCCCCCCGACGGTGCCTGTCCCCCGCGGACCCAGCTCAGCTCCTCTGCGCCCACAGCAGCCCTTCCTCCCCACCCGTGCGCCCAACCCCTCGTCACAACTCTTGTGGGAGACAGAACAACGCACATGATCCTTGTCCACGGAAATGCAAACCCATGGTGGCGGCGGGAGGGCGCGGCTCCTGTCCGTGGACGGGACAGCGGGAGCGCTCGGCAGCCTGTCTCCGGACTCCTCACGCCGCCTCCTCTCTTCGGGACCGCTTGTGACATCTGAGTGCCCCCTCCGCCATTGAGTTAACACAGCCTTCAGTCTTCACTTTACATTCGTGGGAGCCATGATTTTGCCTTTTTGAAGCTTTAGTCTTCAGCACTTGTGCTCGCTCCTGCTTTTCTGGCCATTCCTTCGTCTTCTGCTGCCGACTGTCCCACGTCAGTGAGGTCCCGACGTGTCCTCTGGTCCCCGAGCCGTCCTGCCCACCAGCCTTCCTCCACCCAGTCCAGCCTCCAGCTTCCAGACCGCAGGTGATGAGCCTTGTCCCCACCCTTGGCCAGGGGCACCAGATTGTAAATCCGGTTCCTCAACGTGGCCACAGGGCCACCCAGCAGGTGTCTCAAAAGGGGCACGTCCAAGACAGTGTGGGGTCCATGCTCCCCACCCCTCGCACCTGCTCTTCCTGGGCTCCCAGCTCAGTCAGTGGCTCAAGGCGTAAATCTCGGAGGAGCCCTGAATCCTTTCTCCCCCACCCATGATGTTTCCCCGCTGCCACCCTGGCTCGGTGGAGCCACGTGACCGGGTCAGTGAGCTGCACAAGGGTGGGTGTGCGGGAGGGGGTCCCTGGGGCTGCGGGAGGCAGGGCAGCCGGCGTCTCCCCTGTGCCTGCCGGAAGCGCACATCAGCACTGCAAGGACATCCTGAAGGCACAGTGTGGCCGGCACGGGGCCCCACGAGACCTCAGGGGGCTGACCAGAGCGCTAGCCGGTGTCGTGGACCGCCACACCCTCCCCGGCTGCTGCCGTGCGCAGAGAAAGGCCCCTCCCTCGTCCACGCCGGTGCTTCGGAGACCAGCATGAGGATCGCTGGAAAGCCTGTGAAAGCCCAGGTCCCTGGACTCCACGCCCGGACGCTGGTTCGCGGGTCTGCGGCTGGGTCCACGGATTTTCTTTCCTAATGAGCTCCCAGGTGACGGCCGACTACAGGCCACACTGTGAGCGGCAAGCTGGTGAGGGGGAGGGAGCAAAGACAGGACTGTGGGAAGGAGAGGGAGGGACCTCGGTCGGAGAATCATGGAAGTCACGGATACAAGGCAATTAACCCGCGAGCCCTCCCGTGGCAGGGACTGTGTCCTGCTCGTCGACATGCTCACCGTCGGACCCTCCCCTCCCTGGGGCCCCCATATCCCGCCTGCTTCTAGTCCATCCACATACTTGCTATCGGATGGGTAGAATGACATCATTCACTCGGCTGTTGGTTTCCGGATGTCACACTGGCCGGGCGCTGTGTGCTGTTCCCAGGGCCGGGCCTGGCATTTGTCCGTCCGGGCCAGCTCCCGGGGGACACTGAGCGCTGGTCCACAGACCACACCCGGAGCCGCAGAGAGCCGGGGTCCCGTCCCCAGCCCTCAGGGTGCACATGGGGGCCGAGGCCAGCGTGGGGCCCTCTCTGCCGGCCAAGGGGGAGGTCTGGGGAAGCGCCCCCCGTAGCCCCGGCTCCTTCCCCGGCCACAGCCGATGACGTCTGTCCACTCTGCCGTGATGACTCTTGGTGGTTTCCCGCGTTGTCTCAAAGCAAACAGCTCAGGGCTGTTCCCGTCCTTAGGTCACAGCATCCCTGTGCCTTTTGTGGGCGCCCTGACTAGGGGGCTGCGAGGGAGGGTGGCCACCCCTCTGTGCGTCAGGGGCTGCTGGGTGCTCTCTGCTAAGTGGGCTTCTCGACCCCAGCTTCCTGGCGGGGAAGACAGCGAGCACAGGCTCGGGGCCCTGTGACTCCTCTGCCAGGGGCTCAGGGTCCCCTGGGAGGCACTCAGGAAGGGGCTGGTTGGGGAGGGGGATGAGCACGTTTGGCATCCACGATGGATGGGAGCTGGCCCCTTCATCCTGGCTTGGAGCCGACAGTGGCTCCCTCCAGAAAACAATGTGCCTGCCGCCCTGAGGCCAGCAAATCTGGACATGAGCCTCCAGGTCAGGGTTGGGCGGGCGCAGAAGGAGGAGGGGGGAGAAGGAATGGGGGAAGCAGCTTCCGATGGAGCAGCACCCACAGGGCCTGGGCCGTGTTCTGCGAGGCTCAGCATTTGCTGCGTGTCCTACCGAACAGGCTGGGGTGGAGGGGCCCGCCCAACCTCACATCACCCCGCCCGGCAGAGTTCAGACTCAGACTCGGGCCCCCCTGGACCCCAAGCAGAATCCCCCGGGGAGGAAGGCGATGGGGTGCAGCAGGTGCCGGCTGCGGTGCAGGTGCCGGGCTGGGGCTCGGGCACAGGGAGCAGCTTCGCCTGAGACACGGCTCTGGTTCCACTCAGGATGCAGGAGGCCAATCCCAGCTCGGCAGCAGGAGCGCACGGACCGAAGCGCTCAGGCCCGCTGCAGGGGCTGGGTGGAGAGAGCCTGTCGTGGGGCCTCAGGGGGACAGAGACACTGTCCTTGAAGCCGGGAACGGTGCAGGATGCTGGGGGGGAGGACGGCCAGGTTTGGGCGCAAGCGTTTTGGCTTAGGGATCTGGGAGACTGGTCCCTGGCGTTTGGAGAGAGAACCCGGCTGGGGTCAGGCTCCGTGAGCCTCCGCGGGTGTGTGAGGTCCCTGCCCGAGGGACGTCCAGGGCGGGAGGCGCACCACGGGGTGATGGCCGATGGGGTCCAGGAGCCCCCAGCAGAAGGGTGAGCACCCAGGGCTAGGAGCGCCAGGGACAGAATCCAACGGAAGAGCCAAAGGACCAGGAAGGGGCGGGGGAGGAAACTGGAACGGGGTCCGTCTTCCAGAAGCTCGGCTGAGGGGCCGGTGGGTTCTCTGCTTCTCTGTCTCTGTCTGTCTCTGTCTCTGTCTCTCTCGGTCTCTGTCTGTCTCTGTCTCTGTCTCTCTCGGTCTCTGTCTCCTTCTGGTTCAGTATCAGTGCATCAGTCAGGTGGGGCGGCTGAGACTCAGTCCCACAGATCGGGGCTCACACTACAGAGGGTCACTGTCCCTGGTCCTGGAGCCGGAGCCCGTGGGCCGGGGGGGGCGGGCAGGGCCAAGTTCACCTGAGGCCTCTCTCCTCGTGTGTGGACGGCCGTCCTGCCCATGTCCTCACGGGGCCGTCCCTCCTGCGTGTCTGTCCTGACCCCTTCTTCTTACAAGGACCCCGGTCACATGAGATCCAGGCCCCCCCGGTGACCCCCTTGGTAACCTCAATCATGTATGTAAAGTTCTAGCTCCAGATACAGCCACGTCCTGAGGTGCTGAGGGTTTGGACTTCAACCCAGGAACTTGCGGGGAGGACAGCAGCAGCTTGACCTTGAGCTCTCACGTGGCTGTCAGCCTGAATACTCCAGACTCTTCCAGCCCTGCAATTCCTTGTGAGGTTTTCATGGTATTCAACCAAACCCTCAAATTCTCCACTGGGATTTCTCATGGGCACCTCCAAGTTTCCAGGTCCCAAACTAAGCCCAGAACCTCCCCTCAACATGGGCACCCCGGGGCCTCCCCACCCCCGCGGGCGCCCCGGGGCCTCCCCCTGTGCTCACGGTACCCGTCCCCTCTGCAGCCTGTTCCCAGTACAAGTAAAAACACACCGTGCTCAGCGTGGATGACCAAGCCAGGAGCTGCCCTTGACTCCCTGCCGTCCCCAGGTCCCCCCAGGCTGGCCGCTGCCCCCCCCAGACCTTGAGTCTAGTGTGTTCTGTGCGACTACCTGTTCTGTCCAGGGCCCCCTGCTGGTCTGTTGGTCTCCCTTCCGAGCCCCGCATGCCGTGCCTCCCGAGCTCCAGTCATTTCCCTCCCCAGTGACCGAGCAAACCCTGTTCCTTCTTCCTGGAACGTGCTTCCCACCTGCTGGCGACCTAGACCCTACTTCCCCCAGGTACTTCCTCACTCTGTCCCAGCCACCGGGGAACCTATTTACGGAGCACCTGTGGTGTGCCAGACAGCGCTGTAGGGGGCGGGACAGAACAGGACGGAACGGGCAGCAGCCAAGGACAGATGACAAGCAGGTGGGCACAACAGACACACCGACGTCAGGTGGCGACTTGTAGGGCACAGCCCACCTCTTGGAGGAAGTGGTCTTTAGGCTGAGACCTGCAAGGCAAGAGAGCCAGGCATTTGAAGGCCAGAAAAGAGCACCGGGGTGGGGGGGGGGGCAGCTTGTGCAAAGGCCCTGAGGTAGAAGTGCCTGTGATTTGTTTGCAGAACAGAAGAACGTGCAATTGGCTGGAGCCCATGGAGACACGGGGAGAAAGGTACCCTTGGGTCGGGGGTGGGGGGGGCGAGACCAGGCTGAAGCCCCGAGGGTTTGTAAGCTCAGGCAAGGAGTCTGGGTGCTTTCTGCATGAAATAGGAAGACACTGGTGAGTTCTACGTAGAGATGGGCTGCGATCTGGGTCATAGGATAAAAGATCATTCAGGCCTCTGTAGGGAGAGTTTTGAGAGGAGGCGGGGAGGCCTCTTGGAGGCTGCTGTGGGTGCCCAGGAGAGACCTGGCAGTAGAGATGGAGAAGCGTGGACAGACCACGTCCGTGTCTGAAGGAGGGACTCAGGATGCCCTGCTGCAGCTGCACGAAGGGGGCGGGAGGAGGGAACGTACCTGAGCAACCTCAGTGCCACACCCGGTGCTTCTGACCATCTCCGCCACGGGTCACGTGTACTGTCCCGTCCGGTGCGCTGTCCTCCAGCACACCGCCGCTGCCCGGTGTGGACCCCTCTCTGTCCCACGCTCAGTCATGGCGCAGCCCCAGCTCCCGGCACGGAAGGCTCGGCAGGTGCACAGCAAACATCCCTCCAGTGGACCAGTGAGAGGACGGAGGGGCGGGAGCAAAGGGACCTCCGGAAAGCCCCCCGCTGACAGAGACAGTGTGAGTGCGGGAGGGGCAGAGCCCGATGGGGGCTCGAAGTCAAGAACCGGGAGATCATGACCTGAACAAAACCCAAGAGCCCCACACTTAACCCACTGAGCCACGCAGGCGGCCCTGGGCAGCCCATCACTGTAAAGTCAGCTACAGTGGGGACTCGTGTTTGGAATGACCATCCCCATATTTCAGGACTTATTCACAGAGCCCAGTGAGCAACGACAGTAACAAACCCAAAATGCGCTCTGGGACAGCCTCGGGCCCAGGCACTGCCCTTTGAGGCAGCAGCAAAGTTCCGCGATGCTGCCCAGAGATCCAGGGAAGAGCACTAAGACCGCTAAAGCCACAGTATGTGCTCCAATGTCTGAGTCACAACCGGGAACCCTCCTAAGAGTCGGGGGGAAGCACAGGCGGGGGGGATTTCCGACTGCCCTTGGCCCCAGGGTACCCTCCCAGGCGGCACAGGTGGGGAAGCGGCCTCCCCCTCCCCCGCTCCAGTGATGCATGTAGGATGTGGATGCTTATCACCCAAACGTGTGTCCTCTATGGAAATGCCCGAGGCCGCAGCCCGCTTGGACAGAGCACGGCTCGCAGGCGCATAAAGGGTCCGGGCTGGGTCACGGGGCAGGGCGGCTCGTGGGCGCCAGAAACAGCCTCTTCGGAACATGAACATGAGCCATAATGACCCAGAAGGGTGCCGATGCCGCATCCTGGACTCCCGACGGCGGAGTCCGTGACAGCGCTTGTGATTTCGTGATTGAGACGGCATCGATCCTGGAACATGACCGCGGGTGCGTGTCTTCAACGCTGAAGAAACGGCTGGTCTTAATGAGCTCTGGAGCAAACGCAACTGGCTTTCAGGGACGCCTTGAATAAAAGCCATTTGGCTGTCAGCAGCCCTGCCCACAGAGTGAAGGCGACATTTCCCGATGAGGATTCAGAGTGTGGAGTCCCAGGGGGGTGGGGGCCGAGGGACTGGGGGGCACACAAGGCACCCTGCAATCTCAGAAAAACAACCAATACTTTTTCAGTATCAGCCCCTCCTGAGCATTGCCTGGGCCATACTTACGCTGGGAAGGAAGTTTCCAGTGGATCTGGCTGTCCCGGGCTGTACCAGGCAGCCTTCTCTGGGGAGCAGGCTCTTCGTGGGGGAGCTCAACCGCATCTGACATGTCGTTTCAAGGTTGGCTTTTTGTTTCTGCAAATGTGAGGCTCTTCACAGAAAAGAGACCAATTTATAAGCGGCCCGACAAGCTAGTGTTCAGCTTCCACCCAGCGGCGCCCACCGCTTCCCCGGCCCCATGGGCGCCCCGCAGGGGCTCTGGCCCCACTTTGCAGATCGCCTGGTGGGGCTCTGAGAGTGGTCACAATTACTCAAGCTCAAACAGCAGGCCACCCAACCCTCTTTAGTTGTAAGCAAGAGAAAAACGGATTCTGACTCGTAGGAGCAGAATAGAAATGTATTACAAAGGTGAAGGCTTGCACGCAGCATTGTCCGAAGGCAGGAGAGCCGCCCCGAAGCCGCGCAGCCGGAGCGGCAGAACCGGTCAGGTGAGGAGTGCCGGAAGTCCCAGCCGGGACACCTGCTGGCTGGCTCTGGTCAGGGCACACTGATTGGCCAACTAATTCAGGGCCGATGCATCTGATTGGCTGGGAAGTTCTGGGGCGGTGCATCAGGGTGGCTAAAATGTCGCGCGGTAGCATCTGATTGGCCAAGTTATTCTGGACAGGTGCGTCTGATTGGGCGGGTGGCTCAGGACGAGGACACTGGATTGGCTGGATCGGGCCACACTCCGAGGAAGGCGGGACGACGAGGGTCCAGGGGCTTTCGGTTTCTGCAGCGCAAGCGCGGGAAAGAAGAAAAATTACACCGCCACCAACCGTCGTCTGTGCTCGGGCTGTGCACCGCAGGGTGGAAAACTGAAGGCCCCGAGTCTGAACGCCTCTTTCCTCCATTTCACCTGCTGCCCCTCTGCAACACTGGCTGCTGGAGGGGCTGGGGGCCGGCGGAGGGGGTCCTCCTCCTAACCTCCGGGAGCCACACAGCCAGAGCTCTCACTGCAGAGCGGTCTCCAGCGACACTGCCTCTAAGTCGGCCTACATGAGGCGTCGGCCCCACAGGGACGTCGCAAGACCCCCCCCGCCCCCCCACTTCTCGCCGGATGTCTGCTCATCCCTGCAAATCGGTGGCCACGCAGAGTAGCGCGGCCGCCACACGGTCCGTTTGCCAGGACCATCCCGCCTTACACCTGTTTCCCGGGCCCTGTTGTGGATGACCCCGCCCTCAGTCCCCAAACCGTCCAGTCTGAACAAGTACCCTGCAGCTGGAGACCCCCCAGGGGAACCCCAAAGAAGGGGCTCGTCCCCTTAGTGCTGCCATTTCGCCGATGTGTTCCCGGATGTGCACGTGGGGCGGAGCTCTTTGCCATCTGTATGTCAGGGGTTTCCTCTTATCTCCCCAGAAACAGAAATGGACCTTAGCGAGCTGGGCTTCCGCGGCTGCTCACATTATCACGTGATCAATTGTGGCTCAGCGCAGGCTGGACGCTTCTCTGTCACCTGTACTCGGTAAACGCGGCTCGGTCTTCAGAATGGGTGGTGGTAATGTCCCCCGAGCTGCCCCCCAGCTGCTGGCGGCGTCCCGGGCCACGGACCAGAAGCTTCCAGGCCTCTCCTCCAGCGCCGGTGTTCTATTCAGGGTCTGGAACAGCCAGGTGTGCAGGGTCTCCTCTGTTAAAATCAACAGAGCCCTGGACTCCCAGAGGGCTGGGCTGGCGGCTCAGCTGATGAACCGCCCCCCTGCGCCGTGCGCCCACCACAGAGGGCAGCCGAAATGCCGGGTGCATCCCTTGCTCAGCCTCATCTCCCCCTCCGTCCCCCCACTCCGCCTGAACTCTGCCCAGGACACCCAGGAGAGCCCACCGGACCAGGGTGGCAGGCTAGAGGCCCTCTGCTCAGAAGGACCGAAGCATGGGCGCTGCAGAGGGTGACGCTGCATCCATCCCACTGCGGAGGCTGAGCGTCACCCGCTCTGTGCGTGACCGACTGCAGGCTCCGCGCCATCAGCCACAGCATGGGTCCACCCAGACTCGGGCTGCGGTCACAACGGCGTTCTGTCCGAGACGATGGCAGCGAGCGCCCACCGGGAGCCAAGTCTGAGAACCATGGTGTTCCCCTGACCGTGGGGAGGCCGGTCACCGCCCGCACTGCTGTCCCTCCCCCCCCCCCAGCACTGTCCACATCCTGCAGCCGGCACCGGTCGGATAGTCTGGCTCGGACTCCGGCCCTGCACAGAACCACCAGCCCGGCTCTGAGTGAAGAACCTTCTGGTACCGAAGTGGCCTGTAACTCGTGGAGGCAGCGGACAGGTCTGTGCTGCTCACCCACCTCGGTTCCACGGTCCTGGCGACTGAGGGGGTGGCCCTGTCCCCACCTCATGGTGTCCCGGTTGCCGCAGGATGAGGGGCCGAGGGAAGCAGCGGCCCCCGCCGGACCGTGTTCCTGGTGCTGCTGGTGACGGGCAAGGCTCGGGGACCCTCACGGCAGCTTCCATGTGGGGACCCTCCCACGGCTGGGGAACCGCCAAGAGCTCCCGCCCGCCCCCGGCTGAGGACAAGCCCCCGGGGGGAGCTCAGTGCGGTGCCTCCTCTAGGGCAGTGACTGGAGGTGGGGAGGGAGACAGGGCCATGATGGGGGCTGGCTGATGGGCCTGCGGGAGGGGACCCCTGGGGCCCGGCTCAGCGTGGGCACCGGCGGAGATGGGTGAGATGCCCCCCGGGCTGCCTGGGGCTCCGCCCCCTCTGTTCCCTGCCAAGGCCGTCCTGCGGGGAGAGCCTTTAGCCTTAGGACCCAGTGGCTGTGTCTCAGCCGGGAAGAAACTTCTTTCTGGACAATTCTGAAAGGGCCCCAACCCCAGGCTTCCAATTCCAGGCCAGCCCTTTGCCCGGTGCCACGCTGACCCCCAGGTCCGTATTTCCCTCCGTCCACCATTGCTGTGCGCCCGCACTGGGGGAGGTGACTTTAGCTTTGCTTCCTCCAGGCCTGACGCCCCGGGGCCCTGCCTGGGGAGAGCGGAGGCTCTGGGATAGTCGAAAAGGCGGGGTCCAAACGTGAGCCCAGGTCTGACCGTGGAGCCCGGCTTGCCCGTCACCGTGTACCGGGTTTGCTCCCGAAGCGAACAGCAGGCACTGCCCGCTCACAGCTCGGAGCGCTCAGGGAAAACGATTGCCGTGACCCCTTCCCGGTCTTGGCAGCGCCCAGCTCCCCAGGTGTGGGTGGCCCTGGGGAGCTCTCACTTGCTGTTCCAGCTGCTTGCTGGGGAGGATTCCTGAGTTCGCAGAGGCCAGAGAGCTAAAAACTACATTTCCCAGGTGCCCGTGCGGCTGGGGTTCTGAATGCAAATGAGGCGCTATGTGCAAAGTGGCGTTCTCCAACCGTACACCAGTGTGAGCCGTGGGCGCCCGGGTCTCTTGGCCACTGGCGTTCTTGGTGTGGACAGGCGGCTGCACAGCTGGCAGTTGCTGAATGTTCTGGAAGTCAGCGCTTCCAAAGACAGCCTCCTGACCAGCTGCTTCCTCGCTCTGAACTTCCCCTGACAGCCTTCCCTCGATGCTGAGGGTGGGCCGTGGCTGTAGCTGGTCCCAAATCCCTTGTGTTAAAATCTAAATCTAGAATGGGCTTTATTTCCCGAAGGGAATCTTGGCTGAGGAGCCTGGTAATTTGCCCAGCAACCCAAAGGAGACGCGAAGCATGTGTTGACACTGTGCCCATTTAACAGATTCAGGGACCAGGCACCAAGGGGAGGACGAAGCCAGTATCCCTCCCGGGGCTGAGACTGCTCACCCAGCCCTTCCCTCTGGGGGAGGAAGGGGCGCGGCACGAACTCTAGCGAAAGGTCCTGTGTCAGCACCGGGGTCCATGCCCGCCTTGAATCTTGGATTCCAGGGACTGTTTCTTTTTCCTTCTTCTTCTTCTTTTTTTTAAAATATCATTTATTGTCAAGTTGGTTTCCGTTTAACACCCAGTGCTCATCCCAAAAGTGCCCTCCTCCATGCCCATTAACCCCCTTCCCTTCTCCCCCTCCCCCATCAGCCCTCAGTTTGTTCTCGGTATTTAAGAGTCTCTTGTGGTTTGCCTCCCTCCTTCCCTCTCCTTCACTGTTTCCCCCCTTCCCCCCGCCATGGGCCTCTGTTAAGTTTCTCCTATTCCACTTATGAATGCAAACATATGGTATCTGTCCTCTGTCTGACTTATTTCGCTTAGCATGACCCCCTCGAGGTCCATCCACGTTGCTACAAATGGCCAGATTTCATTCTTCCTCATTGCCATGTAGTACTCCATTGTGTATATAAACCACATCTTCTTGATCCACTCATCAGGTGATGGGCATTTAGGCTCTTTCCATGATTTGGCTATTGTTGACAGTGCTGCTGTGAACATTGGGGTGCATGTGCTCCTGTGCATCAGCACTTCTGTGTCCCTTGGGTAAATCCCCAGCAGTGCTATTGCTGGGTCATAGGGGAGTTCTATGGATAGTTTTTTGAGGAACCTCCCCACTGTTTTCCAGAGCGGCTGCACCAGTTTACATTCCCACCAACAGTGCAGGAGGGTGCCCGTCTCTCCACACCCTCGCCAGCATCTGTAGTCTCCCAATTTGTTCATTTTAGCCGCTCTGACCCGTGTGGGGTGGTGTCTCCGGGTGGTTTTGTACTTTCCAGTGAGTGTTTCCTTCTGGAAGGCAAGCCCATTGTGACGGGAGCCCCCAGGTAATAGGATTCGAGTCATTTGCAGGAAATGAATAAAAAACACAGTAAGACAAAAACCGATTGTTGTGAGTTGATTATACAACTTATGATCCATTGTAAGAATGCATATGATATGCAGATTTATGCAGATGCTTCCGAATGTGAAATGGCATCCTCTCGAACAGGGCCCCTCTAAATCTCTCCTGGGAAAATGTGGCGCTGGCCTCCGCTGTGTTTGGACACCAAATCGAGCCTGACTAAGGAGATCAGAGAAAAGAGAAGCGCTGGCCTGTCTCTTCCTCTCATTCCAGCTGCAACTTTGTGGGTCTGTCTTCAGGATCAAGCCGCGGTGCTTTCAACGTCGTTAATGCGGCCTGAGAGCCAGGAAAGTACTAGATGGTCCCATTTGCTGCTGTGGCCCCGGTGCCCAGCGTGCAGGGCCATTAGGCCGCCTCCTGCACGGGCCCCACAGAGCAGGGAGCCCTTTCTGCCCTGTTGCTCTGGCGCGTCCCCAGTGTGGGGGCGGGGGCAGGATGGGGCTGCCTGGTGTTACTGCCAGGGGGCGGGGGGGGGGGGAGCACCGAGATTTGCACTGTTTGGAGCCTGCCAGCCCCTCCCAGGACCCGGGTGGCCAAGAGGCAGCTCTCTGCACCCTGGGGCCCATGTGGGGCCTGCATCAGTGGAGGGGGCACTGATGGTCCGGCCACAGGGTGGCAGGCACCCGGTCTCGAGGGCAGCCCTGGGGGCCCCGCCCAATATCCGTTTTCAGAGAAGGGATTTCAGGACTCAGCCTGGTGAGGGCTCCTGGCTGCTCCTTCCTTGGGGCCAGGTCAGGGAGGGCTGGCCCGCCGAGGGGTGCAGGGCCGAGTCAGCTCACCAGGCTGCCTGGCCTGTTCCTCCACCGAGTCTCTCTCCCTCATCACCAGCCCCGGCCCCAACCTCTGGGGCTCGAGCAGTAAATGCCCACCTGCTCTCCCTGAGGCCAGGAGGCTGGCCGGGCACTCGTGCTGTGCTGTTTCCCTTCACCTCTGCCCCGCCCCCGGAGCCCTTTGCCGGCCTCCCAGCCAGGCTTCGCGGGAGAACTCCAGCCCGGCGCCCTCTTCGGTCGTCCTGGCCTGCCGGCCGGGTCCGCCCCTGAGCATCTGCTGGCCTCCGTCGGTCGCCTCATCCTGACCACTGACAGGTCAGTCTCTGAGCCCAAGAGATGATACTAGAGGGAAACCAGGAAGAAGTAGCCAAAAGGCAGAAAGTGTCGGCTCTGCAGGGCCCGCAGTCCTGGACGTGCTGTCCGGTGCCGGGCCCGCAGTCAACAACG
Source organism: Suricata suricatta (assembly GCF_006229205.1). Classification (NCBI taxonomy): domain Eukaryota; kingdom Metazoa; phylum Chordata; class Mammalia; order Carnivora; family Herpestidae; genus Suricata; species Suricata suricatta. The sequence goes on from NC_043710.1 coordinate 2,319,761, forward strand.
TGGACTTCTGTCCTCCGGAGCGGCCAAGAGTGTCGGTCTCATGTTAAGTGTTCTCATCACGAACTAATCGCCATCACGGTGATGATGGTTAACAAGAAGGCTGGAGGAGATGCGGTGCCGGCTGGGCTGTGGTGGTAGTCCTCGCGGGTGGACACTATCCCCTAAACGCATCCACTCGTGTACGTGAATTACAGCTTTCCGGAGATCTCGCAGCTCCGGGCGGACAGCAGAGGCTCACGAGGGGCTGGGGACAGTCTCAGTGGGTGGAGTCCCTGAGGGGTGATGGAAAATTTGGTGGAAGGAACGTACCCCTCCAGGAAAAGCAAGCGTGCGCTGGCATAAATAAAGTCAGACCTCGGCTCAGGGATCCCAGCGTCTTTGCCTGGGGAGCGAGGGCCCAGGCGGCCCCGCGGTGGAGACCAGGGGCTCCGGTGTGCGGCCGGTGGCTCTGACCCCCACGTGGCCGAGGCGGGAGCTCCAGCCAGGGGTGGGCAGCCAGAGCCCACGGGCGGCCTCACCTGCCCCCGCGCCCGCCCCAGCGAGAACTCCGCCTGCTCCTGGCACGCAGTCACCAGGTGCTCCCGGGGCCGCGTGGGGAGGACAGCCCGCCTAGGAGGAGTCGGGCTGTCCACCTGTCCACACCGCTCCTCCTCGTCTGAACCCCTGGAACTCTGTGCGCTCTAACTTCCTGCGAAAGAGCACCCGCCCTCGCATAAGCAATTAGCCCATTTTGTTTACAAACAGGAAATTCCATTGGCCATTTGTGGCTGATTTGGAAATTAGATTCCTCATCAGCATTTCATGATTTAAAAAGCATTTCCTTGCAAGTGGAGTCTAAATGCAAGTGCGTCGTGAGGCGCCAGCACTGTGTGCTTTGGGGGGTCCCCATTCCCCCTCACCCCTCTGGGCAGCGGGGCGGGAAGTGGGTCAGCCCTCCAGCTCGGGGGGGGGGGGGGGGGGGGGGGCGAGCCCCGGAACAGGCGCGTGCTGCCGGGCCCTCACGGAGCGCACGCTCTGCACACGCAGGCCACGCTCCTGGTCGTGCGTGACCTGTTTCCCCTCCACACACTCCTTGCCAGGTGTCGCGCACTTTCCTGGCACCTGGAGAACCTAGGGTTCAAAGGGGTGAGGACCCCTTCTCTAAAAGTCAACCTGTAGGTAAGGCAGCTAATAAATAGGCAAATTTCCAGCAGTGATAAACATGGAATAGAAAGGGACAGGGACGGATGTCTGTGTCCCCCCAGAGTTCAAACGCCAAAGCCCTGTCCCCAGTGGGACAGTGTCTGGAGGTGGTCCGGTCTGCTCCGTGTCCTCTGTGGCAGCTGCCCCACAGCTCCTGCACTCGGTCCCCTGCCCGTCCCTGCCTGCGTCCGCTGACCTCGTGGGAAGAGTGCAGCCCACGGCGCCTTCTAGAAGGGGAGCTGTGCGGCTGGCCGGCTGGGGCCCCGCAGCGGGCGCTCCTGGACGAGTCCGCAGGCGGCGGGAGCGGAGGCCGGCGCAGGCCTGCAGTGGGGCCGCTGCAGACACAGATCAGCGCCCATGTTCCCCTCCAGACTGCGGGCCTCACCCCTGCGTGTTCACGCGGGGCCCCTGCCAATCTCTCCCTGTGAGCCATTCGGGGCGCGGGCTGGGCTCCACGTGCCAGCCGCGAGGCCCTTCCCCCCACTCCGCATCCCTCCTGGTCCCTCAGCCGCAGGGCACAGGGCAGCCCCGGCCTTGGCCCTTCACGTGCGGCCTCCCCGCGGGGCAGGTGCCGCCGGCCTGCACCCTTCCCGACCGGCCCCTCACTGGCTCCGGCCCTCCTCTCACACTGGGGCCCCCAGCGTTCACCTCCCGTGACCCGCACTCCGGCCACACATCTGGGGCGGATGAGAGCTGTCACCACCCACGGACCACTTTGGGGGACACCACAGGTGGGGTCCGGGCCGGCCAGGCTGAACGTGGGGCGCTCTCCCAGGACGTTGTGGGCCGTTGGTGACGGGAGGGTGGCCAGAGGCTGGACCCCCAGAGCAGCGGCGTGTGCTCACCTGGTGTCCTCACAGGGTGCGCCTCGTGTCTGTCCGTCTCCGTTCACGCCCGTCTGTCCTCCCCTCGGCTGTGACCGGCCCGGAGCCGTTGTGTTCTCAAGCCCGGGGCAGGAATCAGGAAGGGCTGAGTGTGGCCGGGAAGCTGTTTTTGAGGGTGTGCCCTGCAGGGGTGGGGCGAGAGGGAGGTTAGTGACTTTCCCCAAATCGAGGGGGGAGAGGAAGGTTCTGATTTCAAAGCTGGTTCTCCGGGCGCTGCCTTGATTGAGCCTTGAGCTCCGCAGAGACAGGACCCGCTCCAGCCACCAGCCCACCGCTGATCGGGCTCCAGGGCCCCGGGCGCTGCCTGCCTATCACGCTGCAGACGGGATGCTCTGCCCCCCACACCCCTGCTGAGCCCTGACCCAGCGGCGCTGCTTTTGGGGCACAGAAGTGAATCCGGTTAGACGAGCTTGTGGGGTGGGGCCCTGATCCTCAGAGACCCGCGATCCCGCTCACCGTCTCGGTCTCTCTGTGTCTCTGTCTGTCTGTCTGTCCGCTCTCCCCGGGTGTGATCAGAGAAAGGCCATGTGAAGCCAAAGCAAGAAGGGGGCTGGCCGCGAGCAGGAAGAGAGCCTTCGCCGGAAACCGAATGCGCGGACCCCAGGATCCCGGACTTCACCCTCAGAACCGTGACCAATGAGAACCATGAGCCCCCGTGTGTGGCGTTTTGTTCTGGCCGCTCCAGCTGACGGAGGCGTCATCACAGAATCCAAAGCAGGCTCCAGGCTCGGAGCTGTCAGCACAGAGCCTGACGTGGGGCTTGAACCCACGAACTGTGAGATCATGACCTGAGCCGAAGTTGGAGGCCTAACCGACTGAGCCCCCCAGGCGCCCCTCACCTGGCAGGGGATTTAACTGTGATTAATGTGCTAAGGGACGGCCTGTAAGAGCAAATGTGTGGTCATTTACAGCAGAGCTGGGAACTCCAAGAACCGATCGAAAGGAAGTTCTGGGAGTGAAAACCACAGGGATAAAAATGAAGAATGCCTTCCTCAGCTCGTCAGGAGATGCGGCAAGGTCTAGGGAAGGATCCGAATGTGGAGATCGGGCAGTACAAACCTCCCGAAATGGAAGCAAAGAGAAAAAATTAATGTAAAAAGAACAGAACATGGAAGAACTATAGGACGCAATATTGAGAAAGAAGAACACGGAGAAATAATTGAACTCATAACAGCAGAGAACTTTCCAAAATTAATGAGAGACACCACACACACACACACACACACACACACACACACACACACACGCACCCTTCACCGTATCATATTCAAACTGCAGAAATCCAAAGGCACAGAACAATTCTTGAAAGGAGACAGAGGAAGAAAACACCATATATAGAAACAAGGAAAACTGACAGTGAAATTCTCATTAATAACCATGAAGCAAGCGGAGAGTATAGTGAAATGTTTAACATGCTGAAATTCTTAACAGGAATTCTGGCAAAAGATTATCCAGCAAAATTATCCTCTACAAGTAAAGGAGAGAAAATTCAAAAGAATTAACAGAAAGTAAGAAGTGATTATAGCACAATGATAATATACAAACCACAAAAAGCCAATTGCTCTCCAGACAGCAGCAATGAGCGCGCAGAGTTCAACATAAAAAAAAAAAAAAACCATAATCCCGTTACATTAGTATCAAAAAAGAAAAGAGATGCTTAGGTATAAATCCAACAAAATACGTACAAGGTCTATACAAGGAAAGCCACCCAAACCCCAACAAAGAAAATAAAAGACGAAATAAATGGAGACGTGTTCCACGTTCCTGGGAAGGAAGCCGCAGTAGTGTAGAGATGTCAGTTCTTTCCAAGTTGACCTCTAGATTCAACGGGATTCCAAGCAACATCCGGGCAAGTTATGCTGTGGACGTCGACAAGATGGTTCTAGAGTTTATTCGGAGGCAGGAGACCCAGGAGGGCCAACCTGACACCAAGGGGACAGAGGGAAACAAGCCACGCCCCTCAGCTTCCAGCCTCCCTCCAGAGCTGCAGGGACCCCGACAGCGTGGCCTTGGAAGAGGGGACAAATGGGTCAAGGAGCGAGCGAAGGCCGTACAACGGGGCGACGCGAGTGTTCCCGACACACGGTGCTGGAGCCAGGGCGTCCGCGTGCGAGGGCAGAACCTGGCCGCGGCCCTCTTCTCTTAGAACAAGGTATTCAAGGGGCACCTGGCGGCTCAGTGCGCCAAGCGTCCAACTCTTGATCTCAGCTCAGGTCATGATCTCATGGTTTGTGGGTTTGAGACCCGTGTCGGGTTCTGTGCTGACAGTGCGGAGCCTGCTTGATATTCTCTCTCTCTCTCTCTGCCCCTCCCCCCCTCGTGCTCACTCTCTCTCAAAATAAAAATAAACTTAAAACATATATTCAAAATGGATCACAGACTTAAATGTAAAACACAAACCCACAAAACTGCTGAGAGATCACCTAGGAGAACGCGTACATGACCGTGGGTGTGGGGAGGCCTTCCTACACACGGCGCCGAAGACACGATCCATGGTGGATATAAGGGATAAGCGGGACTTCGCTAAAATTAAAGTCTGCGAAAAACAGTATCAGGAAAACGAAAGGGGGCGCCTGGGTGGCTCAGTCGGTTAAGTGTCCGACTTCGGCTCAGGTCATGATCTCACGGTCTGTGAGTCTGATCCCCACGTCGGGCTCTGTGCTGACAGCTCAGAGCCTGGAGCTGCTTCGGATTCTGTGTCTCCCTCTCTCCCTGCTCCTCCCCTGCTCACGCTGTCTCTCTTTCAAGAATAAATAAACATTAAAAAAATTAAGAAAAAAAGAGAATGAGAAGACAAGCCACAGACTGGCAGACAATATTCGCCAAAGACCCATCCAGTAGGGACTGTCATCCAACATAATATGTAGAATCTTAAACCTCTTAAAACAGCAGTAAGAAAACCAAGAACTGGATTCAAACACGGGCCAAAGACCTTAACAGACCCCTCACCGAAGAAGAGCCTCAGACGGTACATAAACCCATGAAAAGACGCTCCCCGCCTTCGTGGTCGGGGAAACACGACTCCAGGCAACACGGTGCCATCACTCACTCACTCAGATGGCCAAAGCTCTACAAGAGCGACAAGGCCAAACGCCGGCGGGCCGGGGAGCCCGGAACGCTCATTGACCGCGGCGGGAACGCGGAGCCGCGCAGCCCCTCTGGAAGACGGTTTGGTGGCGTCCTGCGAAGCCAAACGCAATGTTACCACACGATCCAGCAGTTGTGCTCCTCGGCGTTTACCCGAAGGAGTTACACGCTTCCATCTACACCACAACCAGCACCTGGGTGTTTACGGAAGATTGATCCGTGACTGCCCCAACCTGGGAGCAGCCACCAGCGCCCCTGCAGGTGGATGGATCGACGCGCTCCGTCCAGACAGTGGAATATCACTCCGCGCTGAGAAGAAACGACCCATCAAGCCTTAAAGACTTGGAGGAGACGTGAATGAATCCTGCTAATTAAAGAAGTCAATGAGGGGGGCGCCTGGGTGGCTCAGTCGGTTAAACCTCCGACTTCGGCTCAGGTCAGATCTCACATTCGTGGGTTCGAGCCCCGCGTCGGGCTCTGTGCTGACAGCTAGCTCAGAGCCTGGAGCCTGCTTCCGGTTCTGTGTCTCCCTCTCTCTCTGCCCCTCCCCCTCTCATGCTCAGTCTCTGTCTGTATCAAAAATAAATAAA
>NC_043710.1:2325603-2340041 GCF_006229205.1 Suricata suricatta
GGGGGGGACGCAGGGGAGTGTTAGGGCGGTAAGTGCACCCTCCATACACGTCCTCATACTTTTGTCCTCGCTCGTAGAATGGACACCACCAAGAGGGAACCCCCCACCCGTAAACCGGAATTTGAGTCGATTCCGTGTCTATGCAGCTTCACCACCGGTAGCAGATGCAGCCTCTGTGAGTGGTGTTGACACGCACACGTGAGAAATCCCTGTACTTTCCATTTTGTCGCACACGTAAGCCCGCTCCACAAAGGAAAAGTTAAAAAGAAGAAGAAAAATTATTCGCTGGGGGAAACAACGAAGACGAAGTAAAGATTTTCTCAGGGAGAAAAATCCCCTGGACGCGTTTATCGTCGGCCGACCCGTCCTGCGAGAAGTGTTTGCAGAAGTTCCTCGGGCAGGAAGAGAACGATGTTGGCCAGAAACGTGGATCTCCACAGAGGAAGGAAGAGCGGAGGAGACGGAATATGTGAAAATGTAATAAAATGTTTTCTCCTGTTTTTAATTGTTCTAAAAGATGACGGTTTAAAGTAATAATATAAGGTGCCTGGACTAGACACAAAGTACTAGAGTACATTTTAGGATGAACTTAGATGAGTTTAAAATTAATGTTGTAGGAGCACCTGGGTGAGTGTTGGACTTTGGCTCAGGTCATGATCTCACGGTTTGTGGGTTCAAGCCCCCCGTCGGGCTCTGTGCTGGCAGCCTGCTTCGGATTCTGTGTCGCCCCCCTCTCTGCCCCTCCCCCACTTGTGTTCTATCTCTCTGTCTCTCTCTCAAAAAAATAAACCTTAAACATTTTTTAATTGGGGCGCCTGGGTGGCTCAGTCGGTTAAGCATCCGGCTTCGGCTCAGGTCATGATCTCACGTTCGTGTGTTCAAGCCCGCGTCAGGCTCTGTACTGACAGCTCAGAGCCTGGAGCCTGCTTCAGATTCTGTGTCTCCCTCTCTCTCTGCCCCTCCCCGCTCATGCTCTGCCTCTCTCTGTCTCAAAAATAAATAAAACACTAAAAAAAATTTTTTTTAATTTTAAATTAATATTATAGACTCTGGCAACTGCTAAAAATTTTTATAAAAGAAGTACAGTTGAAAAAAAACAGAAAATGCAGAAAGGGAAGGGAAGAAACAAATACAACAAATACAAACATAATAGATACAAATCCAAATATATCAATAACCACTTAAACGTGAATGGTTAAAATACTCCAATTAAAAGAGATTGTCCATGGGGCAGTCAGTTAAACACCGGACCTCAACTCAGGTCATGATCTCACAGTTTGTGAGTTTGAGTCCCACATCCGGCTCTGTGCTGACAGCTCACGGCTTGGAGCCTGTTTCCGATTCTGTGTCTCCCTTTCTCTCCGCCCCTCCCCTGCTCGTGCTCTGTCTGTCTGTGTGTGTCTCACCCTCTCAAAAATAAAAATTAAAACAATTAAAAATAAATAAAAGAGGTTTTACAGATTAGATTAAGGGGGAAAAAAGACACAACTATATGTGGTCCACAAGAAATGCCCTTTAAATATGCAGATGCAGATCGGGAAAAAGTGAAGTGATAGAGAAAGAACTACCACAATGACAGCAGTCAGGAGAAGCTGGAGTAGCTATCTTCGTTTCTGACAAAGCAGGCTTCAGAACGTGGATATTGATCAGGGATAAAGAGGTGCCCTGCATAATGAGGAGGAGATCGATTTCCCAAGAAACACACCGATCCTACTTGTGTATGTGCCTAATAAAATAGCTTTAAAAGTAAGGCAAAGCTGATAGCGCCAGAAGAGAAAATAGACAAACACATGATTATAGGTGGTGACTTTATGTCCCCCCGTCAGTAACTGAGAGGTGAGGCCGGGAGGAAATCAGTAAGGATAGTGATGGTCTGAATAGTATTATCGGTCAGCTCAACCACATTGAAATTTATGAATACTCCATTCAGCGACAGCAGAATTCACGTTTACATGGAACATTCACCAAGGTAGACAATATTCTGGGCTATAAAGCACATGTTAACATATTTAAAATAATAGAAGTCATGTCAGACCACAGTGGAGTGAATCTAGCTGCCAATAACAAAACCATAGCTGGAAAACTCTCAGATATTTGGTAATTAAAGAACACACTCTAAACAATCTGTGGGTCAGAAAAAGCATCAAGGGGCGCCGGGGGCTCAGTCGGCGGAGCGTCTGACTTCGGCTCAGGTCATGATCTCGCAGTTCGTGGGTTCGAGCCCCGCATGGGGTTCTGTGCTGACAGCTCAGAGCCTGGAGCCTGCTTCAGATTCTGTGTCTCCCTCTCTCTTCGACCCTCCCCTGATCACGCTGTCTCTCTCTGTCTCTCAAAAATAAATGAACAAAAAAAAGCAGGAAAAAAAAGCATCAGTAGTTTTCACTCATAGGTCTAACAGGAGAAACGTAACAGTGGACCATGGGGAGGGGAAGGGGGAAAAAAGAGTAAGGGAGAGGGAGGGAGGCAAACCATGGGAGACTACTGAATACTGAGAACAAACTGAGGGTTGAAGGGGGAGGGGGGAGGGAAAGGTGAGTGATGGGCATGGGGGGGGCACCTGTGGGGAAGAGCACTGGGTGTTATATGGAAACCAGCCTGACGATAAACTATTTTAAAAAACCTAATAAAAAGCATCAACAGAAATTTAAAATATTGTGAACTAAATGAAAATGAAAAAGCGACTTATCAAAATTTGTTGGAGACACAAAAGCAGTGCTTAGAGGGAAATTAAATGCATCTATTAAAAGGAAAAAAGATAAAACACCAATATTCTTGGTGTCCACCTAAAGAAATTAGAGGAAAATGAGCAAAATAAGCCTAAAGAAGACTTATTAACAAACTCTAATAAACATTACAGCAGAAATCAATGGGGTTGAAAATAGGAAAATAGTAGAGAAAAGTCAATGAAACAAAAATCTGGTGCTTTGAAGATATCAGCAAAACTGATAACCCCGCAGCCAGGCTAACCAAGAAAAAAGAGAGAAGACTAAATTACCAGTATCAGAAATGAAAAAGGAATCATTACTCTTGATCTCATAGATAGGAGAAAAATCATCAAGGAACACTGTATATAACTCAATTCCCCTAAACCTGATCGCTGAGATGAAATGGACTATTTTCCTTGAAAGACACAAGCGACCAAAACTTGTGGGAACGAAGTCACATGAACAGACCTATAATACTGTTACAGAAATAGAATCAATATTTTAACACCTTCCAAAAAAGAAAGCACAAAGCCCAGATAATTTTATTGGAGAATTCCATAAAGTAGGTAAGGGACATAATGATGCCAATTCTCCACAAGTTTTTCCAGGATATAAAAGCAGAGGGAACACTTCCCAGCTCATCCCATGAGGACAGCATTACTCTGATCCCCAAACTAGATGACGTCATCGTGAGAAAAGAAAACTAGAAACCAATATCTCTCATAGACACAGAAATCCTTAGAAAGATGTTAGCGGACTGAATCCGTCAAACCGTAGAAAGGATAATAGGTCACAGATAAGTGAGATTAATTTTAGGAATGCAAGGCCATTTCAACACCCATAAATCAGTTAGTGCAGTCTATCATATTAACAGACTACATTAAAAAAAAATATGCTCACATTAGTAGATGCTGAAAAAACATTCAACAAAATTCAGGTCTCATTCATGATGCAGAGTCTCCAAAAAACAAAACAAACCAAAACCAAAACCAAAACCAAAAACCCCACAAGAATAATGGAGAACTTCCTTAAGCTCGTAAAGGAAATAGATGGCAGAAAACCTACACTAATCACACTGGCGTCACTTTTAACAATGGGAGCCTGAATGCTTTTCCCGTAAAACTAGGAATAAAGCAAGGATGTTCTCTGTTCCCACCCATACTCAGCATCCTACTGGAGGTCCTACCTGATGAGTAAGACAAGAAGAAGAAATAAAAAGGTGTACAGATTGGAAAGAAAAAATAAAACTATTTATTTTCAGATGATATGATTGTCTATGTAGAAAATCCCAAGGAACCTACAAAAATAATTCCTAGAACTGATAAGCAAAATCACAAGACACAAGGTCAATATACAAATGTCAACTGATTTCTGTAAGAGCTGCCATGGGAAGGCGACTGGGCGGCCACTTGACTGCACAGAGCTGCGAGCACTGACAACCCCACCGGCAGACCTGGGATGACCCGAGCCATCTGGAAAGCACCAGCGGCCATTTTATTGCGCGTCAGATAACAGATCCAGGCGCCGCCAGGACTGACGACTCCCCTCTCAATCTGGACGGTCTCAAACTGGAGTGCCTCACCATGGAATTCCAGCGTCCCCCTCCCCACCGAAGCGAACAGCCAATTGAATCCTGCCACCGTCCAAAGATGCCCCTACTTGGCTATCAGCCCACCTGAGGTCAAACCCGGAACTCCTGCACCCATAAAACACCTTGCTCTCCCATATCAGGCGCGACTTCCCTGACTCCCCGCTCCAGAGTCACGGAACCTCGCCCGGGAACTGCAGACTCCGATAAAGGCCTTCTTGGCTCCATAACGTGGCCTCTGTCTTTCCTCTCGCCTCTGCCTCCATCTATCAGACCTTACAATTTCTTTTATAAAGACAGTAAGTGATTGAAATTTGACTTATAAAAAATGATACCATTTAGGGGTGCTGAGTGGTACAGTCAGTTTAATGTCTGATGCCTAATTTCGGCTCAGATCTTGATCTCACAGTTTGTGAGATTGGGCCCTGAGTGCAGCTCCACACAGACAGCTCTGAGCCTGCTTGGAATTCTCTCTCTTCTTCTCTCTGCCCGCCCCCCACTTGTGCTTGCTCTCTCTGTCTCTCTCAAAATAAATAAACATTAAAAATATCTAATAAATAAATAAATAATAAATAAAACAATAAAAAACATTAAAACAGCACACCAAAGATTAAATACTTGGATATAAATCTAACGGACTCTGTTCAGATTCTGTTTCCAGAAAACTGCGAAACACTGGTGGAGAGATAAATAAATGGAGAGAGAATGTGTGTTAATGGATTGAAAGACTTAATACCATGAAGACAGTGACTCTTGTCAACTTGGTCTGTAGATTCAATGCAGTCCCAATCAAAATCCTGGCAAACGATCCTGTAAATGTCAACACACCAATTCAAAAACGTGCATGGAAGGAGAAAGCACTTGGAATCGAGAACACAGGTCTGACAGAGAACAGCCGAAGCGAACTCACACTAAGTAAAAGGGATAGAAAGTACGAGACGAAGGCTTCAGAGAAGGGATGAGTCCGAGGTCAATGAAACAAGCCCAAGAGGATGTGAATAGACCCAGTCCATGGACGGTTGACAGCGGCACAAAGGCAGCTCATGGAGAAAAGGGTCTCTTCAGCAAATTGTGCTGGAACAATTAGACATCCACGGGCAAAGGGAAAGAAGAAGATTCCAGATAGAAATCCTTGTGCAAAATTAACTCAAAATGGGTTATGACCCAAGTGTAAAACATGCTATGAAACTTCTAGAACAATGCATCGGTAAAATCTTCATGATCTTACATTTGGAGATGAGTTTTTAGATGCAGAACCAAAAGCACAATCCATGGGAGAAAAAAATACATACGTTGAATTTTCTTAAAATTAAAGAGGCTTGCTCTGTTGAAGAATGAAAAGACAAGCCACAGATTGGGGGAAAATATTTGCAAAGCACAAACCTGAAAAAGGATTTGTAGCCAAAATATACAAAGAATCAAAAACCTATCACAAGAAGAAAAAAATAGATAACCTTATTTAAAAATGGGCAAAGGATCTGCTCAGGCATCTCACCAAAAAAGATCTGTAGATGGCAAATGGACTCCTGCCAGAACAAAATACTGGAGGCGGGGCTTCAACAGTACGAGATTATTTCTCACAGCTCTGGAGGCTGGAAGTCCAAGGTCTCGGTGTCAGTGCAACTGCGTTCTGGAGAGACCCGTCTTCCAAGCTATAGATGTCCACCTTCTTGCTGTGTCCTCCCGTTGCTTTTCCTCCATGGTGAGACAGTAAGACCTCTCTCTCTCCCCCTTTCTTGTAAGGGCACTAATCCCGTTGTGAGGGCCCCACCCTCATGACCTTATCTGATTCCATTGCTACGAGGGTAGGGTTTCAACTTGTGAAATGTCATGAAACACACACGTTCAGTCCTCATCAAAGCATGCGGAGAGATGCCCAGTGTCACTCTTCAGTAGGGAGATGCAGATGAAAACGATGACGTAGCACTCCTCACTTCTCAGAACGTCTAACCCCAGAGCGCTGATGACAGCCCAATCCCGGTGAGCGAGTGGGAGGGGAGGGCGTTGCGGAGGGAATGCAGATGGGCCGGGACAGCTTGGCAGCTGCTCACGCTGAACGTGGACTTCCCAGGCGATCCTGCATCTGTGCGCCTGCGTTTCCCCAGATGATCAAGAAACTTATGTCCACACACAAAACCCCTGCACACGGATATTCATGGTCGTGAACGACCCGGAAGCACTGGAGTCACTTCTCAGCAGGTGGTGGATGGGCAAGCTGGGACACATCGGAACCAAAGAACACTTCCCAGCAGTGGGAAGGAACAGTCTGTCAAGCCGTGGACAACACAGAGGAGTCCTACGTGCATATTGGTGAGTGAGAGACAGAACTTCGAAGAAGGAAGAGCACACCGTCCGCACAACAGAGGAAACCATCGACGGAGTGAGGGACACGCTGCGGCACGGGAGGAAACACCCGCAGACCACACGCCTGTAGGAAGTTAATGTACCCGCTGTATTAAAAAGCGTCTACCGCTCGATGACCGAAAGACCCAAATAACCCGATTAAACAATGAGCCAAGGACGTGAACAGACCTCTCTCCAAAGAGGACCCGCAAATGGCCAGCAGGCCGTTCGACATGGCTAATTCTCGGAAAGACCACCTCCCGCCGGAGGGGGTGGCCATTGGGCAGGAATAAGTGTTAGTGAGGACGCGGAGAAACTGGGAACCTGTTGGTGGGAATGCAAACAGGTGCGGCCCCGGTGTAAAACTACGGAGGCTCCTCAGGAAACTAAAACTGAGGGGCGCCCGGGGGACTCAGTCGGTTAAGTGTCCGGCTTCGGCTCAGGTCATGATCTCACGGTTCGTGGGTTCGAGCCCTGCATCGGGCTCTGTGCTGACAGCTCAGAGCCTGGAGCCTGTCTCAGATTCTGTGTCTCCCTTTCTCTCTGACCCTCCCCTGCTCGCGCTGTCTCTCTCTGTCTCTCAAAAATAAATAAAACGAAACATTAAAAAAAAGAAAAAGAAATTAAAAACGAAATTGCCGTATGATCCAGGAATCCTACTTCTGGGCATTTATCCAAAAAATTAAAATCAGGATCGTGAAGAGAGAGTCACATCCCCATGATCAAAGCAGCATGATTTACAACAGCCAAGGTGTAGAAGCAACCTAAATGTCCACCGACAGGTGAATGGATTAAAACAATGGTGGGAGGCTGGGTGGCTCAGTGGGTTTCGCGTCCAACTTTGGCTCAGGTCGTGATCTCGAGATTGCTGGGTTCCGGTCCTGCTTCGGACTCTGCGCTGACAGCTTGGAGCCTGGAGCTGCTTTGGACTCTGTGTCTCCCTGTCTCTCTTGGGCCCTCCCCTGCTTTCACTCTGCACTCTGTCTCTCCCTCTCTAAAATAAATAAGCATTAAAAAAAGTGGTTGGCACACACAACAGAATAAAACGGAGACCCTCACGTCTGCAACACCGTGGATGAGCTTTGAGAAAGTGTTAAAGTAAAAGACGTCAGTCACAGAAGGACAAATACTGCATGATTCCGCTTCTCTGAATTGTCTGAAAGAGTGAAACTCCTAGAGACGGAGGGCGGGTGGGTGTCAGGAGGGGCGGGGGGAGGGGCAGATGGGAGCTGAGGCTCAGGGGCATCCAGTCCCCACGAAACGTGATGGGTACGCTCTGGAGACCTGCCCACGACACTGCGCCCGGAGACGACACTGCGCCATGAGCGCAGAATTCTGTTAGGAGGGTAGACCCTGCGCCGTCTGTTCAAGGACAAGGAGGAAATACCCAAGACACGCGAACGCAGTGGATTTTTTTAAGGAAGCCTTAAATCCTCTGTGACTTCTTCCTCCTTTCTTGACCCCGCCGCAGAGTGAAAACCCGGAGGCTGGACCCCATGCCACCCCATGCGTCCCGGTTGGCCTGAGGACATGTGACACGCGTGTGGCCCTGGGCCAGCGTCGTCCCGAATGGCCCGCTCAGCGGGCTGCTGCCCGGCTGGGGGACCGCTGGGGAGAGGCCAGTTCCCAGGACTGCTTTGGTCATTCGTGCCGGCGCCGGTGGCCCCCAGCCAGCCACCGCACTGCAGAGGCATCTTCGCAAAATGCAGACGGAGGGCAAACTTGGGGACGGGCCCAGGCAGCCCCCACTCCCGGGGAGGGGCGGCCTCAGCGTTGGGCTCAGTCTCTTTGGGGCGCCCCGGCCTGGAGAAAGGGGCGCCGTCAATCCCAGCGGCTGGTGCAGGCGCAGAGGCCTCCGGAAGGCCGGGCCAGCGAGGCAGCCAGGGGATGTTAACGGGGGCGACGTGTCCTGGTGAGCCCCTCCTGCGTGCCCGTCATTGTGCGCCGGGTGGGGCGCGCGGAAACTCCCCAAACTCCAAGCGTGTGGTACCATTTGTTGAGTGTGTACCGTCTTCACAGCCTCTCGCACGCCATGCCTGAGGCTCTCACAACAAGCCCTCTGTCGGAAACCCAAGGCTCAGAACACAGGGTCCCACGGCTGGTCCGTGTGGGGCCCTCCTTCAGACTTCAGGACTCAGCTGGTTTCCACCATTCCTTTCACAGCCAGTGGGTGTGACTCTGCCCCCGCGGGGGGACATGTGGCAGTATCTGGAGACACGGCTGACGGTCACCCTTGGGAGGCGCTGCCATCTAGCGGGTCAGGGAGGCCGCCAAGGACGCCCCCCGCCCTCCAGGGAATGGCCTGGTCCCAAACAGCAGAAGAAATGACTCTGCAGCCCGAGGGCCGCCGTTCCTGGGAAGCCCTGTCCCTGAGTCACCTGGCCGCACGGGCCAGGAGCCTCAGAGCAGGTGTTTCTGATGTCCGAGAGACGGGGACCAGCGGCCGGGCTGGAGCGGGTTTGGGGCGCGGAGGCGAGTCCTCCCCGGGCTTCTGCGTGGGTCGCTGGTGAGTCGGGGCGCCCTCTCGACTCAGGGCCGGTCCCGACCCCGGCACCGCAGACGTACCCTTATTTGAGGAAAGCGTCTCTGCAGGTGTCCTCACGTTAAGGATCTCATTAGGACACTACCTTGCATCAGCTGGCTGGGCCCTACCTCCAATGCCTGGTGCCCTTACAAGAGACAGAAGAGGAAAACTCAGGCACAAAGGAGCAGCCACGTGACCACGGAGGCAGAGACTGAGGGACCTGGCCACAAGCCCAGGGACGCCTGGAGCCCCCAGAAGCTGGAGGGGGCAGGAAGGACCCCCGTCCACAGAGCCTCCCGAGGCCGCGCCCTGCCGGCCCCTGGATCTCAGACTTCCGGCCCCTAGTGTGTGGTCAGCTCCGGAAAACGAGGAAACTGCCCAGAGCGGCACTAAATTCAGACACGCCCATGAGATTGTTGATCTGGAGTCCAAACTCCAAGGTCCCTGCGGTCACCTTGCCGGTGGTCCGAGCAGCACCCAGAAGGACCCGGGGGGGGGGCACTGGGGGACGCCTGGGGTCCCTCTCCTAACACAGGCAGGCAGTCACTGTTCCGAATCGATGGGCACTGGAATGCGAGGTGGGGCTGGGCACGCGGTCACGACCTGACAGGTGACAGAAGGGATGTTTAGTGGGTGCCCTTCCCTGCTTCTTAAGGGAACGGCCTCCACAATGGTCCAATGCGGCGTTAGCTGTGTGTGAGCAGAGTCTGCGTTTGGGCTTTGGCCTTCCGCGGTCGGGTCGGGTGGGGAGCTGGTGTCCCACTCCACAGACGGGGAGACTGAGACCCGGGGCCAGTCCTTCCGGCATTTCATGCTGCAGGAACAGGGCGCTTCAGAGCAAGTGGCTCCCGTGGCTGGACGCACAGAGCGGAGCCCCCACCCCGCCCTGCCCCACTGCTCAGCCTGGTCCCGAGCTGTGACGTCCCCTCTGCGGACGGGTTTCGGGCCTCACGTCTTCTACCTGGATCCAGCAGTGACTGCCGTCACCGTCGGGAACTTCTTCATCTTTGTCTTTGAGCCGTGTTTGCAGCTGACGTCCTTGGAGACGGCGGGGGGGGGGGGGGGGGGGGGGCAAGTGTCACAGCGGACGGGTGGGCAAGGTGACGCCGCCCACCACCCGGACTGCGTGGGGCCGAGAGACGCCTGGGCACGGAGCCAGACTCACCGCCAGGGCAAGGTAGGTGTGTCCCATCCACAGATGAGCAAGCGTGGCCCCGCCCCGAGAGGCCCCGCCCCGAGAGGCCACGCTTTCCGCTGGAGCTCGCTTCGCATGCGGAAGACTGGCATTCTAACACAGGTCACCCGGGAAACCGTGGGACTCTCCTGTGGCCGCCATACCAGCCCCTGCAGCCTGGGGCCTCACCCGGCAGAGACTCCCCGTCCTGTCCTGGGGGCCGGGCCTCCCGAGGCCTCTCTCCTTGTGTGCACGGCCGTCCTCCCCCTGGGTCCTCTCGGGGCGTCCCTCTGTGGGTGTCTATGTCCTGATCCCCTCTTCTTACAGGGACCTGGTCAAACGGGATCAGGGCCCAGCCCGGTGACCCCGTGTTCCCTCAGTCACTCCGTTAAGGCTGGATCTCCTGGTACGTACAGTCACACTGGTTATTAGGGCTTCGACACATGAATGTGGGGGCCACAGCTCAGTCCTTGGCCCCCTACCCTCTCTCCCTGCTCACACGACTTCGCTGCGTGCCTTCGCCACGGGCACTGGGGCCACGGAGGGCGAAGGAGGCATCAGTCTCCCAACCCCCTGGGCTCATCGACAGCTGCGGGCAGAGTGTTGACAGAATGTGCAGGACAAGGAGGGAAATAAAGACGTCAGGCTAGTTTCTTCTGTAAGAACAAAACACAGACGCAGCGTGAGCTGCAGACTATAAGCCGGGGATTCTGTGACTCTGTGCTCAAGGTAAATGCTCTGATATTTGCATTTAAAACTGGCATCATGTGGGGACGCTCGGGGCGGGAGGGGGGGCTCCATGGTGGAGCTTCCGACTTCGGCTCAGGTCATGATCTTACAGTTCGTGGGTTCAAGCCCCGTGTCAGGCTCTGTGCTGACAGCCCGGAGCCTGGAGCTGCTTCAGATTCTGTGTCTCCCTCTCTCTGCCCTCCCACTCATTCTCTCTCTTTCTCTCTCTCTCAAAAATAAATAAACATTACAAAAGATTTTTAAAACCTGGCATCACACAGTGAAAAGGTAAATGTTAAAATCCATGCCAAAAATTCAAATGTAAATATATATCTTTTTGCTTACAGCAATATTAAATTGTGATTTAAAAAATGCCATCAGGAGACAAGTCAAGAGACGCACTGAGGGAATGAGGGAAAACCTGGGATTTTAGCGCCTCAACGCCACTTTGTTCCTGCTTTTGAACAAGGGGCCTGCGTTTTCACCTCACCCCGGGCGAGATGGTGCAGCCGGCCTTCCGGTGCGCAAACGTGCGGCTCGCGCCCCGAGCCGAGTCCCCGATCCGTCCTGCTCGGGCCACCCCCTCACCGGCTGCCACGGCAGAGACGCTCAGTGCTGCTGGCCGTCCGTCTGGTGGCCCGCCCACTGCTGCCGGACCACGGTGACGACGCCAGGGCTGCCCCGGGGAATCGTGGTCCTGGTCAGGACGCGGGGAGTAGGCGCCGGTGGCCGGTGAATGTCAGCTGTGGTCCTAGGGCCTTCGGGCTGCCTTGGGGTCCACACAGCTTCATCGGTTATGCATCCAGTCACGTGTGACTGTCCACCCTCCCCCCCCCACCCCCAGTGAGCCACAGAGGGTAGAGTCAGGCCGTCCCAGAGGAGCACTAAGTGACGTTTCCGGAACCGAGGCATCCCTAACAGCTTCCGGAATGTGGAATGGCGGCAGCGGTTAAGACCCTCACTCAAGGTCACACCAAGGGCTAACGCCCAGGGCTGCTGACCAGCAGCCCGGCCCTCCCCTCGTGGGGCAAAGGTCGGGAACTGCCTTCCAGATCCGAGCCGCGGGGAGGCCCCACACCCCCCATACCCTCGGCCTCCCTGATGCTCCCCAGGCCGGCCTGTGGCACAGGGCACCGCGGATGGCAGGGCTCTGCCTTCTAGATGGTTCCACCAGTCAGCCTCACTCTCCCTCCCGTGAGTGTGTCCATCCTCTGCAGTGGGGTGGGGCGGGGGCTGGGGTACGCCGTCCTCTGGCGGGGGCTCTGAAGGTCGGAGTTGGGTTTGTACAGAAGCCGTGGCGTCAGAGCTGCCGTCTTGGGTCAGCGTGGAGCAATCTGGCCCCGAGCGGGCTGCCTCAGAGTCGGTCCCTGACGAGTCAAGGTCCCTTCTTTGCCACCTCCCGGGCAGTGCAAGGAGGGAAGCAGCTGATGCCCAGCAAACTGCTTGTTAACTGGAGCAGGAGTAAGGGCACGAGGTCCCCTCAACCCCAGCTCCCTGCAGGTGCAGGGGGGTGAGGAGGGCGGGGCGGGCCCCCTCCCCACGCCGCCCTGCTCTGGCCCCCAGCAGCCCCGGCACCTCAAGGGCCTCTCAGCGAGCAGCTCCGCCTGCTGGGGCGGCGGGGCAGAGAGCCCCCCCTCTGCTCTGCAGTGGGCTGCTTGGGGACGCTCCTTGGGGGCGAGGACTCCGGAGAGGAATGGCCGAGCCTGAGTCTGCCCCTCAGCGCCCCACACAGAGCCCTGCAAGTTTCAGGAAATAAAAATCTAATCACGAATGAAACTCTCCGTGCGTATGTGCGAACCTCTGGAATGCGGGGCCACAATCCAGTTTCGGAAGGTTCTCGCCGTGGTGTGGGAGGGGCCCCCGGCAGAGGCTTGCCTGGAGGACGGCTGCTTGCCAGCTCAGCCCACCCCACAGATGGGGAGACTGAGGCTCGGGGCCAGGTCCCAGGCCACCCCACTGAGCTGTGGGCGCTCCTGTCCCACGGGGCTGTTTTCAGAGTTCCGTGTGCCACAGTCGGGGCTGCGAGCCAGGAGCCCGTCCGCCTCTCTTCCCTCTGCTCCCCGAGAGCAGGAAGGGGGTGGCCTCCACCGCGCCCGCACTTTCTGCACATCCGTACGCCTTCGGGAGCTGGAGCCTCCTCTCCATCCAAACAACGGTCATCTAAGTGACAGGCTTATGGAGGAAAGAATGTGGCCAATGCGATCCGCAGGACTCCGACTCCAAGGCCGGATCAGACGCCGCACAGGGCCTCTGTGGGCTCCCCGTGCCCCACCCCTGCCGCCCCAGTGGAAGCTGGCAGCAGTGGTGGGGGAGCCCAGGGCACCGGAGGCGGGCGGCCCAGGGTTCAGCCCTGGGAGGGGCCCCTGCAGCACCAGCTGGCCGCGAACATGCGAGGGACCGAGCCAAGCCGGTCACCCCTGTCACCCCCAGTCACCCCCGTCACCCCCGGTCACCCCCGGTCACGCGTGAACGTGAAGAGTAAACGGCTCTGTTTTCAGCTGCTGCCTCTGGGTTGGTTTCCCACCCGCATCAGATGACCAGGACGCAGAGCAGGATTCTAGGGGGAGATTCAAGGTCCTGCGCCCTCAGGCCCGGGGGCTCGGTTGGTTGAGTGTCCAACTTTGGCTCAGGTCATGATCTCGCGGTTCGTGGGTTCGAGCCCCGCGTCGGGCTCTGTGCTGACAGCTCGGAGCCTGGAGCTGCTTCAGATTCTGTGTCTCCCTCTCTCTGCCCCTCCCCTGCTCCCACACTGTCTCTCTCTGCCTCAAAAATAAATAAGCATTAGAGAAAAATTAAGGCTCCTATCGCCCGTGGAGACAGAGGGGCAGACCCACGGCGAAGGGGGCCACGGTTTGTCGGCTTGTCTGTGGCTCTTAACAGTGAGTGGCCGTGATGTGGAGCCTTGGTGGGAAGGCTGCCCGCCCACCCTGTGCCAGCTTTTCAGGGCGCCTTGGAACACGTGACCTGAAGCGTTTTGTTGAAAAGGTTGTCACGTGAAATAAACGGGCTTGTCACCCAGCTGGGGTGGGCAGGGCTGCCTGGCCGCAGGGTGTCAGTGGGACAGACCCTGCCCAGCACATCTGCCACCAGCACGGCCAGCGAGGACGTTTCTCAGGCGTCGGTTCCTGCTGCTGCCCAGACACAGGTGTCACCACTCCTGGCTGCCCGGGGACCGGCGGGCGCGTCTTCTCGGGGGCGATCGGGGGGGACCG
Source organism: Suricata suricatta (assembly GCF_006229205.1). Lineage (NCBI taxonomy): Eukaryota > Metazoa > Chordata > Mammalia > Carnivora > Herpestidae > Suricata > Suricata suricatta. The sequence continues at coordinate 2,339,879 of NC_043710.1, forward strand.
TGTTGTCCCAGGAGGGTGCGCGGCCCCCACGCAGGCCCTACCTCCATTCCATGCTGGAGGGCTCCCCGGCTCGCAGGAGTGCTCCCCGGCTCGCATTAGTGCTCTCCGCCTCGCAGGAGGGCTCCCCGGCTCGCAGGAGGGCTCCCCGGTTCGCAGGAGGGCT